>NW_023605083.1:47969767-48443860 GCF_014898055.3 Talpa occidentalis | reverse complement strand
CCTCCCATGGTTTCTCTGTGAATGGTGCTCCGGCACATCTTTGAGCAAATGAGATAAGTGTGAGGGAGTGAAGGAGGTGTTGATGGCACCGAAAGAGAATACACTAAAGAGAGACACTGAAATGAGTTCCATTGCTTGTGTTCCCATTTTACTACACATGAGATAATTCCTTGTGGAACGCCTGGCATCTCCTCAAAAACCCACTTGTAAGTTGAGTCAAACAGAAGAGGTGTGCCATCCACCCTGGTAAGTCTGTGTATGTGCAGTGTGACCCAAAGAGCATTGTCTGGAGGTCTTTGGTTAGTCCCCAAGAGAAAATGTAGCTCTGGCGCAAAATCTTAGACTCACTGCTGGCTCATGAATTGAAAGTGTGGTGAGCGAGATCTACCATGACTCCCCCAGAGACATGTGCATTAAAGGTGCTACCTCCATCCTCATAGGTGAACTCTACACACTACACACGTGGGATCTGTTGAGTTTATCAGTTTGGTAGATGCCCTTCCAAAGAAGAGGTTGTCATGGCTGATGACATCCCTACAGATACAACTGCATTAATACTGAAAGAACCCTGAACTCTATGACCAAAAGTCATCAGGATGCTGCACAGTACCCGGCCCAGACCCACTCAGGTGGTGCCTGGATCACACTGAGTAGTGGAAGCAGGACGGATCATGACATGGTGATGATGGGGTATATTGAGGCATAAACCTGTTTCACCAGCAGAATCCTGTTTTGCCCTCTTTTTCTTACTACCCACTTCATTTAAAGCATCTTTTTTTTAGCTTTCATTTTCAGTTCACCCTGGGAGGGAAAGGGGCTGACTTGTCAACAGCCCACTGACAATTACATGATGCTTGCACATGGCATAAAATGTCATGACTCCTGGCAGGTTGAAGAAATACCAGGGGGAGAAAACGACTACTTCAAGGTCCCTTCTCCACAGAGAAGCC
Source organism: Talpa occidentalis (assembly GCF_014898055.3). NCBI lineage: Eukaryota > Metazoa > Chordata > Mammalia > Eulipotyphla > Talpidae > Talpa > Talpa occidentalis. The sequence continues at coordinate 48,442,910 of NW_023605083.1, read as the reverse complement.
TCAGTGGCAGGTTTAACGGTGCTGAACATGAGCCTTCTCAAACAGCATCTGCACTGTTTCTAGATCCTACCCCAGCTAGTTCAACAAAATGAGCCCTCCTGATCCAGGTCCTTGGTCCACACTAGAAACATCCACCTCCAAACACTCCCACTTTCAGCATTCACCCACCACCCGTGGGAACCTCTGGTCACTGACTGTAAACAAAATTAAGGTGTTCTTTCTTCTTTCCTGTGGATTTGCTTGCAAACACACTTGTTGTTAGGTCTCTGCATCTGGAAGACCGCTCTTCCATAATCCCTAAACACTAGAGAGCATACAATGAAGGAGAAGGTGTGGGATACTATGTGCTTGCATCAGGGCTATGCAGAGCACATGTCCTCAGACTTAGGTGGAGAGTGAGGTTGGGGCTGAAACACATTCTAATTTCTCAGCCAGGGTTCCAAGGGAGTGGTCATCATTGAGAAACCAAAGGAGGCCATTTGTAAGAACTGAACTAACTCCTTGCTTTCAGCACAGCCCCGATTTACCCAAAACCCAAGTCCCAGAAACATAAGACTTTGCTATTAAAGAAGAATTTATTGGGGATAATCAATCTGATAAACAATAATTATTTTGGGTACAAAATTTTCCTCGCTGGAAAATTTGCAGGAGAATTTTCTGTTTACGTAGTTGACACAGCTCTCTGATCACCGTCCCTTCCACAGTGGTGAGAGACGTTGGAGAAGCGTGGCCCACGTGAGGCCTGCAGTTGGCTTTTAGATGGTATACAGATACCATGTGGGGGTGGGGGACGCTTCCCACACAATAGCTGTTCCCCAAGTGCCACAGCTTTCTGTGGATGTCCGCCCATGTCTCTGACCCATCGAATATTTGTAGGATGAGTCTGGCCAGCAATGACAGCAGCTTGGGGGCAGAACTTGGCGTGTGTCACTTTACAGCAGGGACCCCTGTAGTTAAGAGGATGTCGCTGAATAGGCTCAGTGCAGGTCTGCACTTTTGCATTCTGATGCGTTCTCCCACACATCACTGGCGAATGAATGGTCTCGTGATAGCCCAGCCTCTCCTGGGACTTTCTAGTGCCTGTCTTGATGTTCTGAGCTCCCGACATCCCAGAAAAGGAAGCTCCACTTTTAAGCGGACAGCTTGATATGGAGCTGCCCTTCTCCTGGGAATTTTCTTCTCTTTTCCTAAGACGAATCCATTGCAAAAAGTGCTTCACTTTTTGCCTGAATATGTTTTCAGCAGGAGGTTGCCCCTCTTTGTTGAAAACCTGGGCAGTCTGCCTCCAGTGTGCCTCATGTAATGCCATGTTCCGAGTGGGAACGCTGTGCCTTCTGGGTTGGGGTGTCCCCAGCCTGGCGTCCCCTCCACCCAGCTCATCTGTGTTGGTCCCCCGAAGACTCACTCTCTTGGCAGCTGGAGGGAAATTCTTATCCTGCCACCTCTTGAACGCATGCTGACAAATCCCATTCCCCAGCCGCCGCCTCGGGCTGAACCCACTGTCCACCAAGTGGGCCTGCAGCACCTGGGAGGCCTCCATGTCCCCACTGGAGATGCCCTGAGCATGAGTCAGTGAGGACTTGACGGTCAAGTTATCCGAAGAAAGTGGTGCTGGTGGAGGGCTCCCTGGCTTGCTGGTTATCAAAATGTCACTAGATTTTGATCGAGGAGCATCAAGTTCCTCAGCCCTGAATATCTCCCTGGACATACCGGCTTTGGAAAGCATCTCTAAGTTCTGGCGCCTCTCTTTGCCCTGCAGCATTTCTGCTCTACTACTGAAACTCATTCTGTCAGCCTCTGGCTCGTGTGTGGCCACAGCCTGCCTTGCAGGCGGCATGGGGGGGCACCTCGTGCCTCGGGGACACTGAGTCTGCCTTGACTTGCCCGGGAGACTGTGTTTGACAGGCAGAAGACTGGGTCTGCCACCCTTCATCCTCTGCGCACCCTCTGCTGGCTCCTGGGTGACGGCAGGGATTGGTTCTCTCACGCTCCCTTCTCTGTCCCTGCCCAGGTGTGAGGTAGCAGGGACAGGGTGAGCTCGCACAGGACCTACACCTGTTAGCCCCACCTTCTCTTCCCCATTCGATTTTCTTCTAATGGACGTGAAGCCCCCTGATTTGGAGTCCTCCTGAGTAGTCATGTTGGTTGAGGAGGGATGGTTGGGAAGGGAAGAGGTTTCTGTCTCTTTGAAGATGTCTAAGGATTGACGGACTCTAGAGGGAGGTCCCAATCGCATCCCCAGACGAAACCTCTTCATATGGTCTTCCAGCAAATTCTGCGCGCTGGACTTCATGAAGGAGAGCTGCTGGGAGGTGTTGAGGGAGTAGTCCTGACACACCGATGAACACAAATCGTCCTGCCCTACTTGGTTGTGCAGTTTCGCAGAGACTTTTTCTGGGCTATGTCCCTCAGACCTCCCTGCATCCTTCTTACACTGAGACATTACCGAGCTCTTCCTCTCATGGACACTTCCCGATTGGCTCAGTCCAACATTTAGAGTTTTGCAACTCCGACCCTGAAGCACAGTGCTTCCCGAAGGTGCACTGTAGCCCCCCAATTCATTTGCCTCTGACAGCCATTCTGGAGGCATCTGTAATGACATGGAATGTACGATCCTTTGGGGCAAGCCACAACAGTGTTGGATAAGCCTCTTTCGAAGGTGATGTTCTAGTTTTCTCCGAAGTTTATCACTAATGGGGAAATCTCCAGGAAGGATGGAGATGGATTTAGAGACAAGAGAGTGCCGGCGTTGAGGAAAATCGGGAGGTGAAGCGCTAAAGTCTTTGTAAGAACTTTGGACAACAGCGGGTAAACCCCACACATCTGCTAGTTGCTTCTGCAACACATGCCATTCCAGGAATTCAGTATCAGCAGGTTGGAGACAATCTGGGTCATTCTCGGGTCTATTGGAAAACACGCCACAGATCTTAATTTGGTGTGAAGGGCCAGATGGTTGGGCTGGGATTGGGCAAGGCAGGTCGGCTGGCGGCTGGGATTGTGGCATGGACGGGGACTGTGGCGGAGTTTGAGGCAACGTTGGAGTCTGGATTTCGGGTGAGGACAGAGGGAGGGGCTGGGGAAGCTCTGGGGCTTCTTGATTGGTGGAGGCATTTGATATTCTATTGAAAAAAGAGACAGGGGGAGCGCCCCCCGAGAGAGAGATGGCAGAGCGCAAGGACTCGCTGTGTAGGGATGGGAGACCCCAGAAGAACTGGATGCGTTTTTGCTGTAAATGGTCCCCCAAAGATTTAAGATGTGGGGGCAGTTCATGCATCTGCAGCTCCTGTGGTTTGCCTTTGGGGCTCCCTTGGGGAAGGGAGACTGCTGAGTCATCCTTATCAGCAGGGGACCCTAACATTCCCCCTGAAGAATTCGGTTGGTACCCTGGTCCCTGTGGTTTGGAAAGGAATAACTATTCTTTTCCTTGTCCTTCCACATCAGGAAATCACTCCGCTTTTGCACTTGCCTCTCTAGGAGTTCCAAGACGTCTGCACTGAGAAATGGCAGGTTCACAGAGGTCTCGAAAGACGGAAGGGCAAGCCATTCGTGAGTGAAGTCCCCACGTGGTGCCCAGGTAGAGGCTAACCAGTCTGAAACAGAAAGCCCTGGTGGGCTGCAGGAGGTGGTGTTCTCTGAGACAGTCTTGAATGAGATGGAAATTGCTTTAGATTGAGTCCGAGTTACCGTAGTGTCTTGAGGTGATGAAACAGACAGTGTTGGTGGTGGATGATGATAACCATATGGATCATCAGGATTCATTGGTTGTGGCAAATTAGGTAAGGCTTTGATACCTTGACAGAGGGTGGGGTCCCCTGAGAAGATGTTATTTAGAGACAAAGGGGTGTGTGCTGGGAGCACAGCGTCCACTCTCTGGTTGTGATATTGGGGGACTGGGGAAAAAGCACGGTGTTGTGGTGAAGAATGGCCTGCTGGGTATTCAGGACCCAGTGAAGGAAAAGGCTCTGGTGACAGATTGTATCCCAGTGAGGGTGCAAGAAACTCATCTGAACAGGTCAGTGGATTAGGTGAGTGAAGAGGGTTGGAGAGGGGTGGTGGGGAAGGTTGAAGCAAAGAAACTGGTATTTGGTCTCCAGCGGGAGCTGCTGGGAAGGCAGAGGACATTGTGAAGGAGGACTCAGCCATGGGAGCTGTGGAAGCCAAAGAAGAGACAGAGGGAGCATCTTCCAGGGCTTCTGAGAACAGCAGTTGGTTGATCTCAGCAGTTGCTCTATTACACACTTCACAGAAGGGGTCTGGACACAATAGTTGGCGAAAGCGGGTGGTAGCATGTTTCCGGCCCAGGGGACTGCAGGAGACAGGGGGTGTTCAAATTGCAGCCAGGGCCAGAACCATGAAAGGATGACCCGTTGGCCTGGCTGGGATGGGACATCTAACTCTGCTTCTTCACATTGCCCCGCTCTGTGACCTCACAATACCCTCCTTCCCGTGGCTACCCCTCCCACGACTATCCCCTCCCATGACTACAGCGGGTAACACTAAATCCCTAGGTCATGCTACAGTGAGGTCAGGGCAAGGACAAGTCACCTTTCCACAATAGCAGTCAGCTTCCTCTTCTCTTCTGTGTCACTCTGGCAATAGCTCCAACCTGGGAAACAAGAAGAAGATGTCCTATGTGCTGAAAATAGAAGCATAGGTCTAATGCAGGAGTCCCTTAGGAGCCACCTTGGGGCTATCTGGCACTGAAATGCTCAACAATCACTAGAGGAAGACAGATGGCAGTGATACTATCAAGCAGGGTCGTGTGTGTGTGTGTGTGTGTGTTGCTTCACGACTAAAAGACTTTGATGCACATGATCTCCTGTGATGCCCTAAACCACCCTGGAAGGAATGCAGGTCGGTGGTTCCCTCAAAACGGAATGGATCATCCATGAAGTCAGAGAACTTTTAGAAAGTCAGGCCACTGAAGCTCTGACTCTCAGTATACCCCATGGGCCTGTCAGGCAACGGCCATTACCCCGGCCCCTCACTGCTTCCTGTCCCGGGGGCGGCAGAGCAGGGTACCTGACATACCCCATCCCATCAGCCGCTCCTCGAGGGCCTGTTTCTGAGAGAGACTACTATCCGCAGAAATCACAGATTTGGTAGGGAAAGAAGAAGTCAAACTATCACTATTAGCAGATGATATGATAATATACATAGAGAACCCCAAAAACTCCACAGAAAAACTAATTCAACTCATCAGTCAGTTCAGTAAAGTGGCAGGATACAAAATCAACACGCAAAAGTCAGTAGCCTTCCTATACACAAACAATAAATCTGAAGAAGAAGAAATTAAAAAAACCATCCCTTTTATTATCGAAACAAAAAATATCAGGGACCAGGAAAAGGAATAACGATAAGAAAGCGAAAATCAACAAAAAACTATGAACCAGAGACACTCTATGGGGGGTAGGGAGCGGGAGGGGAGGGATTGGGGTCAAAATAAGGGGGTTGCAATTGTATGGGGAATATAAAAATAAAATTTATTATTAACAAAAATTTTGAAAGGATAAATAAACATGACAAGTAAAAGCAGGATTACACAAAATATTTGACTGCTTATTTGGAAAAAAAAAATAAACACTTCTAAAGAAAAAAAAAAGGAAATCACAGATTTGGGGCTTCCTGCAAGAGAGGGAAGGGCGGCCTCGGAGAGCGCGGGTGGAACGGGCAGAACCTTACCTGTCAGTGTCCCCCCTTTCCGCCTCCTCTTGGCTCTGCACTGAAAACAAAAAGAATGAATGATTGATTCTCAGTTCACTCCTCCTCTGTGGAGAAAACTCAGACAAGACTCTGTTCTCATTGACTGAACGTCGTATTCCTTTTTAAAAATAACTTCTAAACGTGCTAAGGGCCTCCCTGGTGGTGCAGCGGGTTGAGCACAGCACTGTGAGAATCCCCAGCCTCTGCGTCGCCAGTTCGATCCCAGCCGGCCAGGGAGATTCCCACATGGTGCAGCAGACCTCTCCTTTCTCGCCCGCGGCTCCCCTCAGCAGTGTATTTCCATCATTTTGCCTGTTCTGCTCCCTCTTCTGTCTCTGTGGATTCTCTCTCCCTTCTGCGCCTCTGGCCTGAACCCCAGTGCTTGTAGAAATAAATAAATCTTCGAAAAAATAAAGGAGTTTAAAAAAATAAAAATCTAAAATTACTAAAATATTTTCAGGGTTTCCTTCTGGAAAAAGGCGGGGATTTTGTCTATGAGGTGCACATTGCTATTCTCAGTCAGCAGCCTATAGTCTTTTGGGGGGAGCTTGTCTCTTGGCTCGAGATCCCAGGCTACAGCCTCTGCTCAGGGGACTGCGCTCCTGATCAGCTCAACATTCAGGAAGACTTGATGGAGTGACACCTACCAGGGAATGTGACTCATGACCCAGTGTTGGGGCCTGTGTGTCAGAGCAGAGATCAGAGACAGTCCTGATCAGGAAGGCAGGGGCACGGTGCTTACTTCCACCACACCCAGCTGGTCTGTGAGCACCTCGTGAGCCTAGTCCTACCTAGTCTATTCCCGAGGAGCATGAAGTTGTATTCTTTGTCACACTTCCCTTTCCCACACTTCCCAGAATCAAGCAAACTTATTTTAAAATGTGGAAACAGACATGGAAATGGCAATACAGAACCTCTACTGGGGAATTGCCCAGTGTTCCTTACCTTTCTGCCCTCTGTGGTTTTCCAGCCAGTGAATAGAGATGGAATCCCCACCAGGTAGCACAGGAACAGAAAGACCAAACAATACGCCCATAGGTAAATGAGGTCAGGGTCAATATCCAAGGATATTGAGCCAAAGCTCAGCCTGGACTCATCAATATGGCATTTCAGAAATGAAAGAGCATCCCATTTACTGATTTCCATATTGTGAATCACACGCTTGCCTGAGGCAACTGAGCCTGAGAAGGCTAGCACTGGCCTTTATTTAGTCCCTTGCTTACATCACAGAGCTCTGAAGTGTCACAAAGGAAACCTGGGAGCAGGGGCGGGGCTACCACAGACTGTGCCCATAGCCCCTCCCCCAACTCAGGTCCAGCAGGTTCCTCTATTCTCCATAGCCCAGGAGGTTTCTCTACCCTAAACTATCATCCAGTTTTCCAGTTCCACCCTCCATCATATATTTGCTTCGAGGATATATGCTTCTTGTATCTGTCACGCAGATGGAAACTGAGCTCCTCTTTACCGTTCGAAAACCCTGGCTTGAGTCTCACCAATTCAACTGCCTTGAAAGTCTGTAATACTGCTAGGAATGTTTGCACATTGACACTCAACATCCTATGTGTCCTCAAACCCCCTTTCCCGTAGGATGTTTTTGCCTATTCAAACTCAGATAAAGATCTACAGTGCTTTTTACGCTGACTTTTTTTATGAATGCCAAATAGTGAATTTTAGTATTGTGTTTCTGTCATTTTCAATCATCTTTATTCAGCGGGGCTGATTAAAGTGGACAGTTCATGACTAAACTTCAGAACACAAAAAGAAATGTGTAAAATAATTGTGAATAATTAACTTCAAATGTTCTTGGACAGGTCCATAATATTTTTCTTTTTAAAGATTTATTTTTATTTATTTATGCCAACAAGTAATGGGGAGTAGGCCAGAGGAGCAGGTTTCAGCAGAGACAGAGTGGGGAGAGAACAGGTGGGTCAACTGAAATGACTGCTGAGGGGAGCAGTGGCCAGACAGGTGAGGTCTGTTGTGCCTTGTGGATTAGCTCCCAGGCCCGGCATGAAACTCAGGCCTCAGTGGCTGCAATACCTTGATAGCACTGAGACTTAACTCCTGCACCACCAGGGAGGGCCCTCTTAACACTTATTTTTCTAAAGTTAGCATAGCTTAACTACACAAAAACTTTTAGTAGATGCCACACACATACACACCCACACACATCCTCTTTGACATTCAAAATCCAGTGCCAGAATGAGACTGTTCATGATTGTAATGAACCAACAATTGACCCATTACTAGCACTCCTGGACCACATTTTACACTGGGTTTTACTCTTAGTGTCCTACATCTCTATTAAGTATTGCAGTAGCATAGTAGTTCCACTGTCCTGAACATTCTCTGTCATCTCCCCTTCATCCAATTGTCTCTTTTCCCTTGGCGGCCGCTGATCTTTCCTGTCTTCAGAGTTGTGCCATTTCCAGAATATCATGTAGTTGGAATCATATGGCACATAGTCCATTCAGATTGCCTACCTTGACTTAGTAATGTGCATTTAAATTTTCTCCATGGTCTTTCCTGACTGCTGCATTACCCATCATTTTAGCACTGTCTAGATGTATCACTGTTGATCTATCCAGTTACCTTGGACATTTTTGTTATGTCCCAGTTTTGGCAACTGTGAATAAAATGATACATCACTATTACCACTTCATTAAAATGTCCTTCGTGTACCTTACAATTCATTCATTAAAAGCTTATAATTCAGAGCTCTCCTACCTACCTGTGATTATGCAGGTGTGTTTCTTTGTCTTTCTCCTTTTCCTAATAAACCTGTCCTTTTAAAATATAAAATGTGGAGGAAAAATTTATAATTCAGTGACTCTGTATGCTCACAATTTTGCATCCAACACTATAATCAATTTTAGAAAACTTTTATCATTCTGAAAAGAAACTCAGTTCTTCTTGGCCCTCATCCTCCAATCTTCTCATTTTTCCACACCTAGATGACCACTTATGTCTAAGTATTTCCCATGTAGTGAATACTACAATATGTGGTCTTTTGTAGGTGGTTTCTCAGTATGATTTCAAGATTTGTCCATGTAGTAACATATACCAGATGTAGTAACATATACCAGTAGTTCATTTCTTAATTGCAAATGATATTCCATTTTATGGATATCCCACATATGTTTGTATATTGGTCAGCAAAAAGTTGGATTGTTTCTATTATTGGAATACTAAGAAAAAAACTTTAACGGATAATTGTGGACCTGTTTTGGTGTGGACGTATGTTTTAATTTCTTGCTCACTCATTTTAGGAGTAACTTAAGTTTACATCATGTCTAAGCTTGTTGCTTTCTGAGATTTTGGTAGTATAACCATGTTAGACCCCCCATGAAATAAGGTCTTTGGGATCTAAATACAGTTTCTCTCAAGGTTCATGGCGCATTGATTTGCCCTCCTGCCATACTCTCAAAATTAGACCTTGGTCACCAAGAATGAAGGTGATGTATAATGCTTAAACTTTAAGAATAAGGGACCCCTAATACTGTGATAAATAGAAAATGGTTGAGAGCTCATGGGTAAATATGCAAATTAATCACTGCATAACATAGGACTTTCCTCTTGTAGATGACAGAAAAACAGAATTCTAGTTTAAGCAAAAAAATTTAATGACTTGCCTTATAGTAACCCATAATGTAGGAGTACATCCAGCTTCTGATTCCCCATGGCTTGGTTCTATTTTCTCAAGGTAGATTCATTCTCATATACACAAAATGGCATCCAGTGAATAGAAAAACAAATTGTACTCACAGTGTTCTCAACTAAATTTGCAACATTCAGGTAAATAGGAGGAGCTCAGGTCAGAGGAACATCCCTGAAATGGATACTGGAAACCAGAGATTACCTAGTTGAAGTCCTAGTTGAAGTCTGATCATAGTAGTACCAAACCAGAATTAAGCCACAAAGAAAGCAGGAAAAACGTCTCATATATGAAGACTGAACAGCATACAGCTGAATGATCATGGGCTAACAAAAAAATACAAAAACAAAGGAGGATTTACAAATACCTGGAAATGAATGAAAATGAAGACACAACCTACCAGTAACTGTGGGCTGCACCAATTACTGTATTACACTGCGCATACACAACCATATAGGTCTCCTGCACAATCAAGACAGAAGTCAAATAAATAATCTAAACCTACATCCTAATGAACTCCAGAAAGAGGAACAAATGAAACCAAAAGTCAGCAGAAGAAAGGAAGTAATAAAAATAGAGTTGAAATAAATGAAATAGACGTCAAGAAGAGAGCTCAAAATATCAGCGAAGCCAAAGCTGGGTTCCTTAAAATGATAAAATCGACAAACCAGCACTAAGATTAATGAATAAAAAAGGGTGAAAACCCTGACAAATAGAATCAGAAATGGAAGAGAACCTACAACATGCATCTCAGAAACAGAGGATCATATGAGAGGACTATGAAGATTTTGGCACCAATAAATTGAATAACCCAGAAGAACTGGACGAGTTCTTCAGAATACAACTTCTGAAACTGAATCAGGAAGAAATAGAAAACATAGGCAGGCCAATTACAAGCAAGGAAATTGAAATAGCAGTCAAAAGCCTCCCAACACTGAAAGCCCAAAACTACAGGGCTTCCCAAGTGAGTTCTACCAAGCCTTCAAAGACAAAATAATTATTCTTCAAACTGTTCCCCAAAAATGGGAGAAAATGAAATGCTTTCAATAAAATTTTATGAGACCAACATTACCCTGATAACAAAATCAGAAAGAGAAAGATACATGCCAATATCCTTGATAGACATAGATGGCAATAATTCTCAACAAACCTAGTTCTACTTCACAAACCAAATTTAACAATATGCAAAAGGATTTATTCTGGCAATTCAAGGGTGGATCTACAACCACGAACTGATCAGTCTCATTCACCATTATGAAAAAGGAAATATCAAAATCATATCGTCATCTAAGGATGCAGAGAAAGCATTTCACAAGATTCAACATCCACTTCTTATTAAAAACTCTTCAAAAATGGGCAAAGAAAAAACATGCCCTTACATAATAAATATCTAGGCCAATAACAGAGCTAACTAACATCATTCTCAAACGAAAGTTTTTCCTCTAAGATCAGATACAAGACAAGGATGTCTGCTGTCCCCACTACAACAAAATACAGTCAGGACAGTTAGTAACAATAAATCCTAGGGATGGAAAGGAATCTAATGGACAGAATTATAACATCCCAATGACAAAAATGCTCAATTTTGAATAAAATAGTCTGTAGCTTGCAGAGAAGCAACCACATGATCCAGCAATTTGACTTGTAGATATTTAACGAAAGGAGACAAAAACTAACTGGAAAAGATATCTGCAGCTACATATTCACTGCAGTATTATTGCAATAGCCACGACATGGAAACAAGACCATCAATGGATGAGTGACTGAAGGAAATCGGATTGTAAGGAAATCTTGCCATCTGTGACGACATAGGTGGTCCTTGGAGGCATTATATGAAGTAAAATAACTGAGAAGAGAAAAATCTCTATGATCTCACTTATCTGTGGAATCTTTGAGGGGAAAAAACAGGCTCATAAATACAGAAAACTCATATTGGTGGGCACAAGGAAAGTACGGAGAAAAATGGATAAAAAAGACCAAAAAATACAAATTTCAGTTAAAAAAGGTCACTGGATTGTAACATGGAGCCTGGTGTCTATAGTTAATACTGCATTGCGTATTTGAAATTTGGCAACACAATACATTTGCAAAGTTCTCATCACAAGGAAAAAAACAAATTTTTGTTACTCTTTATCATAATGGGTGACTCTGCATGATCAGAGCAGAAAGGTGAAGGAGGACTCCTAGAGCCCTGGCTGGCTTTGTCAGGCTTTTTTGGGTTTACCAGGTACATGCCAGCAGGGGTGCCCCAGGGACCAGGAGGCTCTCAGGCCTCCTGGCCCCAGGTGAATCTTTCAGGGCTCTCTGGCATTCTCTGGTGGCCTCTGCTTCTCTGCTGCTCCTCTACCTATCTCTTACTTCTTGTTGTTGTGGTTGTTCTGTACTGCTCTCTGGCTTGCTTCTGGTTCTGTTCCTCTCTTAAAGGCCCAGTCTCAGCCCAGGTGTACCCACCTACGTATGCCCACACCCCACTCCAGATGCCCACCATCAGGCATGCATTCAGGACCCCAAGGGTCCATTATCAACCCTAATGGGGGGAGGGCAGAAAAGCCTAACAATCATCCACCCCACAGATGTTAACCAGATTTATAGTGGTGAGCATTTTTAAACGTATACCAATACGAAATCCTTCTGCTGTATACCTAAAATTAATATGCCAGTCATAGCTAAAAAAAAATTGAAAATAGCACTTCAGTTAAAGTCTAGCCTTATTTTTACCTCAGGTCCATATATAATTCTGCTATATCTGAAGACAGATGTGCTTTCAGTCTTTGTTATGACATTAAAAGGAAGCATAAACGCCCATATATTCTGTATTATACAGGTTATAATTTTGTCAATTACTCTTTTGAGTTAGTGATAATGTGAAAGATGTGTGCACAAGCAAATGAAGCATAAAGCTAACGAAGCCATGAATGCTGAGAGTTTCTTGTAGTGATAAAGTGATCTCAAAAAAGGCATACTATGCTAGGAAACATTATTATTTGTCTCTCTGGTAAAATGCCATGAGAGGTTTCAGAAGAAAGGGACTAGTATTTCTATGTCTTTGGTAACCTGTGGTGACATTTTTTCTATTCTAAATACATATCACTTTTTATTTTTTTTTTTTTACTTTTGCCAGTTTTATTTATTTCTTTTTAAATATAAATTTTATTTTTATATTCCCCATACAATTGCCACCCCCCCATTTTGACCCCAATCCCTCCCCTCCCACCCCTCACCCCCCAAAAAGTGTCTCTGGTTCATAGTTGTTTGTTGATTTTGATTTTCACTTTCTTATAGTTATTCTTTTTCCTGGTCCCTTATTTAAGTTTTCTAGATTCCTGCTATGAGTGAGACCATCCGGTATTTTTCTTTTTCTTTCTGGCTTATTTCGCTGAGCATGATCCCTTCCAGTGCCATCCATGTTGCTGCAAATGGCATGTGTTTATCTTTTTTGAATGCTGAGTAATATTCCATGGTGTATATGTACCACATCTTCTTGATCCAGTCATCTCTTTTTGGGCATTTGTGCTGTTTCCAAAGCTTAGCTATTGTGAACAGTGCTGCTATAAACATAGGGGTGCAGGTGCTCTTTGGAATTGATGTTTCTGTGTCCTTTGGGTAAATACCTAGGAGGGGAATTGCTGGATCATATGGAAGCTCTATGTTTAGTAGGTCCAGAAATCTCCACACAGCTCTCCATAGTGGTTGGACCAGTTTACACTCCCACCAGCAGTGCAGGAGAGTTCCTTTTTCTCCACACCCTCGCCAACATTTGTTGTTGCTAGTTTTCTTAATATGTGCCATTCTCACTGGTGTAAGATGGTATCTCATGGTAGTTTTGATTTGCATTTCCCTGATTACAAGTGATGTTGAACATTTTTTCATATGCCTGTTGGCCATGTGCATTTCCTCTTCAGAGAAGTTTCTTTTTAGCTCTTCTGCCCATTTTTTGACTGGATTATTTTCCTTTTTTTTGTTGAGTCTCATCAGCTCTTTGCAGATTTTTGTGATCAGTCCTTTATCATTAGTGTTGCGTGCAAAAATGTTCTCCCAGTTAGTGGGGTTTCTCTTTGTTTTTGTTATTGTCTCTTTTGCTGTGCAGAAGCTCTTTAATTTGAGGTAGTCCCAGCTATTTATCTTTGCCTTCACTATCACTGCTTTGGGTGATGTATCTGTAAAGATGTCTTTGATGTGAATATCCCGTAGTGTTTCGCCTATATTTCCTTCTATGTATTTTATGGTTTCAGGTCTTATATCTAGTTCTTTAATCCATTTTGAGTTGATTTTTGTGTATGGTGTGAGGTAGTGGTCAAGCTTCATTCTTTTGCATGTAGTGACCCAGTTTTCCCAGCACCATTTATTGAACAAATTTTCTTTGCTCCAATGCATAGTCTTTGCTCCTTTGTCAAAGATTAGTTGACCATAAATCTGTGGGTTTATTTCTGGATTTTCTATTAGATTCCATTGGTCTGTGTGTCTGTTCTTGTTCCAATACCATGCAGTTTTGATGATTATGGCTTTGTAGTAGAGTTTGAAGTCTGGGAGTGTGATGCCTCCATTCCCTTCTTTTTTTTTTTTTCAGGAGAGCTTTGGCTATTCGGGGTTTTTTCTGATTCCATATGAATTTCATCAGTAATTGTTCTATTTCTTTGAAGAATGACATTGAAATTTTGATTGGAATATCATTGAATCTGTATATTGCTTTGGGTAGGATGGCCATTTTAATAATGTTTATTCTTCCAATCCATGAGCAGGGGGTGTCTTTCCATTTCTTTGTGTCTTCTATTTCTTTTAACAGTGTTTTATAGTTTTCTTTGTATAGGTCCTTTACCTCTTTTGTTAGATTTATTCCCAAATATTTGATTTTTTTTTTGTTTCGATAATAAAAGGGATGGTTTTTTTTTATTTCTTCTTCTTCAGATTTATTGTTTGTGTATAGGAAGGCTACTGACTTTTGCGTGTTGATTTTGTATCCTGCCACTTTGCTGAACTGATTGATAAGTTGAATTAGTTTTTCTGTGGAGTTTTTGGGGTTCTCTATGTATATTATCATATCATCTGCAAATAGTGATAGTTTGACTTCTTCTTTTCCTATTTGGATTCCTTGTATGTCTTTCTCTTGTCTTATTGCTCTGGCTAGGACTTCCAGTATTATATTGAAAAGTAGTGGTGAGAGTGGACATCCTTGTCTTGTTCCAGATCTTAATGGAATTGCTTTCAGCTTTTCACCATTGAGAATGATACTGGCTGTTGGCTTGTCATAGATGGCCTTTATGATGTTGAGGTATGTTCCTTGTATCCCAAGAATTTCAAGGGCTTTTATCATGAATGGGTGTTGCACTTTGTCGAGAGCTTTCTCAGCATCTATTGATATTATCATATGGTTTTTATATTTCTTTTTGTTGATGTGTTGGATAATGTTGATTGATTTTCGGATGTAGAACCATCTTTGTGTCCCTGGAATGAATGCTACTTGGTCGTGGTGAATTATCTTATGGATGCATTGTTGGATTCTGATAGCTAAAATTTTATTGAGGATTTTTGCATCAGTGTTCATTAGGGAGATTGGCCTGTAGTTTTCCTTTTTTGTGTTGTCCTTGTTGGTTTTGGTATTAGTGTAATGTTGGCTTCATAGAACGTGTTTGGTATTGTCCCTTCCTTCTCAATTTTTTGGAAGAGTTTGTGAAGGATAGGCACTAATTCGTCTCTGAATGTTTGGTAGAATTCATTTGTAAATCCATCAGGTCCTGGGCTTTTGTTTTTGGGGAGGTTTTTGATTACCATTTCAATTTCGCTGCTTGTAATTGGTCTCTTTAGGTGTTCTATTTCTTCTTTATCTAGCTTTGAGTGATTGTAGAGGTGTAGGAATTTGTCCATCTCCTCTAGATTGTTGGAGTTGTTTCCATATAACTGTTCATAGTAGTTACTGATTATTCTTTTGATTTCTGCTGTGTCCGTTGTGATTTCTCCTCTTTCATTTATGATCCTGTTTATTTGTGCTTTCTCCCTTTTTTCCTTTGTGAGCCTGGCTAGGGGTTTGTCTATTTTATTGATTTTTTTGAAGAACCAGCTCTTGGTTTCATTGATCTTTTGGATTGTTTTTTTAGTTTCAATTTCATTTATTTCTGCTTTGGTTTTTATTATTTCTTTTCTTCTACTGGTTTTGGGGTTTTTTTGTTGTTCTTTTTCTAGATCTTTGAGCTTCGAGATTAAGGTGTTTCTTTGAGTTCTTTCTTGATTCTTGATGTGAGCCTCTATTGCTATATATTTTCCTCTTATTACTGCTTTTGCTGCATCCCATACATTTAGGATATTGGTGTCCTCCTTGTCATTCAATTCAAAGAATTTTTTAATTTCTTCTTTGATCTCCTCATTAGTCCAGTGGTCTTCCAGTAGTGTGGTTTTTAATCTCCATGAGGTAGGAAAGTTCCTTGCCTTCTTTTTATGGTTTCTTTCTAGTTTGATGCCTTCATGGTCAGAAAAGATGGTTGGTATGATTTCAATCTTGGTGTATCTGTTGATGTTTGTCTTGTGCCCCAGTATGTGATCGATCCTGGAGAATGATCCCTGTGCGCTTGAGAAAAATGTGTACTCCGCGTTTTGGGGGGTTTAGTGTTCTATAGATGTCTGTTAAGCCCAAATGCTCTAGGTCCTTATTTAGAGCTTTAGTTTTGTTGCTTATTTTTTGTCTTGTTGATCTATCCATTGTTGATAGTGGTGTGTTGAAGTCTCCCACTACGTATGTGTTTTCTCTGATGTCTGTTTTCATAGATGACAACAGTTGTCTGATATATTTTGGTGCTCCTTCGTTTGGTGAGTATATGTTAATGAGTGTTATTTCTTCTTGAAGTATTGTCCCCTTGATCATAATGTAGTGACCGTTGGGGTCTCTTTTTATCTTTTTGAGTTTGAAATCTGTTTTATCTGATATAAGTATAGCTGTTCCTGCTTTCTTTTTTTGGTCCATTTGCTTGTAGGATTGTTTTCCATCCTTTAACTTTGAGTCTATTTTTATTTTTTGTAGCTAAATGTGTTTCCTGGAGACAGCAAAAGGTTGGGTTTTGTTTCTTAATCCAGGCTGCAACTCTGTGTCTTTTTATCGAAGAGTTTAGTCCATTTACATTTAGAGTTAATATCAATATGTTAGCATCTGTATTTGTCATTGTGTTTGTCTTTCCTTTGATTTTATTTATTTATTATTTTAATATCTTTTTTTTTGTTTTTGGCCTTCTTTCGTTGTTATTTGTCCCTCTGAGGTTCTGGCTTTAGGATTCCTTGTAGTATTTTTTGGACTGGGGGTTTAGTCGTAATGAAATTCCGGAGTTTCTGTTTGTCTGGGAAGGTCCTTATTCTTTCTTCATATAGGAAGGAGAGCTTTGCGGGATAAAGTATTCTTGGTTGGCATCTGTTTTCTTGGAGTCTGTTGACTATGTCCCTCCACTCTCTCCTTGCCTGTAGTGTTTCTTCAGAGAAGTCTGATGTCAGCCTGATTGGTTTTCCTTTGAATGTTATCTGTTTCTTCCCTCTTGTCAGCTTCATTATTTTTTCCCTTGTCCTGGATTCTTGGGAGTTTTACTATTATGTGTCTTGCTGTATTTTTCCTTTCATCGTGGAAGTTTGGTGTTCTTCTTGCTTCTTGTATATCAATTTTCAGCTCCTTCTTCACATTTGGGAAGTTCTCTTCAATTATCTCTTTGAATATTTTCTCTGTTCCTACATCTCTCTCCTCTCCTTCTGGTATTCCTATAACTCATATTTCCATTCCTCATGGAGTCAGATAGTTCCCGAAGTCTTTCTTCGTTCATTTACCTTTATACTTCTCTTTCCTTTTCTGTTTTGGTTCTTTTTATTTCTGTGTCTTCAAGAGTACTTATTCGTTCTTCCATTTCATCTATTCTGCTTTCATTGCTTTTCCCAGAGCTCTTTAGTTCCTCCATTAATTCTTTGATCTCTTGCGTTTCTTTTGCTTCCCTCTTTAGCGACTCCATTTCCTTCTTCTGATCATTGTTTTCCCTTATGACTTCTGTCAGTTTTTTAATCACGGCAATTTTAAATTCTCTTTCTGGAAGGCTCAGAAGTTCTTCCAAGTTACTGTCGTTGCAATCTGGGGGGTGGTTTTCTTTTTGTGGTATGCTTTTTTCCTGAGGAGTTGTTAGGTTGCGTGTGGTTCTTCTACTCCCTACTGTCTGTTTTCTAATTTGTCTTATGCATTGGGACACTGTGTTGCTGGGACTGGCCGGCATCTTGGGTGAGCTTCTCCGCTCCCCTCTGGCTCCTCCAGGGGCCATCTGTCTGTTTCAAGCAGACTTTACTGAAGAAAGGTCCCTGTTCTAAAATGCCGATGTGGGGACACACTCCCCTGTGCGCTTGGTCTGCCCCGGCTGTGGGTTCCCGCTCCCCCTCTGAGTTTGGACTGCAGGCCAGAAGGGGCCTGGCGTGGGCGAGCTTCCCCGCTCACCTCTGGCTCTTGAGGGAGCCTTCTGCAGGCAGTCTTTACTGAAGAAATGTCCCTGTTCTAAAATGGCGATGCGGGGTGCACTCCCTGCGCGTCCGGTCTCGGGCACACTCTTCTGTGTGCCGGGTCTGCCCCGGCTGTGGGTGCCCGCTCCCCCTGTGGGCTCAGACTACTGGTCGGAAGGGGCCTGGCGTGGGCTAACTTCCCAGCTGGCCACTGGCACCTCCAGGAGCCTTCTGCTCGTTTCAAGTCGCTAGGTGGAGATCTCTCCTAGAGCCCTTGGGGAGCTGATTTTTCCACCCAGTGGGACAGGGAACAGAGCGGGAATGGTAGGGTAAACCTCAACAGCTTTGGGGTGCTGTGCCTGCCTTGTGCCCCACCATCGTGGAGAACCCACGCCCCGAATTTCATGCCCCGGGTCTCAGTTCCAAAGCCCTCAGGTCCAGGACGCAGGCTGTAGCCCAGTTCAGTGTCCGCAAAAATGGAGTCTTTTGCACCCAGCTCCCGTGCCTGGGTGCCTGGTTCCTGATTACTCAGTGAGGGGTTTTCACCTCAGTGAGTGTCCCCGCACGTCTCCCCGCAAGCCTAGGTCGCAGGCGTGGGGACCTGGGCAGCCGCGATCCACCTTTGCTTTTCAAGCACGCTGCGCCGCTTTTCCATGCAAGCTTACCAGCCGGCCCTGGGCTGTGTGCGGGTCTCCTCCAGAGTCTCTTTGTTCTCTAATGGCGCCCAGAGCCCTTCACTGCCTGGGCGAATCCTGCAGGGTTCTCCACAGCTCCCGTTCACGGGGTGTGGTGGCTGCAATAGTTCCTTTCCACTCACAGTCCTGCTTGCTGAGTAGTTTGTTCTTGTTGGTCGTTTTAGTTTGTTTTTTCCCCTCCTCTCTGCTGGTCGGAGAGTGCCGACTCTGTGGGCAGGGGAGGGGAGCAGGGTTCTGTGCTTTCCTCCCTTCTAGTCCTCTTTTTTGGCAACTTTCTTCTTCGGGCAGTTTGCTGGACTCGTCCATTTATCTTCCGTGTCCCAGTTCTCACTGGGACCTGCCGCTTTTCCTCCCTATTAACTTCTTTTAATGGGAGATCTTACTCGCAGCGACTCCTCGTCGCCATGTTGCTCCGCCCCTCTCCATATCCCTTTTTATACTTAAAACAATGAAAATTAAAAATGCATTAATTCTTGGAACAAAATTGCATTTCAAAAGCAATGTTATTTAAAATAGCAAAATTATAAAATGGAAACCAGATTAGTGAAGGAATACGATTGTTTCCTAAGGGATAGGAAAGTGAGTGTGTCTATAATATGGAAACATGAGTGGTACTTGTGATAAAAATATTCTGTATCTTGAATATACCAATGTTGATCTCTTGTTGATATCTGGTAAGATATTATAAATTAAGCATATATGGTATGTGTTTTTTAGAACTACATGTACATCCATATGATCTCAAAACTCAATTTTTAAGAAAAAAGTTGAGGGCCTCCCCTGGAGGCGCAGCGGTTGAGCACTGGGCTGCGAAGCTGCCTGCAGCCGCAGCGGTGCCAGTTCGATCCCCGGCCATGAGCGAGGGTTGCACATGGCACGACAGACCTCTCCTGTCTCACCCACTGCACCATCAGCAGTGTATTTCATCGGTCTGCCTGTTCTGTTCCCCACTCTGGCTCTGGTGAATTCTCTCACCCTCCAGCACTTCTGACTGTACGCAGTGCTTGTATAAATACATGAATAAATCTTATTAAAAAAGAAAGAAAGAAAGAAAGAAAGAAAGAAAGAAAGAAAGAAAGAAAGAAAGAAAGAAAGAAAGAAAGAAAGAAAGAAAGAAAGAAAGAAAGAAAGAAAAAAGGTGAATGGGAGGGCTATAAGGACATGCTAAGTATCTTGGTTGTGACAATTTTATTATCAAAGGCATTATGTTGTGCACTTAAATAGGTGCTGCTTTTTGCATATCAATTATGCCTCAAGAAAGAAGGGTAGAAAGATTTCTCTTTTCCCTTTCTGAATAATTCAGGGTTATCGGCCACTAGGTAAACCAAGGAAAAGAAGCATCCACATCTCAAAGAAATGTAGAAGAGCAGTTTGAGAGGTGATGAAGGGTCCTAGAACAGTGTGTCAGAGCCAAACCAGGGTGAAGAGGAGTTTGTCATAGAATGGTTACCTGGTGCAGGGTGTGGGTATCTACATGACACAGCTGCTTGGTCCACTGAGTCCAAGTGCAAGTGGGGAAAGAGGACACTGTACATGGAGGGGACAGTTGTGATGAGATGTTGTTTTTATACAGATGGAGTAAATGAACAAGTAAATGTATTAAGAATGATGATATTCAGATTTCTCCTTAGAGGAGAAAGAGGTCACAAACAGGCAGAGTGAAAAGAAGGAAACTAAAATGATCTCTGTGATAGCAGATTGCAGCTGAAGGTACTGGTGAAACCAATAGCTGTCAAAATAGATAGACATGCAGACAAATAAAGATGTAGATGCATGGATATGTTGTGTTTCTGTCGCGCACACACATATATCCCTAACCTAGTCCACTGAGCGGGCTTAGAAGCAGCAACATCCTAACCCTATGGAGCCCATCTAATACACTGACCCTGGCTTCCAAATGTCATTCTTCATTAACAGAACAGGGGTTACTTGAACACATGGCCGAACCTACAGCTGATGTAGGAAAAGTATATGATAAGCCTGAAGCAAAACTTCCCTGAAATCAATATTCTAAAATAGTAAGCATTGTCATGCAAAGAACTGGCTATAACTTTTCAGCATATAAGTAAACTTATCTAAATGATTTCAGGTATATGAGACTTCTTAAAACCTAATATATTCTGGGAAAGACCAAGATCATAAGCTTCAATGGTGAAAGGTGGTAGCAATAAATTTCTACATGGTCAGAAAAAAAAAAAAAAAAAAA
This sequence comes from Talpa occidentalis, assembly GCF_014898055.3. Lineage (NCBI taxonomy): Eukaryota > Metazoa > Chordata > Mammalia > Eulipotyphla > Talpidae > Talpa > Talpa occidentalis. Next base: position 48,422,206 of record NW_023605083.1, on the reverse strand, counting down.
AACCTAATATATTCTGGTATATTATTATTGATCCGATTATAAAACAAGGGGACCACAAAATTGAGCAAGCATCCTTTGTTTATTGCTTTATGCTCAGTTTTTAAAAATGTTTATTTTTAAGCCTTTTGCTACATACTGAGATTACTTACTAAACTTTGTAATCAGAAAAATTCATAGAAAAATGAACTGACAGTATTCTGGAATAGAAGCTTGCCATCTTGTCTTGGAACTGAGAAAAACTGCAAAGCATAATGAAAAACTGAACTCCTAAAAATTACTAACAAAAGAGTGACACTTACTACATGGGACGGAATATTCTGAATAGAACTAATATAATCGATAGTGGATTTTTGCTAATACTGGTTTTCAATGTTTTGCCTTTTATGTCCAGAAAGCTTCTATTTGAAGATTGCTATGATCTGCATCAATGGTAAGTTGCATGTTTTCATAAGTAAGCTGGGATATTTGCTTTTCTCTCTCTCACCCCAAATATAAAAACTTAAAGTATTGGTACTTACCATGGCAATTTGTTTATCTGAATAAATCCAATAAGACTCTCCTTTCTCCTCTATAGGAAAATGAATAAATCTTTGACTGAAAACCAGAATGCTCTTAGAAATCGACTGACTTCAGAACCTTTGAGGACAGCCTAATACCTTGCTCTCAGAGATCTATGTCTACCACGAAGATTAAATAATGTCACTCTCTCTGGAGACCTGGAGAGCCAAGTGCGTTTTGGAACCGCAAGGACAGGAACTTACCCCAAAAGGCAGGTATTTACAGGAAAGATCTGGGGATGACACCATGGATACTCTCTTACCCTGAGAAGCAAAGAAATAAGAGCTCAGTATGAGATTCCTTGTGGAGAGTCTAGTGCAGTCAAGCTTAAAAAAAGGTGCAGTTATATTTTGTCCTGTTGTACTTACTCAAAAGAACTGACCATTTGTTTCTATGCAGGCATCACTCTTTTTCTCTTTTCCTTATCAACTTGACATGTGGCACTGAAAAAAAAAATTATAACATTTATTTGAAACTACAAAAGAAACCAAATAAGTAAAATATTCCTAAGCAAAAAAAAAAAAACAAACCTAAAAAACAAAAATGGAGTAATCATACTCTCTAATTTCAGCTTACATCACAAAGGTATTATACTCAAAATAGCAAGGCATTAGAATAAAAGTAGACATACCCATTAATGAAAAAGAAATGAGGACCAGAAATATCCATACACATATAGGGACAACGAATTTATGTCAAAAAAACTAAGTGCATAAATTAGAGTAAGGCAAGTCTCTTCCGTATATTATGTAGAGAGGCTAGAGTATTATATGCAAAAGAATAAAACAAGAACACTGCTGCATACCATGCACAGAAGCACTTTATTTTTTTAATTAAAGATTTATTTTATATAATTCTTACATCATTTTTCATTTTTGCATAATGTATGCATTATCATTTTGGTTATATTCCCCATACAATTGCACCCCCCCTTATATTGACCCAAGTCTTTCCTCTCCCCTGGGCCCCCCTCCCATGGTATGTCCTAGTTTGTAGTGCTTGTTGATTTTGATTTTTACTTTGTATTAATTAGTCTTTTTCCTGGTCCCTTATTGAGGTTTTCTAAATTCCTGCTATGAGTGAGACCATCCGGTGTTTTTCTTTTTCTTTCTGACTTATTTCGCTGAGCATGATCCCGTCTAGCTCCATCCATGTTGCTACAAACTGCATGTGTTTATCTTTTTTGATTGCTGAGTAATATTCCATGGTGTATATGTACCATGTTGATCCAGTCATCTATTTTTGGGCATTTGGGTTGTTTCCATTGACCTACTTCCATATGATCCCCCAATTCCACTCCCAGGTGTTTACCCAAAGACACAAAAACATTAATTCCAAAGGGCACCTGTATCCCTATGTTTATAGCAGCGCTATTTACAAAAGCTACTTCAAATGGATTAAAGACTAACACACTTAAGATCTGAAACCATAAAATAATAGAAGAAAACCTAAGAGATAAAAATTTAAACATTGTTTTTAAGTGATGGCTTTGTGGCTATGTCTCCAACAGACAGGGAAATAAAGATAAACAACAGAGTTTTATCAAATTAAGAAGTTTCTATACAGCAAAAGAAACCATTATTAAAACAAAAACAAACTACTGAATGGGAAAAGATATCTGTAAAATGTCGATCTGAGAAGAGTTTAATATCCAAAATACAGAAGAACTCATAAAAATCAACAACAACAAAGGCCAACCCAATTTTTAAAAATGACGAGAGGATATGAATAGACACTTCAACCAAAAAGACAAAAAGATGGCCAACAGGTCACATACCATGAAAACATGTTCACCATCTCTTAGTGTTAGGAAAACGCAAATCCAAACAATGATGTCATATTGTGCTCCTTCACACAGTGACATCTTGCTGAGAGCGGCTATATCCAAATGACATCATACAAGTGTTAGTGAGGATGAGAAGAAAAGGAGCCCTCATAGACTGTTGGCAGGAATGCTCTTTGCTGCTGCCAATATGGAACAGTATGGAGAACCCTCAAAATATTAAGGATAGAAATGTCCTAGGATCCAGCTGTCCCACATCTGGGTATTTTTGCAAAGTAGGAAAACACTAATCCAAAGAAATATGAAGCCCATATTCACACAACAGTGCACAATAACCAAGAGTTGGAAACAGCCTGCCCAGAAGAGTGGATAAATGCATGGTAACTATACCCAATGAAATACTACTCAGGTATTGGGGGAAATTATGAAATTCTGCCATTGACAATAACTTCAATAGAACCGGATGGTATTGAGCTAATTGAAATGAGTCATCAATAAAGACAAATAGTATATGACGTCACTCAATCTAGTTGATAAAGAAAACAAAATATAAGAGTATGCAACAAGTTAGCAGCTGCCACAATGAAGGGGTAAGGGATCCAGTAAGTGAGACATGGAAATCACTTTTGGTGATGAACACAATGTAGTATATATAGATGTTGGGATATGTCTGTATATCTATATAATGTCATAAACCAAACTTAGCACAAATAAGACAAAAATGCCTACAGACAGATCTCTAGTAAACCTGACATTCTGCTGTCCTGGAAATTGCAGAGCATGAAAAACAGCTCTGCCCCTTCCCTCAACCCACCAATGCCAGTGCCTTTATTGGCCTGCACCTGCGGTTTCCACCAACAGTTCTTACTATACTCACTGCCAGATCCACTGGAAGTTAAAGCTAATATTGGTGCTTCTGAAAACAGCTAGCACAGGGTCGGTATTAAATCAAAGATGAGGACTCTGTGATTTAGTGCACGACTTGCACTTTGACTTGTCTAGGCACTGGCAGGGCCCCACGCAGTAACTGCAGTGGAGGCCACAGCCTCCAGACTTGTTCACTCCGATCCTCACAGTCACCATATTAGTAAATACCAGCATCTCTACATAGAATAGACGAGATGTGCTGCAATGCAAGCCATTGGCCACACAGCCAACACAAGGCGAAGCCTTCACAGGCCTCAATATTGTTACGCTATTGATTCCTATGATCACCGCTGGAATTGGGTGGGTTGTCCACGGCAGAGGGGGCTCAAGTACCAGCACAGCAGACACGGTCCAGACCCAAGGTCTCGGAGAGTGTCTTCGGAGGCTGCAGCCAGGCTTGGCAGGATGGGGGACAGCGAGGAGAGGCTGTGAACAGCCAGGACCCCAACCTGGGATGGAAATGGCAGACAAGGGAGGACAGCATCAGGGCAGGGAGAGAGGCTCGGGCTTCCAGAAACCTCCCAGAATCTCATCTTGGAAGTTGGTCTCACCTCTTGCCGCAGAAACGATGGACACAGAACCCGGAAGCCAAAAGCCAGGAAGCCACTAAGCTGCGGGGCCCCGCCAAGAAGCCAAACACCGCTGCGCTCAGACCCCGCCCCCGCGTCAGGCCCCGCCCCCGCGTCAGGCCCCGCCCCGGTGACCCCGCCCCCGGTGACCCCGCCCCGGGCGCGCTGGGCGGGGCCTCGCCTGCGCCTCCTTCCGTTGCTCCCGGCTCCTCGCAGCGCCTGCTGCGCGCCGGGCTCAGGGCCCTGGGCCTGGGCCTCACGGAAGGTAAATGGCGGCGCTACACTGCAAGGCGGTGTCCAGAGTCTGGGGTCTGCGAAGCAAGGACGGAGGCGGCGCGGGAGCGCTGGGCACCGCAGCCGAGGAGACTTTTCCGTGCAACGGGAAGAAAGAGAAAGGACCGGAGGCCCCTCTGTGGTTTGGGTTTTGCTGTTGTTTTCCAGTCGCTTCGATGAGGCAGCCCCACGTGCCGTCTCCGTCCCTCTGGTTGTCCAGGACTCATGTGTTCAAATGAATAGAAGGAGTGTGACGAAGCTGTGGCGTCGAACTGGTCCGCGGAAAAAGGGAATTGAACAAGAAACTAACAGCCGGACTCTCTGCCTCGGGGCAGGTGCCTGAGAGAGCCTGACATGCATGGGGGAGCCTCTGAGCAATTGCTCGCTCTCCCATGTCCGTCCTGGGTGCCCTCCCACCGCTGTCCCCTGCGGAGCCCTCCCCCGGATGGGTGTTTCCTACAGCTCTAAGCTTCGGTCAACAGCCTGATTCTGGACGCGAGCCAGAAATGGGAGCAAGCGTTCATTCGGCTTCTGGAAATAGTCCCTCCGTCGTCCTTGAGCGCACTGTTACCCCATTCTCAGTCCCTGCGCAGTGGTCCTCGTTCCCCAACACTCCCCTGAGAAGAGTAAGTATGTGACTCAGATGTGACAGAAAAATATCATATAATTAATTTGGGCAGGAATGGGCCAAATTAGGAATGGGCATGTGACTGAACTTTAGATTGTAAGACAAGAGGGGTCTTTTAGTGGGAGGGACACGTGTTTTAGCTGCATCTGCGCCTTGGGGGATCAGGCTATGAATCGACCAGACAGAACATCTTACAATGAAGTCAGCCCAGATCTTAGAGCCAGGAAGTAGAGAGAAACTGAATCATGATGGCATCAGCTGAACCCAACATGAACCCTGAACCCTAATAGTGAACCCTCTACTTGATACCACCTTTAGTACCAGATTTTCTCAGATACCTGAGAAAAAAATCTCTTTCACGATTAAGACCATTGCATATGCTGTTCTCCAAATATTACACACAATGTAAGGGAACTTTCCATCCCTGGCTTCCTCTTCCATGCAAGGACACTAAATGTATCTATAACCTTCTCTCTTGTTCAGGTCACCCTTCTACAAGAGAAATAAAGAAACCTAGTGAGCGGAAAGCATTGGGAAGATTAAAAGAGGCTCAGAACCCCCATTTTGAAAGGGTAAAAAGATAGCCAATAATAGCCACTACTGGGCGCCTTGTTCTATTTAGTTCAGTCTTCAACGCCATCCAAATATGCAGACAGAGAGAAAGAGCCTCTGTTACTGAGTCCATTATGGCTGGACATCATGCGATGTTCACTACCCATGCCCATTGGGTACATTAAAAGACCAGTGACTGCATAGCCTCTTGCCCCTTGTGACTCTCTGCTAAATATTCATCCAGCTAAATATTCTCCCACTTGGGATTCAGGGTAGAACTGTACCTCACAATTTCTTGGGGTTCAGCGAATGTGAAAGCCATTAATAACCCCATGGTACCAAAAGCCCAGAATATCCTATTAAAGAAAAGAGGAAAATTTACTTTCATTCCTTCTGAAGCCCCATTGGCAGGGAGTAGAAACAGCAATATAGCTTGATAACTTACACTGCTTCAGATGAAGTTTGCCTAAAGCAAGGCCAGAATTCCACAGAGGAAAAATACCCATTCTTGTCGTTGTTTTTTTTTTTTTTTTTTTATAATAAATTTTATTTTTATATTCCCCCATACAATTGCAAACGCCCCATTCTGACCCCAATCCTTCCCCTCCCGCCCCCCACCCCCCAAAAAGTGTCTCTGGTTCATAGATTTTTGTTGATTTTGATTTTCACTTTCTTATATTCATTTTCCTGGTCCCTTATTTAAGTTTTCTAGATTCCTACTATGAGTGAGACCATCCGGTATTTTTCTTTTTCTTTTTGGATTATTTCGCTGAGCATGATCCCTTCCAGCGCCATCCATGTTGCTGCAAATTACATGTGTTTATCTTTTTTGAATGCTGAGTAATATTCCATGCTATATATGTACCACATCTTCTTGATCCAGTCATCTATTTTTGGGCATTTGGGTTGTTTCCAAAGCTTAGCTATTGTAAACAGTGCTGCTATAAACATAGGGGTGCAGGTGCTCTTTGGAATTGATGTTTCTGTGTCCTTTGGGTAAATACCTAGGAGTGGAATTGCTGGATCATATGGAAGCTCTATGTTTAGTAGGTCCAGAAATCTCCACACAGCTCTCCACAGTGGATGGACCAGTTTGCACTCCCACCAACAGTGCAGGAGAGTTCCTTTTTCTCCACACCCTCGCCAACATTTGTTGTTGCTAGTTTTTTTAATATGTGCCATTCTCACTGGTGTAAGATGGTATCTCATGGTAGTTTTGATTTGCATTTCCCTGATGACAAGTGATGTTGAACATTTTTTCATATGCCTGTTGGACATTTGCATTTCCTCTTCAGAGAAGTTTCTTTTTAGCTCTTCGGCCCATTTTTTGACTGGATTATTTTCTTTGTTGTTGTTGAGTCTCATCAGCTCTTTGCAGATTTTTGTGATCAGTCCTTTATCATTAGTGTTGGGTGCAAAAATGTTCTCCCAGTTGGTGGGGTTTCTCTTTGTTTTGGTTATTGTCTCTTTTGCTGTGCAGAAGCTCTTTAATTTGATGTAGTCCCAGCTGTTTATCTGTGCCTTCACTATCACTGCTTTGCGTGATGTGTCTGTAAAGATATCTTTGATGTGCAAATCCCGTAGTGTTTCGCCTATATTTCCTTCTATGTATTTTATGGTTTCAGGTCTTATGTCTAGTTGTTTAATCCATTTTGAGTTGATTTTTGTGTATGGTGTGAGGTAGTGGTCAAGCTTCATTCTTTTGCATGTAGCGACCCAGTTTTCCCAGCACCATTTATTGAACAAACTTTCTTTGCTCCAATGCATAGTCTTTGCTCCTTTGTCAAAGATTAGTTGACCATAAATCTTTGGGTTTATTTCTGGATTTTCTATTCGATTCCATTGGTCTGTGTGTCTGTTCTTGTTCCAATACCATGCAGTTTTGATGATTATGGCTTTGTAGTATAGTTTGAAGTCTGGGAGTGTGATGCCTCCATTCCCTTTTTTTTTCAGTAGAGCTTTGGCTGTTCGGGGTTTTTGGTGATTCCATATGAATTTCATCAATAATTGTTCTATTTCTTTGAAGAATGCCATTGAGATTTTGATTGGAATAGCATTGAATCTGTATATTGCTTTTGGTAGGATGGCCATTTTAATAATGTTTATTCTTCCAATCCATGAGCAGGGGATGTCTTTCCATTTCATTGTGTCTTCTTCTATTTCTTTTAACAGTGTTTTATAGTTTTCTTTGTATAGGTCCTTTACCTCTTTTGTTAGATTTATTCCCAAATATTTGATTTTTTTTGTTTCGATAATAAAAGGGATGGTTTTTTTGATTTCTTCTTCTTCAGATTTGTTGTTTGTGTATAGGAAGGCTACTGACTTTTGCGTGTTGATTTTGTATCCTGCCACTTTACTGAATTGATTGATGAGTTGAATTAGTTTTTCTGTGGAGATTTTGGGGTTCTCTATGTATATTATCATATCATCTGCAAATAGTGATAGTTTGACTTCTTCTTTTCCTATTTGGATTCCTTGGATGTCTTTCTCTTATCTTATTGCTCTGGCTAGGACTTCCAGTATTATATTGAAAAGCAGTGGTGAGAGTGGACATCCTTGTCTTGTTCCAGATCTTAATGGAATTGCTTTCAGCTTTTCACCATTGAGAATGATACTGGCTGTTGGCTTGTCATAGATGGCCTTTATGATGTTGAGGTATGTTCCTTGTATCCCAAGAATTTCAAGGGCTTTTATCATGAATGGGTGTTGCACTTTGTCGAAAGCTTTCTCAGCATGTATTGATATTATCATATGGTTTTTATATTTCTTTTTGTTGATGTGTTGGATAACGTTGATTGATTTTCGGATGTTAAACCATCCTTGTGTCCCTGGAATGAATCCAACTTGGTCGTGGTGAATTATCTTATGGATACATTGTTGGATTCTGATAGCTAAAATTTTATTGAGGATTTTTGCATCAGTGTTCATTAGGGAGATTGGCCTGTAGTTTTCCTTTTTTGTGTTGTCCTTATTCAGTTTTGGTATTAGTATAATATTGGCTTCATAGAACGTGTTTGGTATTGTCCCTTCCTTCTCAATTTTTTGGAAGAGTTTGTGAAGGATTGGCACTAATTCGTCTCTGAATGTTTGGTAGAATTCATTTGTAAATCCATCAGGTCTTGGGCTTTTGTTTTTGGGGAGGTTTTTGATTACCATTTCAATTTCGCTAATTGTAATTGGTCTGTTTAGGTGTTCTATTTCTTCTTTATCTAGCTTTGGGTGATTGTAGAGTTGTAGGAATTTGTCCATCTCCTCTAGATTGTTGAACTTGTTTCCATATAACTGTTCATAGTAGTTACTGATTATTCTTTTGATTTCTGCTGTGTCCGTTGTGATTTCTCCTCTTTCATTTATGATCCTGTGTATTTGTGCTTTCTCCCTTTTTTCCTTTGTGAGCCTGGCTAGGGGTTTGTCTATTTTATTTATTTTTTCAAAGAACCAGCTCTTGGTTTCATTGATCTTTTGGATTGTTTTTTTAGTTTCAATTTCATTTATTTCTGCTTTGGTTTTTATTATTTCTTTTCTTCTACTGGTTTTGGGGTTTTTTTGTTGTTCTTTTTCTAGATCTTTGAGCTTCGAGATTAGGTTGTTTCTTTGAGTTCTTTCTTGTTTTTTGATGTGAGCTTCTATTGCTATATATTTTCCTCTTATTACTGCTTTTGCTGCATCCCATACATTTAGGATATTGGTGTCCTCCTTGTCATTCAATTCAAAGAATTTTTTAATTTCTTCTTTGATCTCCTCGTTAGTCCAGTTGTCTTCCAGTAGTGTGGTTTTTAATCTCCATGAGGTAGGATAGTTCCTTGCCTTCTTTTTATGGTTTATTTCTAGTTTGATGCCTTCGTGGTCAGAAAAGATGGTTGGTATGATTTCAGTCTTGGTGTATCTGTTGATGTTTGTCTTGTGCCCCAGTATGTGATCGATCCTGGAGAATGATCCATGTGCGCTTGAGAAAAATGTGTACTCCGTTTTTTTGGGGTTTAGTGTTCTATAGATGTCTGTTAAGCCCACATGCTCTAGGTCCTTATTTAGAGCTTTAGTTTCTTTACTTATTTTTTGTCTTGTTGATCTATCCATTGTTGATAGTGGTGTGTTGAAGTCTCCCACTACGTATGTGTTTTCTCTGATGTCTGTTTTCAGAGAGGACAACAATTGTCTGATATATTTTGGTGCTCTTTCGTTTGGTGAGTATATGTTAATGAGTGTTATTTCTTCTTGAAGTATTGTCCCCTTGATCATAATGTAGTGACCATTGGGGTCTCTTTTTATTTTTTGAGTTTGAAGTCTGTTTTATCTGATATAAGTATAGCTGTTCCTGCTTTCTTTTTGGCCCATTTGCTTGTAGGATTGTTTTCCATCCTTTGACTTTGAGCCTATTTTTATCTTTTGTAGCTAAATGTGTTTCCTGGAGACAGCAAAAGGTTGGGTTTTGTTTCTTAATCCAGGCTGCAACTCTGTGTCTTTTTATTGAAGAGTTTAGTCCATTTACATTTAGAGTTAATATTGATATGTTAGCATTGGTATTTGCCATTGTGTTTGTCTTTCCTTTGATTTTATTTATTTATTCTTTTAATAACTTTTTTTTTTTTTTTGGGTCTTCTTTCGTTGTTATTCGTCCCTCTGAGGTTCTGGCTTTAGGATTCCTTGTAGTATTTTTTGGAGTAGGGGTTTAGTCTTAATGAAATTCCGGAGTTTCTGTTTGTCTGGGAAGGTCCATATTCTTTCTTCATGGAGGAAAGAGAGCTTTGCGGGATAGAGTATTCTTGGTTGGCATCTGTTTTCTTGGAGTCTGTTGACTATGTCCCTCCACTCTCTCCTTGCCCGTAGTGTTTCTTCAGAGAAGTCTGATGTCAGCCTGATTGGTTTTCCTTTGAATGTTATCTGTCTCTTCCCTCTTGTCAGCTTCATTATTTTTTCCTTGTCCTGGATTCTTGGGAGCTTTACTATTATGTGTCTTTCTGTGTTTTTCCTTTCGTCGTGGAAGTTTGGTGTTCTTGCTTCTTGTATATCAGTTTTCAGCTTGTTCTTCGCATTTGGGAAGTTCTCTTCAATTATCTCCTGGAATATTTTCTCTGTTCCTACATCTCTCTCCTCTCCTTCTGGAATTCCTATAACTCTTATATTTCCTTTCCTCATGGAGTCAGATAATTCCCGAAGTCTTTCTTCATTCTTTTTCCTTCGTACTTCTCTTTCCTTTTCTGTTTTGGTTCTTTTTATTTCTGTGTCTTCAAGAGTACTTATTAGTTCTTCCATTTCATCTATCCTGCTTTCATTGCTTTTCCCAGAGTTCTTTAGTTCCTCCATTAATTCTTTGATCTCCTGCATTTCTTTTACTTCCCTCTTTAGGGACTCAATTTCATTCTTCTGACCATTGTTTTCCCTCTTTAGGGACTCAATTTCCTTCTTCTGATCTATCACTTTTTTAATCATGGCAATTTTAAATTCTCTTTCTGGAAGGCTCAGAAGTTCTTCCAAGTTGCTGTCGTTGCAATCTGGGGAGTGGTTTTCTTTTTGTGGTGTGCTTCTTTCCTGAGGAGTTGTTAGGTTGCGTGTGGTTCTTCTACTCCCTACTGTCTGTTTTCTAATTTGTTGTATGCATTGGGACACTGTGTTGCTCGGACTGGGTGGCATCTTGGGTGAACTTCTCCGCTCCCCTCTGGCTCCTCCAGGAGCCATCTCTGGCTTCTGGGGCAGCTTTCTGCTGGTTTTAGGCAGTTTTTACTGAAGAAATGTCCCTGTTCTAAAATGGCGAAGCGGGATGCAGTCCCCGCGCCTCCGGTTTCAGGCACACTCTTCTGCGCCCCCGGTCTGCCCCGGACGTGGGTGCCTGCTCCCTCTGTGGGCTCAGACTGCTGGTCGGAAGGGGCCTGGCGTGGGCTAACTTCCCGGCTGGCCACTGCAGAAGCCTTCTGCCCTTTTCAAGCAGTCTTAAGAAATCCTGTTCTATGGGGTGTTAGTGACTTTTTTTTTCTGGTCACTAGGTGGCGCCAGAGATCTCTCCTATTGTCCTTGGGGGGCTGTTTTTCGCCTCCCCCACCCCATGGGACAGGGAACAGAGTGGGAATGGTAGGGTAAACCTCAACAGCTTTGGGGTGCTGTGTCTGCCTTATGCCCCACCGTTGTGGAGAACCCACGCCCCAAATTTCGTGCCCCCGGTCTCAGTTCCAAAGCCCTCAGGTCCAGGACGCGGGCTGTAGCCCAGTTCAGTGGCACGGGAATGGCGCCTTTTGCACCCCGCTCCCGTGCCTGGGCGCCTGGTTCCTGCTCACTCAGGGAGGGACTTTCACCCCCGTGAGGGCCTCCGCGCGTCTCCCCGCAAGCCTAGGCTGCAGGCGCGGGGACCTGGGCAGCAGCGATCCCGGTCTGCACTTGCTTTTCAAGCGCGCCGCCAAGCGCGCCGTTTTTCCGCGCAAGCTTACCGGCAGCCCGGGCTGTGTGCACGTCTCTCGGGGTCTTTGTTCTTCTCTAATGGCGCCCAGAGCCCTTGCTCACCGCCGCAGCGGATCCTGCAGGGTTCTCCACAGCTCCCGTTCACAGGGTGTGGTGGCTGCAATAGTTCCTTTCCACGCACAGTCCCGCTTGCTGCGTCGTTTGTTCTTGTTGGCCGTTTTGGTTTGTTGTTTTCCTCCTCTCTGCCAGTCGGAGAGTGCGGACTCTGTGGGTGGGGGAGGGGAGCAGGGTTCTACGCTTTCCTTCCTTCTAGTCCTCTTTTATGGCAACTTTCTTCTTCGGGTAGTTTGCTGGAGTCACCCGTTTATCTTCCGTGTCCCAGTTCTCACTGGGACCTGCCGCTTTTCCTACCTATTAACTTTTTTTAATGGGAGATCTTACTCGCAGCGTCTCCTCGCCTCCATGTTGCTCCGCCCCCAATCCCATTCTTGTCGTTGTTACCCCAACCCCCTCCCAGAGTGAAGCACCTGCTAATCTTACAGTGATCAATTCTTTCCCTGTATCTCACCTACGTGAAAGAAGGACAAGAAGCCAAGTCTAATGGGATAGTTAAGGGGACAACTTCTACAAGTCTGTGAACTGCTACTTGGCCTCCCTAATAAAGACCAAATGTGTCCTTTTGACCTCAGGAAACTAGCAGCCTAATTTTTACTTTGATTCAGGGTCAATAACGTTCTAGAAGAAAAGTCTCAAAAGGAGTAGCCAGTTACCATTGCCTGTGCCCCTCTTTTGCAGTTGTGGGTTAGGCTAAAAATCTCATTATTAGCTCTTTGAAAACTGCCTCATGAAATCTGATACCCTTAGGCAATGGAGAAATCCACAATGTGTGACACTGGCATCTGGGGTGTACTTACCTAGTCTGCATCCAGGTAACAGTCAGTTCTTGCCTGACTGACATTAGGATCAGAGTGTGAGTTTGCAGTTGTATACATTCAGGTAGCCCATTCCCATTACATCCTATGTGTGGGCCCTTGCCACAAAATTGCAGAGCACTGTACACTATGACCCATGACTTTTGAGCATGAGGTACTTGTTTTTGCAGAAAATGAACTTAATGATTCTAATAATTCTTTATCAGTACACTTTCCTGCTTTACATGACAGTTCTGTTTTTTCATGGAAAAAGCAGGACTCTGGGAGAAAGGAAAATATTCCTAGAAGGACGAAAATGTTTGGGATAAGTCTAGGCTGGTGCTGCTACCTGATTTCGACAGTTGACTTCCTAGATGTTCTCAGGATGCACATTCAGTATCTGAATTAGCTCTGAATCATTCTTGCTCTGAATATACTGACCCCGGCTCAGTATCTTATCCCATTTATACTACCATATCTGTCTTGGTTACAAGTCCTCAGGTATATGGAAAACCTCCTGAAAGTGGGTTACATACTCTGAGTTTCCTAGTTCTGCCTTTTCTATCTGTGGTTGACTGATTTACTATAAAATCCAAGTTGTGAGAATTAACTTTGAATTGATGAATGATCTATATGAAATATATTAACTAGAGCAGAAATTAAGCCTTTGTAGCCATAGATTTGTTTCCTTTTTATGTCCAGTTGTCTGTACAGGAGCTTCTTGAGGTCTGTCGTCTAGATTTAGGAGAGAGTGAAGAGTCTGTTGTGGAGCCAGGATCAGTCATTTTGTGGGGAGCTTTTCTTCCAAATATTTGTGACTACTGGCAGTGGTGAGTCAGGTCATGCTCAGAGTTCTTTCTCATTACCATTCTTGGTGACTCCCCACTGCCTTTAACTCCATGCCACTTTTCTCTCCTTTGGATGCTACATACTTTTTGATGTTTTTCTTACCAGCTGCACCTCCATGCAGCCCCAAAGAGTTTTCACTTGATGACAGGGATATGGGTAAAACAAAGGATCTGCTTGTCACCTTAACTCTACTTTTACTCCTGTGTATTGAATGGAGGGACCTAAAAAAAGCCTTGCGTTAGGAAGACATCAAAGTTTCAATAATCCCCACCCTTTAATACAAATATTCACCACCTCATGGAAATAACCTTTAGTGTAGGTCGAGTTCATGATTTAGTTCTAAAATAAGGGGAAGGAGATGGGTGTCATTTCATTTATCCATTACTAAAGATTGTAACTTCTGTCTTGCTAGCAGACTCCCAGCTTTCCGGAAGCAAGCTACCATATTGGAGTGACCCATCTGACATGGACATGGAACTCTGGTCTGTAGCTCACTCTGGCCAATGGAAAACAAGGATTTGAGGGTCTCAGTCCATTATGCCTTGAGGAAATGAACCCTTCCAACAACGACAAGAGTGATCACAGAAGTGGATCCTTGATCCTTCCCCATTCAAAACTGCAGATGAGACCCAAGACCCAGCCGACATCTTGACAGCCTTGTAAGAGACCCTAAAGCTGAGAACCCAGGTAAGCTTTGCCTGGATTCCTGACCCAAAAAAACTGAGATAAAAATATTTCTTTTAAGACACTAAATTTTGAGGTATTCATTCCACAGCAGTAGATTATGAATATACCCTAAATTACTGTTCCATTGGTGTAAGGTGTAGCATGGCTTTAGTACAGGACCCAAAGAGGGAAGCAAGCTCCTTGGCAAATACCTGTACATGTTATCTTCACACTCAAGACTTTCTCACACTTTCTTATTCTGGGATATATTACTGTGTTCCACAAAGCCCTGAATAGTCTACAGCAGCAGGATCTAAGTCAGGTAGAGTTGGATGGAGTGAGTGCCCAGTGTGGAGTCATGAGTAGGGATGATGGTGTCATTCTTGCCCTCTGATTTTCATCCTTTCCCACTTACTCCACTATTATAGTTTCCTTATTCTTTGATTCATTTCCCCTACGTTCTGAGTGACTCTGTTGAAAATCTCTACAAGCGATGGCCACGTGATCACCTGACCTTGCAATATTGCCATCAAACTAGACATCCTGAAGATATTCCCCAAGGAAGATCTCTTCACATTCATTCCCATTGAGAGATTTTCACAAGCATGGAGACCTTGCTGTGGAACTCAAAATGTACCTTTCGCAAACGTAACACACCACACATCACAGATTTTGCACCCAGCACCCAACTATGCTCTAGATTCTGCCCCCACAAACCCAGTTTCTCAACAGCAGAACTTATTCATACGCAACTTCTCAGTGACAACCCACCTGTCAGATACTCTGGAATCAGCCACATTTTCTAAATGAAAGTATGCTGCTATTTGTCAGAAAAGAAACGTACACCTCTGATCCTTTTCAGTGATGCACGTTCCATACTGCTTTATTAGGGTAAAGTAAAGGGAGAGGATTAACTGTTCTCCATTCTATTAGGGTAAGGTAAGAAGTAAGGAACTTGGCCTAACTCACATATTTCCTAAAGGAGAGAAGGGCTCTCAGGAGTCGATGACATTTATTCTTCACTAGGAAGCTCAAGGAGAAGATTTTTCTCTATCACGAACCTCAAGTCCTACTCCCCCACACACATCCATTCCCCGGCATTTTGGAGGCAACAAGGGAGATCTCTGACTATATTATGCTAGAGAAACCCACCCCATAAATATTTATGGTAAAGGAGCAGATGAAAATATAGTTTATGGCACTTTCTTCTGGACTTTTAAAGGATTTTCTCACTTTGGAAGGCCTGAAAGATTTTATTCTTTCCATTAAAGTATCAAGACTCTACCATACAAAATATCTGCACAGAATCTACTAAAGGACCCCAGGATCACACTAAGAATGCCACTGTCTGTCTCCCTATAATGGAATAATTACTTTTCAGAAGCCAAAGAGAAATGTCATGGAGCACTGAACTCACCCCATCCTCTCCCTGTACACAAGTCCTGAAACCCAAACTCATGCCCTCATGAAGGACACAGAGAATATCCCAAGCATAGAGTTCACCTTCATCCCTTCAAATTATTTATTCCCTGTTACCCAGATATTATCTGAGGCCCTTGACCTCACATAATCTTTGAAAGTCTGATATGCCCAGGATTTACAGCCCCAAGATCTATTCTGTCCTAAACTACTACTTCCTTCATGTGTTTTTCAGTGTATGAAACCAGAACTATAACGAACAGCATCCCTGTCCTCCTCATCTCTTCTCATAAGAATCCCTGTTCACACATTATTGATAGGATGAGAGGGCAGTACCAGTGATCAGAAAGGAAGACAATGAGGGAGGTAAGGATATAGGATACCCCTGAAATCATGATAAATAATTTAAAAATCTTTTAGAAATTTTCTTTTGCCAAAATCCCTTTAGGGCTGTTCGGCCCCTAAGTGTTTTCATTCTCCTCCCTTCCAGCCACACAGTGTCTCACCCTGCTGCTCCCTCTTTCTTCTCTCAACCAATTCCCCTCCCTCTCTTGATAATTATTAAGTCTTTATTTTACCAACATAAAATTCAGTTGTGCTGTTTTGTACTTGCAGACCAAACTCTTCTGATTTCGGGGGCAGGCTTCCCTTTAGCATAACTTCTAATGAGCACAAGTCTACAAAGCAATCTGTGCAGGAATGGTTTTACTTTTTTTTGAGTCACATGTCTAGTTGCACCTTTCATAAAATGTTTTCTATTTTCCCATCTACGCTGTGCCTTTTCCTCCAAGTTCTAAGATCTCTATGGGTTTTTTAAAAAAGATTTATTTATTTACGCATACAGGAACTTGCCTACAGGCCAGAGGTGGCTGGCGGGCAGGGAGGGGAGGTTGATCCACCAGAGACAGAGTGCAGAAAAGAACAGGCCGATTGACTGAAATACACTGCAGAGGGGAACAGCAGAGTCAGGAGAGCTTTGCTGTACCAGGTGAGTAGCCCCTTGCCCGGGGATTGAACTTGTGCTGCCTTGACTGGGGAGAGCGTCATAGGTTGCATCTTAATCCCTTGCACCATCATGGAGGCCCTTTGTAGTTTTTAAAACACTGTCATGATAATGGTATAAATGGATCGATTTCATCCTCCCATGCTTGGTCATCATTTTATGGTTGTAAGTCTTGCAACTTTGTATTTAGACTATCACCTGCTCTCTGTCATTTTCTTTGTTTGCTTCCCTGTATCCTCAGCCTGAGTCTGACAAATCAGTCTTGGCCACAGCCATCTAATCATTTCCCTCCCACTTGGGAGGGCTTATCAGTAATGACAGATTCTTTCTGAGCTGCCCTTTGAGGCCACAGCTTTACCAGATTCTACCAGAAGAAAGCTACATGTCAAGCACAGCCCTTCTTTCATTCCCCACCTTGATCGAAGGAGGAAAAGAGGAATCTGTTCAGAAAAATCTTTCCCACATAAGTTTGCATGTCTGGTGTGTTCTCTTATTTTTTTTTTTAGACCACATTGGTCCTGACTGTTCCTACGTTAGTGGGACTTAGAAAATGAAAACTTTCTTTAAAGTTTGAACAAGATAAATGCCACCAAAAGAGGAACAAGTGAGAAAGGTCTTATAAAAATGGTACATCAAATATATTCTTTAAAAATCATGTGTGTGGGGTAAGGATAAATGTCAGGCTTTTCTGCCCTCCCGCCCTCAGGATAGATGATGGAGCCTTGCGGTCCTGATGTCATGCCTGATGGAGGGCACCTGAAATAGGGTGTGGGCATAGGTAGATGGGATTCACCTGGGGTGAGAGTGGGCTTCTAAGGGTGGCTACACGGGGACACCAGCAGAAGCCAAGAAGCCGAGAACAAACAGAAGCCCAAGAGAAGCAGAGAAGGCCGGAGAGCCCAGACAGAGTGAAGACTTTCTAGGGGCTGGGAGGGGCCTGCCAGCCTCCCCGCCACCCAGCACCCCTGCCTGTTGTGTACCGGTAATTCCAATAAATGACCTGCAAAAAACCATTAAGAACTCTGACTCCTCCTTTACCCGATCTGGTGGATCCTAGAAAAGCTGCTCAGTGCCCTGTCCTGCCTTTATAATTGGCGTAAGTAGGCAAGATGATCCATGCAGACGGGTATGGAGCCCTCCGAAGACCTGGAGGGACTAAGTAATAACACTGTTTCCCGGTGACGACGCTGGAGGCGTCATGGTGGCACAGGAGATGGACGAGGCCCAGGAGCTGCAGGATGAGACCTTGTGTGGAGGAGCGGCCCGAGAAGACCAGCCACGAACCCCGAGGCAGCCAGAATCATTGGCAAAGAGAGGACCATGACTCGGAGCTCGCCAGTGCTGATTCAGGGAGAGGCCAATGAACTTGGCCCAATGGACTTGGATGTTGGACTCGGACTGATGAACTTGGACTGACAATCCCGCCAGAAGGCGGAGGCCCTTGGCAGGTTATGTTTTCTTTTTAAGAATCTGGGGGTGGCCAGTGGGCCTGATGGCCAAAAGCAGCCTGTGTATGCCCAGCAGCCAGGCAGAGGAGAAAAGCCAACTGAGAAGGCAAAAGCTGGTGCCGATGCTCAGTTAGGGAAGCATTGAGCGGCTGTTAAGCAGCCTAAGTATGCTGAGGACCTGTGAGTCTCGTAAAATCACCTGTGGGTGATGCCCTGCTTGTTGTCGAGAGAGGGTGAGGAGCTGAGGAACCCGTCCTTGGGGGACAGGTGGGGAACGTGGCTTGGGGTGGAGCCCAAGCCGAATGTAGAGTTTGGATCCCCGGCCCATGTGCTTGTGCAGTGGGTTGGCCTGAGTGCAGGGGTCTGCGAGTCGCATTGGTGGCTATGAAAGCTGAATGTTGGAGCGACAGCAGACAGAAACCCTGAGGGTTGGCGATTACCCCCAACAGAATAGAATCGTCATTCAGAGAGCGAGTGCATCCTGGGGGTGGATGCGGTGTGTGGCTTGTAGCCGAGACTACAGCCAGAGAAGGCCAGGAAGCCTGACGGCGCCTGGCGTGTTACAGTAGATGCCGTGAGTGGTTCCCCTCCCTCGTATGAGCAGTGCCTTCGGCAGCAGATGTGGTGGCTCAACTGCTGGTACCAATAATTGTCTTTTGCACTAGGTTGGGGCCCTGCCTGGACTTATTTGTGTTCTGTTGTATTTTGTTGTTATATTGTGATGTATTTGCTTTTGTGGGCCATGGCTGCATTGTTTATGTTTGCTAAGAAAATTGTATATATGAAGACTGGATGGCAGAAAACCCTGAGGGGGTGGACTGTAGGGTAAGGAAAAAAGTGTCAGGTTTTTCTGCCCTCCTGCCATCGGGATAGATGATGGATCCTTGAGGTCCTGAATGCATGCCTGATGGCAGGCACCTGGAGTAGGGGGTGGGCATAGGTAGATGGGATTCACCTGGGCCGAGACTGGGATTTTTAAGGGCGGCGTCACGGGGACGCCAGCAGAAGCCTAGAATCCGAGAACAAACAGAAACCGAGACAGAAGCAGAGAAGGCCGGAGAGCCCAGACAGAATGAAGACTTGCTAGGGGCTGAGAGGCCTGCCAGCCTCTCAGTTGGTCAGTCTGAATAAAGAGTAATTGTTTACCAACCATGTCCCTTTTCAACACATTTGTCAAATATGTTCTTTATATTATTGTTCTGAATGTTACCTATCCTTTGAGATTTCTGCAGTTTATACCAACAGCTCGCATCACCTCCCTACCCAGGTCCCTGAGGTGTGCAGTGCCACCTCTAAAGCTGTTGTCTCAGGTTCTGTCTCAGGCGAGAAACTTGGGACCTTTTGTACATATAAGGCATGCTGACATTGCAACAGGGTTTCAGAAAGTACTGGAAAAAACTAGTGCCCCCCCCCATTAAAAATATTTAATGATACACACTGTAAAAAAGAAAAAATTCAACATGTTTTCAGCATGTAAATCCTAATTATCTGGTGTCTCCAAAAAAGAAGTCATTCATTTCCTGGGGTTATGTGGTTTGAATTGGTTTGCCATCTCTGCTGGTTAATTACCACTCCTCATGGGTTTCCATCTTCCAAAATGTAATGACATCATTGTTGTAGCTTCTCTCTTCTTGTCAGCAAGGGCTTAAACTTTTTAAATGATTGTTAATGGTTTTATTGAAATAGAGTGCACATCCCATATGTTTCATCCATAAAGTATATAATTCCATAACTTTTAGTATATTCACAGACACATATAACCATCACCATGGTCAATTTTAAATCATTTTCGTGAAAACGGAAAGAAACCCAGTAAACGAGTTGTCACCCTTCTTTTTTCTCATCTCCCCACTGCATGCAACCGCTAATCTACTCTGTCTTTCTGGGTTTCCATATTCTGGATATGTCACCAGTAGAATGATGTGTGTGGTCATTTGTCACTGGATTCTCTACTTACCATGTTTTGAATATTCATTCATATCACAGCAATATTAGCAGTTTTTATTGCCAAGCATGTTACATTGATTCTATGGAATCAGTATATTTCATTTATCCATTCTTCAATAGATGAATGTTTGTATTGTTTCCCACTTTTTACTATTGTGAGTAGTAGTGCTAGGAGAGTTCATTTACAAGTTTCTGTGTGGAAAGATATTTTCCTACTCCTTGAGTATATACCTACAAGTAGAATTTCTGGGTTATAGCCTAAGTCTATGTTTGACATTTTGAGGAACTTCCAAACTGCTTTCCAGAACAACTACACCATTTTCCCTTCCCGCCAGCAGTATGAGGGTTCCAATTTCTCTACCTTCTCGCCAGTATATGTTATTATCTGATTTTTTTAGTCTAGCCATCCTTGTATGACACGCTATCTCATAGTGGTTTTGATTTTAATTTCTCTGCTGAATGATGATTTTTTTGTACCTTTTTATTTAATCTTTTACTCTGATGGCATTTTGGAAAGGAGAGTAACAAGTTCTTGATCTGCGTGTGTTTTCTCTGTAAGATTACTTTCCACATGGTGTGGAGGGAAGAAATCACTTAAATGAGTTCTCAGTTGACTCAAAGAGCAGAAGGGTGTGCCAACCCTTCTAAGGCTCAGTGCTTTTTCACCAACAATGCTGTTTGTGGATACGTTCATTGCAAAATATCAAAGAAGTGGGGGAGCTTCTATGTTGGCAAAGAACTTATGTGTAAGAGTTGAGTTTTAAGATATTTAAACTGATGTTCATACTTTCAGCATAGTATAAAAGATGTGATGTGTCACACTTACTGGTTCATAATCCTGGAAGTTGTGCAAAGGATACTTGGGGAGTTATTGTGTTCCGTGTATCTTGTGTTATGTTTAAACATTACTGTGATGGAAACTGAAAATTAAAAAATAAAAGAGATCAAGTGCCTCATAAGGAGAGGGAAGCACAAAAAAATAACCTGTCAAGGGTGGCCTCTGTCCATCAAGATTAGAGTGTAGCTGTGTCTCAACAAGGAAATTGCAGAAACTCTAACTCCTTTGCTGATGGGTGGAAACCATTATATGTAACAGAAGAAAAGTGGAATAGGAATGTGTTTTGGAAAGTTTGTTGATGAAAAAGTGACTAAAAGCCCTCCCATGGTTTCTCTGTGAATGGTGCTCCGGCACATCTTTGAGCAAATGAGATAAGTGTGAGGGAAGTGAAGGAGGTGTTGAATGGCACCGAAGAGAATACACTAAAGAGACACTGAAATGAGTTCCATTGCTTGTGTTCCCATTTTACTACACATGAGATAATTCCTTGTGGAACGCCTGGCCTCCAAAACCCACTTGTAAGTTGAGTCAAACAGAAGAGGTGTATGCCAACCCTGGTAAGTCTGTGTATGTGCAGTGTGACCCAAAGAGCATTGTCTGGAGGTCTTTGGTTAGTCCCCAAGAGAAAATGTAGCTCTGGCGCAAAGTCTTAGACTCACTGCTGGCTCATGAATTGAAAGTGTGGTGAGCGAGATCTACCATGACTCCCCCAGAGACATGTGCATTAAAGGTGCTACCTCCATCCTAATAGGTGAACTCTACACACTAACAGTGGGATCTTGTCATCAAGTTTGAGTACATGCCCTTCCCAAAGAAGAGGTTGTCATGGCTGATGACATCCCTACAGATACAACTGCATTAATACTGAAAGAACCCTGAACTCTATGACCAAAAGTCATCAGGATGCTGCACAGTACCCGGCCCAGACCCACTCAGGTGGTGCCTGGATCACACTGAGTAGTGGAAGCAGGACGGATCATGACATGGTGATGATGGGGTATATTGAGGCATAAACCTGTTTCACCAGCAGAATCCTGTTTTGCCCTCTTTTTCTTACTACCCTCTTCATTTAAAGCATCTTTTTTTTAGCTTTCATTTTCAGTTCACCCTGGGAGGGAAAGGGGCTGACTTGTCAACAGCCCACTGACAATTACATGATGCTTGCACGTGGCATAAAATGTCATGACTCCTGGCAGGTTGAAGAAATACCAGGGGGAGAAAACGACTACTTCAAGGTCCCTTCTCCACAGAGAAGCCTCAGTGGCAGGTTTAATGGTGCTGAACATGAGCCTTCTCAAACAGCATCTGCACTGTTTCTAGATCCTACCCCAGCTAGTTCAACAAAATGAGCCCTCCTGATCCAGGTCCTTGGTCCACACTAGAAACATCCACCTCCAAACACTCCCACTTTCAGCATTCACCCACCACCCGTGGGAACCTCTGGTCACTGACTGTAAACATAATTAAGGTGTTCTTTCTTCTTTCCTGTGGATTTGCTTGCAAACACACTTGTTGTTAGGTCTCTGCATCTGGAAGACCGCTCTTCCATAATCCCTAAACACTAGAGAGCATACAATAAAGGAGAAGGTGTGGGATACTATGTGCTTGCATCAGGGCTATGCAGAGCACATGTCCTCAGACTTAGGTGGAGAGTGAGGTTGGGGCTGAAACACATTCTACTTTCTCAGCCAGGGTTCCAAGGGAGTGGTCATCATTGAGAAACCAAAGGAGGCCATTTGTAAGAACTGAACTAACTCCTTGCTTTCAGCACAGCCCCGATTTACCCAAAACCCAAGTCCCAGAAACATAAGACTTTGCTATTAAAGAAGAATTTATTGGGGATAATCAATCTGATAAACAATAATTATTTTGGGTAAAAAATTTTCCTCGCTGGAAAATTTGCAGGAGAATTTTCTGTTTACGTAGTTGACACAGCTCTCTGATCACCGTCCCTTCCACAGTGGTGAGAGACGTTGGAGAAGCGTGGCGCACGTGAGGCCTGCAGTTGGCTTTTAGATGGTATACAGATACCATGTGGGGGTGGGGGACGCTTCCCACACAATAGCTGTTCCCCAAGTGCCACAGCTTTCTGTGGATGTCCGCCCATGTCTCTGACCCATCGAATATTTGTAGGATGAGTCTGGCCAGCAATGACAGCAGCTTGGGGGCAGAACTTGGCGTGTGTCACTTTACAGCAGGGACCCCTGTAGTTAAGAGGATGTCGCTGAATAGGCTCAGTGCAGGTCTGCACTTTTGCATTCTGATGCGTTCTCCCACACATCACTGGTGAATGAATGGTCTCGTGATAGCCCAGCCTCTCCTGGGACTTTCTAGTGCCTGTCTTGATGTTCTGAGCTCCCGACATCCCAGAAAAGGAAGCTCCACTTTTAAGCGGACAGCTTGATATGGAGCTGCCCTTCTCCTGGGAATTTTCTTCCCTTTTCCTAGGACGAATCCATTGCAAAAAGTGCTTCACTTTTTGCCTGAATATGTTTTCAGCAGGAGGTTGCCCCTCTTTGCTGAAAACCTGGGCAGTCTGCCTCCAGTGTGCCTCATGTAATGCCATGTTCCGAGTGGGAACGCTGTGCCTTCTGGGTTGGGGTGTCCCCAGCCTGGCGTCCCCTCCACCCAGCTCATCTGTGTTGGTCCCCCGAAGACTCACTCTCTTGGCAGCTGGAGGGAAATTCTTATCCTGCCACCTCTTGAACGCATGCTGACAAATCCCATTCCCCAAACGCCGCCCCGGGCTGAACCCACTGTCCACCAAGTGGGCCTGCAGCACCTGGGAGGCCTCCATGTCCCCACTGGAGATGCCCTGAGCATGAGTCAGTGAGGACTTGACGGTCAAGTTATCCGAAGAAAGTGGTGCTGGTGGAGGGCTCCCTGGCTTGCTGGTTATCAAAATGTCACTAGATTTTGATCGAGGAGCATCAAGTTCCTCAGCCCTGAATATCTCCCTGGACATACCGGCTTTGGAAAGCATCTCTAAGTTCTGGCGCCTCTCTTTGCCCTGCAGCATTTCTGCTCTACTACTGAAACTCATTCTGTCAGCCTCTGGCTCGTGTGTGGCCACAGCCTGCCTTGCAGGCGGCATGGGGGGGCACCTCGTGCCTTGGGGACACTGAGTCTGCCTTGACTTGCCCGGGAGACTGTGTTTGACAGGCAGAAGACTGGGTCTGCCACCCTTCATCCTCTGCGCACCCTCTGCTGGCTCCTGGGTGACGGCAGGGATTGGTTCTCTCACGCTCCCTTCTCTGTCCCTGCCCAGGTGTGAGGTAGCAGGGACAGGGTGAGCTCGCACAGGACCTACACCTGTTAGCCCCACCTTCTCTTCCCCATTCGATTTTCTTCTAATGGACGTGAAGCCCCCTGATTTGGAGTCCTCCTGAGTAGTCATGTTGGTTGAGGAGGGATGGTTGGGAAGGGAAGAGGTTTCTGTCTCTTTGAAGATGTCTAAGGATTGACGGACTCTAGAGGGAGGTCCCAATCGCATCCCCAGACGAAACCTCTTCATATGGTCTTCCAGCAAATTCTGCGCGCTGGACTTCATGAAGGAGAGCTGCTGGGAGGTGTTGAGGGAGTAGTCCTGACACACCGATGAACACAAATCGTCCTGCCCTACTTGGTTGTGCAGTTTCGCAGAGACTTTTTCTGGGCTATGTCCCTCAGACCTCCCTGCATCCTTCTTACACTGAGACATTACCGAGCTCTTCCTCTCATGGACACTTCCCGATTGGCTCAGTCCAACATTTAGAGTTTTGCAACTCCGACCCTGAAGCACAGTGCTTCCCGAAGGTGCACTGTAGCCCCCCAATTCATTTGCCTCTGACAGCCATTCTGGAGGCATCTGTAATGACATGGAATGTACGATCCTTTGGGGCAAGCCACAACAGTGTTGGATAAGCCTCTTTCGAAGGTGATGTTCTAGTTTTCTCCGAAGTTTATCACTAATGGGGAAATCTCCAGGAAGGATGGAGATGGATTTAGAGACAAGAGAGTGCCGGCGTTGAGGAAAATCGGGAGGTGAAGCGCTAAAGTCTTTATAAGAACTTTGGACAACAGCGGGTAAACCCCACACATCTGCTAGTTGCTTCTGCAACACATGCCATTCCAGGAATTCAGTATCAGCAGGTTGGAGACAATCTGGGTCATTCTCGGGTCTATTGGAAAACACGCCACAGATCTTAATTTGGTGTGAAGGGCCAGATGGTTGGGCTGGGATTGGGCAAGGCAGGTCGGCTGGCGGCTGGGATTGTGGCATGGACGGGGACTGTGGCGGAGTTTGAGGCAACGTTGGAGTCTGGATTTCGGGTGAGGACAGAGGGAGGGGCTGGGGAAGCTCTGGGGCTTCTTGATTGGTGGAGGCATTTGATATTCTATTGAAAAAAGAGACAGGGGGAGCGCCCCCCGAGAGAGAGATGGCAGAGCGCAAGGACTCGCTGTGTAGGGATGGGAGACCCCAGAAGAACTGGATGCGTTTTTGCTGTAAATAGTCCCCCAAAGATTTAAGATGTGGGGGCAGTTCATGCATCTGCAGCTCCTGTGGTTTGCCTTTGGGGCTCCCTTGGGGAAGGGAGACTGCTGAGTCATCCTTATCAGCAGGGGACCCTAACATTCCCCCTGAAGAATTCGGTTGGTACCCTGGTCCCTGTGGTTTTGGAAAGGAATAACTATTCTTTTCCTTGTCCTTCCACATCAGGAAATCACTCCGCTTTTGCACTTGCCTCTCTAGGAGTTCCAAGACGTCTGCACTGAGAAATGGCAGGTTCACAGAGGTCTCGAAAGACGGAAGGGCAAGCCATTCGTGAGTGAAGTCCCCACGTGGTGCCCAGGTAGAGGCTAACCAGTCTGAAACAGAAAGCCCTGGGGGGCTGCAGGAGGTGGTGTTCTCTGAGACAGTCTTGAATGAGATGGAAATTGCTTTAGATTGAGTCCGAGTTACCGTGGTGTCTTGAGGTGATGAAACAGACAGTGTTGGTGGTGGATGATGATAACCACATGGATCATCAGGATTCATTGGTTGTGGCAAATTAGGTAAGGCTTTGATACCTTGACAGAGGGTGGGGTCCCCTGAGAAGATGTTATTTAGAGACAAAGGGGTGTGTGCTGGGAGCACAGAGTCCACTCTCTGGTTGTGATATTGGGGGACTGGGGAAAAAGCACGGTGTTGTGGTGAAGAATGGCCTGCTGGGTATTCAGGACCCAGTGAAGGAAAAGGCTCTGGTGACAGATTGTATCCCAGTGAGGGTGCAAGAAACTCATCTGAACAGGTCAGTGGATTAGGTGAGTGAAGAGGGGTGGAGAGGGGTGGTGGGGAAGGTTGAAGCAAAGAAACTGGTATTTGGTCTCCAGCGGGAGCTGCTGGGAAGGCAGAGGACATTGTGAAGGAGGACTCAGCCATGGGAGCTGTGGAAGCCAAAGAAGAGACAGAGGGAGCATCTTCCAGGGCTTCTGAGAACAGCAGTTGGTTGATCTCAGCAGTTGCTCTATTACACACTTCACAGAAGGGGTCTGGACACAATAGTTGGCGAAAGCGGGTGGTAGCATGTTTCCGGCCCAGGGGACTGCAGGAGACAGGGGGTGTTCAAATTGCAGCCAGGGCCAGAACCATGAAAGGATGACCCGTTGGCCTGGCTGGGATGGGACATCTAACTCTGCTTCTTCACATTGCCCCGCTCTGTGACCTCACAATACCCTCCTTCCCGTGGCTACCCCTCCCACGACTATCCCCTCCCATGACTACAGCGGGTAACACTAAATCCCTAGGTCATGCTACAGTGAGGTCAGGGCAAGGACAAGTCACCTTTCCACAATAGCAGTCAGCTTCCTCTTCTCTTCTGTGTCACTCTGGCAATAGCTCCAACCTGGGAAACAAGAAGATGTCCTATGTGCTGAAAATAGAAGCGTAGGTCTAATGCAGGAGTCCCTTAGGAGCCACCTTGGGGCTATCTGGCACTGAAATCCTCAACAATCACTAGAGGAAGACAGATGGCAGTGATACTATCAAGCAGGGTCGTGTGTGTGTGTGTGTGTGTGTTGCTTCACGACTAAAAGACTTTGATGCACATGATCTCCTGTGATGCCCTAAACCACCCTGGAAGGAATGCAGGTCGGTGGTTCCCTCAAAACGGAATGGATCATCCATGAAGTCAGAGAACTTTTAGAAAGTCAGGCCACTGAAGCTCTGACTCTCAGTATACCCCATGGGCCTGTCAGGCAACGGCCATTACCCCGGCCCCTCACTGCTTCCTGTCCCGGGGGCGGCAGAGCAGGGTACCTGACATACCCCATCCCATCAGCCGCTCCTCGAGGGCCTGTTTCTGAGAGAGACTACTATCCGCAGAAATCACAGATTTGGTAGGGAAAGAAGAAGTCAAACTATCACTATTAGCAGATGATATGATAATATACATAGAGAACCCCAAAAACTCCACAGAAAAACTAATTCAACTCATCAGTCAGTTCAGTAAAGTGGCAGGATACAAAATCAACACGCAAAAGTCAGTAGCCTTCCTATACACAAACAATAAATCTGAAGAAGAAGAAATAAAAACCATCCCTTTTATTATCGAAACAAAAAAAAATCAGGGACCAGGAAAAGGAATAACGATAAGAAAGCGAAAATGAAAATCAACAAAAAACTATGAACCAGAGACACTCTATGGGGGGTAGGGAGCGGGAGGGGAGGGATTGGGGTCAAAATAAGGGGGTTGCAATTGTATGGGGAATATAAAAATAAAATTTATTATTAACAAAAATTTTGAAAGGATAAATAAACATGACAAGTAAAAGCAGGATTACACAAAATATTTGACTGCTTATTTGGAAAAAAAAAATAAACACTTCTAAAGAAAAAAAAAAGGAAATCACAGATTTGGGGCTTCCTGCAAGAGAGGGAAGGGCGGCCTCGGAGAGCGCGGGTGGAACGGGCAGAACCTTACCTGTCAGTGTCCCCCCTTTCCGCCTCCTCTTGGCTCTGCACTGAAAACAAAAAGAATGAATGATTGATTCTCAGTTCACTCCTCCTCTGTGGAGAAAACTCAGACAAGACTCTGTTCTCATTGACTGAACGTCGTATTCCTTTTTAAAAATAACTTCTAAACGTGCTAAGGGCCTCCCTGGTGGTGCAGCGGGTTGAGCACAGCACTGTGAGAATCCCCAGCCTCTGCGTCGCCAGTTCGATCCCAGCCGGCCAGGGAGATTCCCACATGGTGCAGCAGACCTCTCCTTTCTCGCCCGCGGCTCCCCTCAGCAGTGTATTTCCATCATTTTGCCTGTTCTGCTCCCTCTTCTGTCTCTGTGGATTCTCTCTCCCTTCTGCGCCTCTGGCCTGAACCCCAGTGCTTGTAGAAATAAATAAATCTTCGAAAAAATAAAGGAGTTTAAAAAAATAAAAATCTAAAATTACTAAAATATTTTCAGGGTTTCCTTCTGGAAAAAGGCGGGGATTTTGTCTATGAGGTGCACATTGCTATTCTCAGTCAGCAGCCTATAGTCTTTTGGGGTGGGAGCTTGTCTCTTGGCTCGAGATCCCAGGCTACAGCCTCTCCTCAGGGGACTGCGCTCCTGATCAGCTCAACATTCAGGAAGACTTGATGGAGTGACACCTACCAGGGAATGTGACTCATGACCCAGTGTTGGGGCCTGTGTGTCCTGCAGAGATCTCAGACAGTCCTGATCAGGAAGGCAGGGGCATGGTGCTTACTTCCACCACACCCAGCTGGTCTGTGAGCACCTCGTGAGCCTAGTCCTACCTAGTCTATTCCCGAGGAGCATGAAGTTGTATTCTTTGTCACACTTCCCTTTCCCACACTTCCCAGAATCAAGCAAACTTATTTTAAAATGTGGAAACAGACATGGAAATGGCAATACAGAACCTCTACTGGGGAATTGCCCAGTGTTCCTTACCTTTCTGCCCTCTGTGGTTTTCCAGCCAGTGAATAGAGATGGAATCCCCACCAGGTAGCACAGGAACAGAAAGACCAAACAATACGCCCATAGGTAAATGAGGTCAGGGTCAATATCCAAGGATATTGAGCCAAAGCTCAGCCTGGACTCATCAATATGGCATTTCAGAAATGAAAGAGCATCCCATTTACTGATTTCCATATTGTGAATCACACGCTTGCCTGAGGCAACTGAGCCTGAGAAGGCTAGCACTGGCCTTTATTTAGTCCCTTGCTTACATCACAGAGCTCTGAAGTGTCACAAAGGAAACCTGGGAGCAGGGGCGGGGCTACCACAGACTGTGCCCATAGCCCCTCCCCCAACTCAGGTCCAGCAGGTTCCTCTATTCTCCATAGCCCAGGAGGTTTCTCTACCCTAAACTATCATCCAGTTTTCCAGTTCCACCCTCCATCATATATTTGCTTCGAGGATATATGCTTCTTGTATCTGTCACGCAGATGGAAACTGAGCTCCTCTTTACCGTTCGAAAACCCTGGCTTGAGTCTCACCAATTCAACTGCCTTGAAAGTCTGTAATACTGCTAGGAATGTTTGCACATTGACACTCAACATCCTATGTGTCCTCAAATCCATCTTCCCCGTAGGATGTTTTTGCCTATTCAAACTCAGATAAAGATCTACAGTGCTTTTTACGCTGACTTTTTTTATGAATGCCAAATAGTGAATTTTGGTATTGTGTTTCTGTCATTTTCAATCATCTTTATTCAGCGGGGCTGATGTGGTTAAAGTGGACAGTTCATGATTCAACTTCAGGAGACAAAAAAAAAAAAAAATGTGTAAAATAAATGTAAATAACTTCAAATGTCCTTGGACAACCCCATAACATTTTTCTTTTTAAGGTTTTATTTTTATTTATTTATGCCTACTTGAAATGGGGTATAGGCCAGAGGTACAGGCTTCACCAGAGACCGAGTGGGGAGCAGAACAGTGGGTCGACTGAAATACACTGCTGAGGGGAGTCGTGAGCCAGACAGGAGAGGTCTGCTGTACCATGTGGGTTAGCTCCCAGGCCATGCATGAAACTCAGTCCTCAGTGGCTGGCAATAGCTTGAGAGCACAGAGACTTAACTCCTGCACCACCTGGGAGGGCCCTCTTAACACTTATTTTTCTAAAGTTAGCAAAGCTTAAACTGTACAAAAACTTTTAGTAGATGCCACACACATACACACCCACACACATCCCCTTTGACAATCAAAATCCAGTGCCAGAATGAGACATTTGTTGTAATGAACCAACAATTGACCCATTACTATCAACCCTGGGCCATATTTTACATTGGGGTTTAAACGTAGTGTCCTACATCTCTATTAAATATTGCAGTAAGCACAGTAGTTCCACTGTCCTGAACATTCTCTGTCATCTCCCCTTCATTCAATTATCTCTTTTCCCTTTGCAACCGCTGATCTTTCCACTGTCTTCAGAGTTGTGCCATTTCCAGAATATCATGCAGTTAGAATCATATGGCACGTAGTCCATTCAGATTGACTACTTTGACTTAGCAATGTGCATTTAAATTTTCTGGGCCTCCCCGGTGGTGCAGCGGTAGAGCGCTGGGTTGCGAAGCTGCCCGCGGCCTCTGCGTCGCCAGTTCAATCCCCAGCTGCTCCCCGGCCACCGGAGGAGGGTCCCACATGGCGCGCAGACCTCTCCTGCCGCCCGCTGCTCCCCTCCGCAGTGTACTTCGGTCCTTCTGCCTGCTCTGCTCCCTGTTCTGGCTCTGGTGAATTCTCTCACTCTCCCGCGCTTCTGACTGTACCCAGTGCATGTATAAACAAAACAAACAAACAAACAAACAATAAATAAATAAAACATGCCTCTATTTAAAAAAAATAAAAATAAAAATAAATTTTCTTCATGGCTTTTCCTCACTGCATAACTCATCATGTTTGCATTGTCTAGATGTACCACTGTTGATCTATCCAGTTACCTTGGACGTCTTTGTTACATCCCAGTTTTGGCAACTGTAAAAAAAATGATATATCACTATATAGCACTTCATTAAAATGTCTTTTGTGTACCTTACAATTCATTCATTAAAAGCTTATAATTCAGAGCTCTCCTACCTACCTGTGATTATGCAGGTGTCTTTCTTTTTCTTTCTCCTGCTCCTAATAAACCTGTCCTTTTAAAATATAAAATGGGCGCGGGGGAGAGATTTTATAATTCAGTGACTCAGTATGCTCACAATTTTGCATCCATCACTACAATCAATTTCAGAAAATTTTCATCATTCTGAAAAGAAAGTCTGTTCTTCTTGGCCCTCATGCTCCAATCTTCTCATAGATCCTCACCTAGATGACCACTAATCTACCTTCTGCTATATATGTGTGTATACATACACGTCTGAGTATTTCCCATGTAGCGAATACTACAATATGTGGTCTTTTGTATGTGGTTTCTTAGTATGATTTCAAGATTCGTCCATGTAGTAACATATGCCAGTAGTTCATTTCTATTAATGGCAAATAACATTCCATTTTATGGATTCCCACATTTATTTGTATATTGATCAGCAAAAAGTGGATTATTTCTATTCTTGGAATGCTAAGAAGAAAACTTTAATGGACAATTGTGTACCTGTTTTGGAACACAATTTCTTGATCACTCATTTTAGGAGTAACTTAAGTTTACATCTTGTCTAAGCTTGTTGCTTTCTGAGATTGTGGTAGTATCACCATATTAGACTCCCTATGAAATAAGGTCTTTGGGATCTAAATACAGTTTCTCTCAGGGGTCATGGTGCATTGAATTTGCCCTCCTGCCGTACTCTCAACATTAGACCTTGAGTCAGCAAGAATGAAGGTGATGTATAATGCTTAAACTTTAAAAATAAGGGACCCCTAATACTGTGATAAATAGAAAATGGTCGAGAGCTCATGGATAATATGCAAATTAATCACTTCAGAACACAGGACTTTTCTCTTATAGGTGACAGAAAAACAGGATTCTAGTTTAAGCAAAAAATTTTAATGACTTGCCTTATAGTAATCCATAATGTAGGAGTCCATCCAGCTTCTGATTCCCCATGACTTGGTTCTATTTTCTCAAGGTTGATTCATTCTCATGTACACAAAATGGCATCCAGTGAATAGAAAAAGAGAATTGTAGTCACAGTGTTCTCAACTAAAGTTGCAACATTCAGTAAATAGGAGGAGCTCAGGTCAGAGGAACACTCCTGAAAAGGATACTAGAAACCAGAGAATACCATTGACCTAGTTGAAGTCTGATCATAGTAGTACCAAATCGAAAATAAGCCACAAAGAAAGCAGGAAAAACGTCTCATATATGAAGACTGAACAGCATACAGCTGAATGATCATGGGCTAACAAAAAAATACAAAAACAAAGGAGGATTTACAAATACCTGGAAATGAATGAAAATGAAGACACAACCTACCAGTAACTGTGGGCTGCACCAATTACTGTATTACACTGCGCATACACAACCATATAGGTCTCCTGCACAATCAAGACAGAAGTCAAATAAATAATCTAAACCTACATCCTAATGAACTCCAGAAAGAGGAACAAATGAAACCAAAAGTCAGCAGAAGAAAGGAAGTAATAAAAATAGAGTTGAAATAAATGAAATAGACGTCAAGAAGAGAGCTCAAAATATCAGCGAAGCCAAAGCTGGGTTCCTTAAAATGATAAAATCGACAAACCAGCACTAAGATTAATGAATAAAAAAGGGTGAAAACCCTGACAAATAGAATCAGAAATGGAAGAGAACCTACAACATGCATCTCAGAAACAGAGGATCATATGAGAGGACTATGAAGATTTTGGCACCAATAAATTGAATAACCCAGAAGAACTGGATGAGTTCTTCAGAATACAACTTCTGAAACTGAATCAGGAAGAAATAGAAAACATAGGCAGGCCAATTACAAGCAAGGAAATTGAAATAGCAGTCAAAAGCCTCCCAACACTGAAAGCCCAAAACTACAGGGCTTCCCAAGTGAGTTCTACCAAGCCTTCAAAGACAAAATAATAACTATTCTTCAAACTGTTCCCCAAAAATGGGAGAAAATGAAATGCTTTCAATAAAATTTTATGAGACCAACATTACCCTGATAACAAAATCAGAAAGAGAAAGATACATGCCAATATCCTTGATAGACATAGATGGCAATAATTCTCAACAAACCTAGTTCTACTTCACAAACCAAATTTAACAATATGCAAAAGGATTTGTTCTGGCAATTCAAGCGTGGATCTACAACCACGAACTGATCAGTCTCATTCACCATTATGAAAAAGGAAATATCAAAATCATATCGTCATCTAAGGATGCAGAGAAAGCATTTCACAAGATTCAACATCCACTTCTTATTAAAAACTCTTCAAAAATGGGCAAAGAAAAAACATGCCCTTACATAATAAATATCTAGGCCAATAACAGAGCTAACTAACATCATTCTCAAACGAAAGTTTTTCCTCTAAGATCAGATACAAGACAAGGATGTCTGCTGTCCCCACTACAACAAAATACAGTCAGGACAGTTAGTAACAATAAATCCTAGGGATGGAAAGGAATCTAATGGACAGAATTATAACATCCCAATGACAAAAATGCTCAATTTTGAATAAAATAGTCTGTAGCTTGCAGAGAAGCAACCACATGATCCAGCAATTTGACTTGTAGATATTTAACAAAAGGAGACAAAAACTAACTGGAAAAGATATCTGCAGCTACATATTCACTGCAGTATTATTGCAATAGCCACGACATGGAAACAAGACCATCAATGGATGAGTGACTGAAGGAAATCGGATTGTAAGGAAATCTTGCCATCTGTGACGACATAGGTGGTCCTTGGAGGCATTATATGAAGTAAAATAACTGAGAAGAGAAAAATCTCTATGATCTCACTTATCTGTGGAATCTTTGAGGGGAAAAAACAGGCTCATAAATACAGAAAACTCATATTGGTGGGCACAAGGAAAGTACGGAGAAAAATGAATAAAAAAGACCAAAAAATACAAATTTCAGTTAAAAAAGGTCACTGGATTGTAACATGGAGCCTGGTGTCTATAGTTAATACTGCATTGCGTATTTGAAATTTGGCAGCACAATACATTTGCAAAGTTCTCATCACAAGGAAAAAAACAAATTTTTGTTACTCTGTATCATAATGGGTGACTCTGCATGATCAGAGCAGAAAGGTGAAGGAGGACTCCTAGAGCCCTGGCTGGCTTTGTCAGGCTTTTTCTGGGTTTACCAGGTACATGCCAGCAGGGGCGCCCCAGGGATCAGGAGGCTCTCAGGCCTCCTGGCCCCAGGTGAATCTTTCAGGGCTCTCTGGCATTCTCTGGTGGCCTCTGCTTCTCTGCTGCTCCTCTACCTATCTCTCACTTCTTGTTGTGGTTGTTCTGTACTGCTCTCTGGCTTGCTTCTGGTTCGGTTCCTCTCTTAAAGGCCCAGTCTCAGCCCAGGTGTACCCACCTACGTATGCCCACACCCCACTCCAGATGCCCACCATCAGGCATGCATTCAGGACCCCAAGGGTCCATTATCAACCCTAATGGGGGGAGGGCAGAAAAGCCTAACAATCATCCACCCCACAGATGTTAACCAGATTTATAGTGGTGAGCATTTTTAAACGTATACCAATACGAAATCCTTCTGCTGTATACCTAAAATTAATATGCCAGTCATAGCTAAAAAAAAATTGAAAATAGCACTTCAGTTAAAGTCTAGCCTTATTTTTACCTCAGGTCCATATATAATTCTGCTATATCTGAAGACAGATGTGCTTTCAGTCTTTGTTATGACATTAAAAGGAAGTATAAATGCCCATATATTCTGTATTATACAGGTTATAATTTTGTCAATTACTCTTTTGAGTTAGTGATAATGTGAAAGATGTGTGCACAAGCAAATGAAGCATAAAGCTAACGAAGCCATGAATGCTGAGAGTTTCTTGTAGTGATAAAGTGGTCTCAAAAAAGGCATACTATGCTAGGAAACATTATTATTTGTCTCTCTGGTAAAATGCCACGAGAGGTTTCAGAAGAAAGGGACTAGTATTTCTATGTCTTTGGTAACCTGTGGTGACATTTTTTCTATTCTAAATACATATCCCTTTTTATACTTAAAACAATAAAAATTAGGGCCTCCCTGGTGGCGCAGCGGTTGAGCGCTGGGTTACGAAGCTGCCGGCAGTCTCTGCAGCACCGTTTCAATCCCCAGCCACCGGGTGAGGGTCCCACATGGCGCGCAGACCTCTCCTGCCACGCCCGCTGCTCCCCTCAACAGTGTATTTCGGTCCTTCTGCCTGCTCTGCTCCCGCTCTGGCTCTGGTGAATTCTCTCACCCTCCCGTGCTTCTGACTGTACCTAGTACTTGTATAAATAAATAAATAAAGAAATCTTTAAAAAAAAAAAAAAAAAAAAAAAAAAACAATAAAAATTAAAAATGCATTAATTCTTGGAACAAAAGTGCATTTCAAAAGCAATGTTATTTAAAATAGCAAAATTATAAAATGTAAACCAGATTAGTGAAGGAATAGGATTGTGTCCTAAGGGAAAGAAAAGTGAGTGCGTCTATAATATGGAAACATGAGTGGTATTTTTAGTGATAAAAATCTTCTGTATCTTGAATATACCAATGTTGATCTCTTGTTGATATCTGGTAAGGTATTATAAATTAAGCATATATGGTATGTGTTTTTTAGAACTACATGTACATCCCTATGATCTCAAAGCTCAATTTCTAAGAAAAAAGTTGAGGGCCTCCACTGGTGGCGCAGCGGTTGAGCACTGTGCTGTGAAGCTGCCGCAGCCTCTGTGGCGCCAGTTCGATCCCCGGCTGGACTTCTGACTGTACCCAGTGCATGTATAAATACATGAATAAATCTTTAAAAAGAAAGAAAGAAAGATAGAGAGAGAGAAGAGGGAGGGAGGGAGGAGGAGGGAGGGAGGGAGGGAGGGAGGGAGGGAAGGAAGGAAGGAAGGAAGGAAGGAAGGAAGGAAGGAAGGAAGGAAGGAGGTGAATGGGAGGGCTATAAGGACATGCTACGTATCTTGGTTGTGACAATTTTATTATCAAAGGCATTATGTTGTGCACTTAAATATGTGCTGCTTTTTGCATATCAATTATGCCTCAAGAAAGAAGGGTAGGAAGATTTCTCTTTTCCCTTTCTGAATAATTCAGGGTTATCGCTACTAGGTAAACCAAGGAAAAGAAGCATCCACATCTCAAAGAAATGTAAAAGAGCAGTTAGAGAGGTGATGCAGGGTCCTAGAACAGTGTGTCAGAGCCAAACCAGGGTGAAGAGGAGTTTGTCATAGAATGGTTACCTGGTGCAGGGTGTGGGTATCTACATGACACAGCTGCTTGGTCCACTGAGTCCAAGTGCAAGTGGGGAAAGAGGACACTGTACATGGAGGGGACAGTTGTGATGAGATGTTGTTTTTATACAGATGGAGTAAATGAACAAGTAAATGTATTAAGAATAACGATATTCAGATTTCTCCTTAGAGGAGAAAGAGGTCACAAACATGCAGAGTGAAAAGAAGGAAACTAAAATGATCTCTGTGAATGCAGATTGCAGCTGAAGGTATTGGTGCGAACCCACAGCTGTCAAAATAGATAGAGACGCAGACAAATAAAGATGTAGATGCATGGATATGTTGTGTTTCTGTCACACACACACATATATCCCTAACCTAGTCCACTGTGTGGGCTTAGAAGCAGCAACATCCTAACACTATGGAGCCCATCTAATACACTGACCCTGGCTTCCAAATGTCATTCTTCATTAACAGAACTGGGATTACTTGGACACATGGCCGAACCTACAGCTGATGTAGGAAAAGTATATGATAAGCCTGAAGCAAAACTTCCCTGAAATCAATATTCTAAAATAGTAAGCATTGTCATGCAAAGAAATGGCTATAACTTTTCAGCATATAAGAAACTTATCTAAATGATTTCAGGTATATGAGACTTCTTAAAACCTAATATATTCTGGTATAATATTATTGATCCGATTATAAAACAAGGGGACCACAAAATTGAGCAAGCATACTTTGTTTATTGCTTTATGCTCAGTTTTTAAAAATGTTTATTTTTAAGCCTTTTGCTACATACTGAGATTACTTACTAAACTTTGTAATCAGAAAAATTCATAGAAAAATGAACTGACAGTATTCTGGAATAGAAGCTTGCCATCTTGTCTTGGAACTGAGAAAAACTGCAAAGCATAATGAAAAACTGAACTCCTAAAAATTACTAACAAAAGAGTGACACTTACTACATGGGACGGAATATTCTGAATAGAACTAATATAATCGATAGTGGATTTTTGCTAATACTGGTTTTCAATGTTTTGCCTTTTATGTCCAGAAAGCTTCTATTTGAAAATTGCTATGATCTGCATCAATGGTAAGTTGCATGTTTTCATAAGTAAGCTGGGATATTTGCTTTTCTCTCTCTCTCACCCCAAATATAAAAACTTAAAGTATTGGTACTTACCATGGCAATTTGTTTATCTGAATAAATCCAATAAGACTCTCCTTTTTCCTCTATAGGAAAATGAATAAATCTTTGACTGAAAACCAGAATGCTCTTAGAAATCGACTGACTTCAGAACCTTTGAGGACTGCCTAATTCCTTGCTTTCAGAGATCTGTGTCTACCAGGAAGATTAAATAATGTCACTCTCTCTGGAGACCTGGAGAGCCAAGTGCGTTTTGGAACCGCAAGGATAGGAACTTACCCCAAAAGGCAGGTATTTACAGGAAAGATCTGGGGATGACACCATGGATGCTCTCTTACCCTGAGAAGCAAAGAAATAAGAGCTCAGTATGAGATTCCTTGTGGAGAGTCTAGTGCAGTCAAGCTTAAAAAAAGGTGCAGTTATATTTTGTCCTGTTGTACTTACTCAAAAGAACTGACCATTTGTTTCTATGCAGGCATCACTCTTTTTCTCTTTTCCTTATCAACTTGACATGTGGCACTGAAAAAAAAATTATAACATTTATTTGAAACTACAAAAGAAACCAAATAAGTAAAATATTCCTAAGCAAAAAAAAAAAAAAGAAAACTAAAAAACAAAAATAGAGTAATCATACTCTCTAATTTCAGCTTACATCAGAAAGGTATTATACTCAAAATAGCAAGGCATTAGAATAAAAGTAGACATACCCATTAATGAAAAAGAAATGAGGACCAGAAATACCCATACACATATAGGGACAACGAATTTATGTCAAAAAAACTAAGTGCATAAATTAGAGTAAGGCAAGTCTCTTCAGTATATTATGTAGAGAGGCTAGAGTATTATATGCAAAAGAATAAAACAAGAACACTGCTGCATACCATGCACAAAAGCACTTTATTTTTTTAATTAATGATTTATTTTATATAATTCTTACATCATTTTTCATTTTTGCATAATGTATGCATTATCATTTTGGTTATATTCCCCATACAATTGCACCCCCCCTTATATTGACCCAAGTCTTTCCTCTCCCCTGGGCGCCTCCCTCCCATGGTATGTCCTAGTTTGTAGTGCTTGTTGATTTTGATTTTTACTTTGTATTAATTAGTCTTTTTCCTGGTCCCTTATTGAGGTTTTCTAAATTCCTGCTATGAGTGAGACCATCCGGTGTTTTTCTTTTTCTTTCTGACTTATTTCGCTGAGCATGATCCCGTCTAGCTCCATCCATGTTGCTACAGACTGCATGTGTTTATCTTTTTTGATTGCTGAGTAATATTCCATGGTGTATATGTATCACATCTTGATCCAGTCATCTATTTTTGGGCATTTGGGTTGTTTCCATTGACCTACTAAAGATAGAGCTTCCATATGATCCCACAATTCCACTCCTAGGTGTTTACCCAAATGACACAGAAACATTAATTCCAAAGGGCACCTGTATCCCTATGTTTATAGCAGCGCTATTTACCAAAGCTACTTTAAATGGATTAAAGACTAACACACTTAAGATCTGAAACCATAAAATAATAGAAGAAAACCTAAGAGATAAAAATTTAAACATTGTTTTTAAGTGATGGCTTTGTGGCTGTGTCTCCAACAGACAGGGAAATAAAGATAAACAACAGAGTTTTATCAAATTAAGAAGTTTCTATACAGCAAAAGAAACCATTATTAAAACAAA
Source organism: Talpa occidentalis (assembly GCF_014898055.3). Taxonomy (NCBI): domain Eukaryota; kingdom Metazoa; phylum Chordata; class Mammalia; order Eulipotyphla; family Talpidae; genus Talpa; species Talpa occidentalis. The sequence continues at coordinate 48,383,348 of NW_023605083.1, read as the reverse complement.
AACAAACTACTGAATGGGAAAAGATATCTGTAAAATGTCGATCTGAGAAGAGTTTAATATCCAAAATACAGAAGAACTCATAAAAATCAACAACAACAAAGGCCAACTCAATTTTTGAAAATGACGAGAGGATATGAATAGACACTTCAACCAAAAAGACAAAAAGATGGCCAACAGGTCACATACCATGAAAACATGTTCACCATCTCTTAGTGTTAGGAAAACGCAAATCCAAACAATGATGTCATATTGTGCTCCTTCACACAGTGACATCTTGCTGAGAGCGGCTATATCCAAATGACATCATACAAGTGTTAGTGAGGATGAGAAGAAAAGGAGCCCTCATAGACTGTTGGCAGGAATGCTCTTTGCTGCTGCCAATATGGAACAGTATGGAGAACCCTCAAAATATTAAGGATAGAAATGTCCTAGGATCCAGCTGTCCCACATCTGGGTATTTTTGCAAAGTAGGAAAACACTAATCCAAAGAAATATGAAGCCCATATTCACACAACAGTGCACAATAACCAAGAGTTGGAAACAGCCTGCCCAGAAGAGTGGATAAATGCATGGTAACTATACCCAATGAAATACTACTCAGGTATTGGGGGAAATTATGAAATTCTGCCATTGACAATAACTTCAATAGAACCGGATGGTATTGAGCTAATTGAAATGAGTCATCAATAAAGACAAATAGTATATGACGTCACTCAATCTAGTTGATAAAGAAAACAAAATATAAGAGTATGCAACAAGTTAGCAGCTGCCACAATGAAGGGGTAAGGGATCCAGTAAGTGAGACATGGAAATCACTTTTGGTGATGAACACAATGTAGTATATATAGATGTTGGGATATGTCTGTATATCTATATAATGTCATAAACCAAACTTAGCACAAATAAGACAAAAATGCCTACAGACAGATCTCTAGTAAACCTGACATTCTGCTGTCCTGGAAATTGCAGAGCATGAAAAACAGCTCTGCCCCTTCCCTCAACCCACCAATGCCAGTGCCTTTATTGGCCTGCACCTGCGGTTTCCACCAACAGTTCTTACTAGACTCACTGCCAGATCCACTGGAAGTTAAAGCTAATATTGGTGCTTCTGAAAACAGCTAGCACAGGGTCGGTATTAAATCAAAGATGAGGACTCTGTGATTTAGTGCACGACTTGCACTTTGACTTGTCTAGGCACTGGCAGGGCCCCACGCAGTAACTGCAGTGGAGGCCACAGCCTCCAGACTTGTTCACTCCGATCCTCACAGTCACCATATTAGTAAATACCAGCATCTCTACATAGAATAGACGAGATGTGCTGCAATGCAAGCCATTGGCCACACAGCCAACACAAGGCGAAGCCTTCACAGGCCTCAATATTGTTACGCTATTGATTCCTATGATCACCTTGGAATTGGGTGGGCTGCCCACGGCAGAGGGGGCTCAAGTACCAGCACTGCAGACAGGTCCAGACCCAAGGTCTCGGAGAGTGTCTTCGGAGGCTGCAGCCAGGCTTGGCAGGATGGGGGACAGCGAGGAGAGGCTGTGAACAGCCAGGACCCCAACCTGGGATGGAAATGGCAGACAACGGAGGACAGCATCAGGGCAGGGAGAGAGGCTCGGGCTTCCAGAAACCTCCCAGAATCTCATCTTGGAAGTTGATGTCACCTCTTGCCGCAGAAACGATGGACACAGAACCCGGAAGCCAAAAGCCAGGAAGCCACTAAGCTGCGGGGCCCCGCCAAGAAGCCAAACACCGCTGCGCTCAGACCCCGCCCCCGCGTCAGGCCCCGCCCCCGCGTCAGGCCCCGCCCCCGGTGACCCCGCCCCGGGCGCGCTGGGCGGGGCCTCGCCTGCGCCTCCTTCCGTTGCTCCCGGCTCCTCGCAGCGCCTGCTGCGCGCCGGGCTCAGGGCCCTGGGCCTGGGCCTCACGGAAGGTAAATGGCGGCGCTACACTGCAAGGCGGTGTCCAAAGTCTGGGGTCTGCGAAGCAAGGACGGAGGCGGCGCGGGAGCGCTGGGCACCGCAGCCGAGGAGACTTTTCCGTGCAACGGGAAGAAAGAGAAAGGACCGGAGGCCCCTCTGTGGTTTGGGTTTTGCTGTTGTTTTCCAGTCGCTTCGATGAGGCAGCCCCACGTGCCGTCTCCGTCCCTCTGGTTGTCCAGGACTCATGTGTTCAAATGAATAGAAGGAGTGTGACGAAGCTGTGGCGTCGAACTGGTCCGCGGAAAAAGGGAATTGAACAAGAAACTAACAGCCGGACTCTCTCTGCCTCGGGGCAGGTGCCTGAGAGAGCCTGACATGCATGGGGGAGCCTCTGAGCAATTCCTCGCTCTCCCATGGCCCGTCCTGGGTGCCCTCCCACCGCTGTCCCCTGCGGAGCCCTCCCCCGGATGGGTGTTTCCTACAGCTCTAAGCTTCGGTCAACAGCCTGATTCTGGACGCGAGCCAGAAATGGGAGCAAGCGTTCATTCGGCTTCTGGAAATAGTCCCTCCGTCGTCCTTGAGCGCACTGTTACCCCATTCTCAGTCCCTGCGCAGTGGTCCTCGTTCCCCAACACTCCCCTGAGAAGAATAAGTATGTGACTCAGATGTGGCAGAAAAAATCATATCCTTCCTTTGGCCTCAGTGATTGATCAGGAATGGGCATGTGACTGAACTGGAGATTATAAGACAAGAAGGGTCTTTTAGTGGGAGGGACACGTGTTTTAGCTGCATCTGAGCCTTGGGGGATCAGGCTATGAATTGACCAGACAGAACATCTTACAATGAAGTCAACCCAGAACTTAGAGCCAGGAAGTAGAGAGAAACTGAATCATGATGGCATCAGCTGAACCCTAACATGAACCCTGAACCCTAATTGTGAACCCTCTACTTGATACCACCTTTAGTACCAGATTTTCTCAGATACCTGAGAGAAAAATCTCTTTCACGATTAAGACCATTGCATATGCTGTTATCCAAATATTACACACAATGTAAGGGAACTTTCCATCCCTGGCTTCCTCTTCCATGCAAGGACACTAAATGTATCTATAACCTTCTCTCTTGTTCAGGTCACCCTTCTACAAGATAAATAAAGAAACCTAGTGAGTGGAAAGCATTGGGAAGATTAAAAGAGGCTCAGAACCCCCATTTTGAAAGGGTAAAAAGATAGCCAACAATAGTCACTACTGGGCGCCTTTTTCTATTTAGTTCAGTCTTCAACGCCAACCAAATATGTAGACAGAGAGAAAGAGCCTCTGTTACTGACTCTATTATGGCTGGACATAATGCAATATTCACTACCCATGCCCATTGGGCACATTAAAAGACCAGTGACTGCATAGCCTCTTGCTACGTGTGAGGAAAATACTGTTTTCCTAAAGCTCCCCAAATAATGGAGGCTGATTATTTGTCATGTGAGCAAACATCATTTCATCCCTTAAAAAATTGTGTGTCTCCCAGGTGCTTACACACATAAACCATCTACTACTTAAGAAAATTATCCATACATGCTTTCTCAGATCAGTGGAGGCCCTGCTACCTTAAGCAACTCTCCCTCTTTCAATGTAACGTTTTCATCAGTGCCCTGACTCTGCTTTCTTTGGAATATCCAGCTAAATATTCTCCCATTTGGGAGGACTATACCTCACAGTTTCTTTGGGGTTCAGGATATGTGAAAGCCATTAATAACCCCATGGTACCAAAAACCGAGAATTTCCTATTAAAAAAAAAAAAAGGAAAATTAACTTTAATTCTTGCTGGAGTCCACATTGGCAGGGAGTTGAAACAGCAATCAACAGCTTGATAACTTACACTGCTTCAGATGAAGTTTGCCTAAAGCAAGGCCATAATTTCACAGAGGAAAAGTACCCATTCTTGTCAGTTAGCCATCCCCTCCCCACAACAGTGAAGCACCTGCTAATCTTGCAATGATCAGTTCCTTGCCTGTATCTCACCCACATGAAAGAAGGAAAAGAAGCCAAGTCTACTAGGATAGTTAAGGGGACAACTTCTACAAGGCTGTGAACTGTCACTTGGCCTCCCTAATGAGACCAAATGTGTCCTTTTGACCTCAGGAAAATAGCAGCCTAATTTTGACATTGATCCAGGGTCAATGGATGTTCTAGTAGAAAAGTCTCAAGAAAGAGTAGCCCCTTGATTGATTGCCTGAGCCCCTTCCTTGCAACTTCGGATTAGGCCAATATTCTCATTATTAGCCCTTTGGAGACTGCCTCATGAAATTTGATACCCTTAGGCAGTAGAGAAATCCACAGTTCTTGAAACTGGCATCTGGGGTGGACATACCCAGTCTGTATCAAGGTAAAAGTCAATTCATTCATTTTGTTTTCGCTGACATTAGGATCAGTGTGAGTTTGTGGTTGTATACATGCAGGTAGCCCATTCCCATTACATCCTATGTGTGGGCTCGTGTCCCAAAATTGCAAAGCACTGTACACTATGACCCATGACTTTGAGCATGAGGTACTTGAAATTTTTTACAGAATGAGCCTGATCTCTGTATTAATTGTTCATAAGTACACTTTCCCCCTTTAAATGATGGTTCTGTTTATTCCTTTGCTACCTGTTTTGACAGTTCACTTGGTAATTGTTCTCAGGATGCAAATTCAGTGTCTGAATTAGCTCTGAATCGTTCTTGCTCTGAATATAAGCATTGGGAGCCAGGCATATATTGTCTGTGACCCCAGCCCAGTATCTTATCCCATTTATACTACCGTATCTGTCTTGGTTAGAAGTCCTAGGGTATATGGAAATCCTCCTGAAAGTGTGTTATGTACTCTGAGTTTCCTAGTTCTGCCTTTTATTTCAGTGGTTGACTGATTCACTATAATATTCAAGTTGTGAGAATTTAATTGAATTGATGAATGGTCTATATTAAATATATTAACAAAAGCAGAAACTAAGCCTTTGTAGCCCATAGGATTTGTTTCCTCTTTATGTCCAGTTATCTGTACAGGAGCTTCTTGAAATCTATAGTCCAGATTTAGGAGAGAGTGAAGAGTCTATTGTGGAGCCAGAATGAGTCATTTTGTGGGTAGCTTTTCTTCCAAATAAATGTGACCACTAGCAGTGGTGAGTCAGGTGGTGCTCAGAGTTTTTTCTCATTACCATTCTTGGTAACTCCCCACTGCCTTTAACTCCATGCCACTTTTCTCTCCTTTGGATGCTACACACTTTTTGATGTTTTTCTTACCAGCTGCACCTCCATGCAGCCCCAAAGAGTTTTCACTTGATGACAGAGATATGGGTAAGACAAAGGATCTGCTTGTCACCTTAACTTTACTTTTATGACTGTGTACTGAATGGAGTGACTTAAAAAACCCTTGTGTTAGGAAGACTTCAAAGACTTCAGTAATCCCCACCTTTTAATACAAATATTCACAACCTCATGGAAATAACCTTTAGTGTAGGTTGAGTTCATGATTTAGTTCTAAAATAAGGGAAAGGAGATGGGTATCATTTCATTTATTCATTACTAAAGATTGTAACTTCTGTCTTGCTAGCAGACTCCCAGTTTTCCAGAAGCAAGCTGCCATATTGGAGTGACCCACCTGACATGGACATGGCACTGAGGTCTCCAGCTAACTCCAGCCCATAGAAAACAAGAGATTGAGGGTCTCAGCCCATCATGCCTTGAGGAAATGAACCCTTCCAAGAACTACTGAAGTGAACACAGAAGTGGAACCTGATCCTTCCCCATTCAAACCTGCAGATGAGACCCACGACCCAGTTTACATCTTGAAAGCCTTGTAAGAGACCCTAAAGCAGAGAACCCAGGTAAGCTTTGCCTGGATTCCTGACGCACAAAAACTGAGATAACATTATGTTCTTTAAGACACTAAATTTTGAGGTATTCGTTCCACAGCAGTAGATTATGAATATACCCTAAATTACTATTCCATTGATTTAAGGTGTATCATGGCTTTAGATAGGCAACAAAGAGAAGCAAGCTCCTTTGACAAGTTCCTGCACTTGGTGTCTTCACACGCAAGACTGTCTCACACTTTCTTATTCTGGGATATATTACTGTGTTCCACAAAGCCCTGAATAGTCTACAGCAGCAGGATGTAAGTCAGATATTGTTGGATGGAATGAGTGCCCAGGATGATGGTGTCATTCTTGCCCTCTGATTTTCATCCTTTCCCACTTACTCCACTATTATAGTTTCCTTATTCTTTGAATCCTTTCCCCCACGTTCAGAGTGACCCTCTGTTGAAAATCTCTACAAGCGATGGCCACGTGATAACTTGACCTTGCAATATTGCTATCAGACTAGACCTCCTGAAGATATTCCCCAAGGAAGATCTCTTCACATTCATTCCCAATGCTTGAGGGATTTTCACAAGCATGGAGACCTTGCTGTGGAAATCAAATGTACCTTTCAGAAATTTAAAACCCCCACACATCACAGATTTTGTACCCAGCACCCATCTATTTTCTAGATTCTGCCCTCACCAACCCAGTTGCACAACAGCAAAACTTATTCATACATAACTTCTCAGTGACAACCCACCTGTCAGATACTCTGGAATCAGCAACATTTTCTAAATGAAAGTATGCTGCTATTTCTCAGAAAAGAAAATGTACACCCCTGATCCTTTTCAGCGATGCAGGTTCCATACTGCTTTATTAAGGTAAAGTAAAGGGAGAGGATGAACTGTTCTCCATTCTATTAGGGTAAGGTAAGTAGTAGGGAACTCGGCCTAAATCACATATAACCTCAAGGAGAGAAGGGCTCTCTCAGGAGTCGATGACATTTATTCTTCACTGGAAAGCTCTAAGCGAAGATTTTTCTTTATCCCTAACCTCAAGGCCTACACACCCACACACATCCAATTCCACAACATTCTGGAGGCAACAAGGGAGATCTTTGACTATATTATGCTAGAATAACCCACCCTATAAATATTTATGGTGAAGAAGCAGATGAAAATACAATTTAGGGCATGTTCTTTTGGACTTTTAAAGGTTTTTCTCACTTTGGAAAGGCCTGAAAGTTTTTATTCTTTCCATTGAAGTATTAATACCCAAAAATACAAAATATCTGCACAAAATCTAATAAAAGACTCCAGGATCACACTAAGAATACCACTGTATGTCTCTCTACAATGGACTAATTACCTTTCCGAAGCCAAAGAGAAAAATCATTGAGAACTGAACTAACCCCATCCTCTCCTAATACTTAAGTCCTGAAACCCAAACTCACAGAGAATATCCCTAGCATAGCGTTCAGCTTCATCCCTTCAAGTTTATTTATCCCCTGTTAGTCGGATATTATCGAGGCCCTTGACCAACATAATCTTTGAAAGTCTAGTATGCCCAGGATTTACAGCCCCAAGATCTATTCTGTCCTAAACTACTACTTCCTTCATGTGTTTTTAATTGTATGAAACCAGTACTATAACAAACAGCATCCCTGTCCTCCTCGTCTCTTCTCATGAGATACCCTGTTCACCAAATATTAATAGGATGAGAGAGCAGTACCAGTGATCAGAAAGGATGATAAAGAGGGAGGCAAGGACATAAGTTACCCCTGGAATCACGATAAACAATTTAAAAATCTTTTAGCAATTTTCTTTTGCCAAAATCCCTTTAGGGCTATTCAGCCCCTAAGTATTCTCATTCTCCTCCCTTCCAGCCACACAGTGTCTCACCCTGCTGCTCCCTCTTTCTTCTCTCAACCAATTCCCCTCTCTCCCTTGAAAATAAGTAAGTCTTTATTTTACCAACATGAAATTCAGTTGTGCTGTTTTGTACTTGTAGACCAAACTCATCTGATTTAGGGAGCAGGCTTCTCCTTACATAACTTCTAATGAGCACAAGTCTACAAAGATATCTGTGCAGAGTTGGTATTGAATCACATGTCTAATGGCATCTTTCATGAAATGTTTTATTTTTTTCCCGTCTACTCTGTGACTTTTACACAAGTTCTTCTAAGATCTCCATAGTTTTTATTTTAAAAAAAAATTATTTATTTATGCATACAAGAACTGTGGTACATGCCAGAGGGGCAGGAGGTGAGAGAATTCACCACAGACAGAGTGGGGAACAGAACAGGCATATTGACTGAAATATACTGCGGAGTGGAGCAGCAGGCGAGTCAGAAGAGGTCTGCTGTGCCGTGTGGGTAGCTCCCTGGCCGGGGATCAAACTTGTGCTGCAGTTGCTGGGGATAGATTCATAGGTTGTGTCTTACCCCTGTGCCACCAGGGAGGCCCTCTATAGTTTTTAAAATACTATCAAGATAGTGGTATAAATGTATCTGATTTCTTCATCCCATGCTAGCTAATCATTTAATGGTTATAACCTTTACAACTTTGTTATTTAGATTATAAACTGCTGAAATGAAGCCCTCTGTCATTTTATTGGTTTGCTTCTCTGTGTTCTCAGCCTGAGTCTTATAGATTAGTGTTGGCCACACCCACCCAATCATTTCCCTCCCACCTAGAAGGGCTTATCAGTAATGATAGTTTCTTTCTGTGCTGCCCTTTAAATCCACCTCTTCACCAGACCACCGAAAAGAAAGCTACACGTCAAGCACAACCCTTCTCTTGTTCCCTACCTTGACTGAAGGAGGAATCTGTTCAAAAAATCTTTCCCACGTCAGTTTGCATCTCTGGTACATTTTTTTGACCACATTGGTCCTGCCTGTACCTACAGTCTGTAGGACTCACAACAGTAAAAGCATCCTTTAAAGTTTGAACAAGATAAATACCACCAAAAGATGTCCAAGAAAGAAGGGTCTTATAAAAATGGTACATCAAATTTATTCTTGAAAATCATCTGGTCATCAGCAAGAAAGGCAGAGAACCTGATCCTGGCAAATGGAAACCAAAGACACATGACGATGAATGTAAATGTGATTATGGACTGATGCATGATGGAGGTTAAATAAAAGGGCCACAATGAAACATTTGGAACACTTTGAAAAATTACAAGAAAAAAAAATCACAAAGGACATTCATTCCTCAATAAATGGGCAAAAATGGAATATGAAAGAGATTAAAATTTTATGACAATTGTAACTGTACTATGAGTGCAGAATGGATATTTTTATTAAGGAATACACAGATATTCAAGAATAATGTGCAAAATTCATGAGATGTATTTCTCAACATTTGGAAATGGATACAGAGAAAAAAGGATGCTAGGGAAGGAGAATAAACTGAAATAGCAGAGATTTTTTTTAAATGGATCAAATATTAATTGGTAATCTGAATAGAGTATGTAATTGTTTACCATCCATGCCCCTTTTCCACACATTTGTCAGATATGTTCTTTACATTGCAATTTCTGCGTTTGATACCCACAGCTGCCATCACCACCCTACCCAGACCCCAGAAATGTGCAATGCCGACTCTAAAGCAGTTGACTCGGGTTCTGTGTCAGGCAGAACTTGGGACATCTTGTACATGAGTCATGCGGACATTGCAACAGGGTTTTACAAAATACTGGAAATACTAGTCTCCCTCCCATTAAAAAAAATTTAATATACACACTGTAAAAAACAAAAAATTCCACATGTTTTCAGCATATAACCCTAATTTCTTATCTGGTGTCTCCAGGAAAGATCTCATTCATTTCCTGGGGTTACATGGTTTGAATGGGTTTGCCACCTCTGCTGGTAATTACCACTCCTCGTGGATTTCCATCTCCCAAAATGTATTGACATCATTGTTGTAGCTTCTCTCTTCTTGTCATCAAGCGCTTCAACTTTTTAAATCACTGTTAATGGTTTTATTGAAATAGAGTTCACATACCTTATGTTTCATCCATCTAAAGTATATAATTCCATAACTTTTAGTATATATCACAGACACATATAACCATCATCATGGCCAAATTTAAATAATTTTCATGAAAATGAAAAGAAACCCAGTAAACTAGCTTTCATCCCTCTTTTTTTCTCATTTCCCCACTGCAATGCAACAGCTAATCTACTTTGTCTTTCTGGATTTCCATATTCTGGATATTTCACCAGGTAAATAATGTGTGTGGTCAGTTGTCACTGGGTTCTCTCACTTAACATGTTTTCAGTGTCCGTTCACATCACAGCAATATCAGTAGTTTTTCTTGCCAAGCATGTTACCCTGATTCTGTGGAAATAGAGCATTATATTTACCTATTCTTCAGTGGATAAATGTTAGTGTTGTTTCTATCTTTTTACTATTATGAGTAGTAGTACTATGAGCATTCATTTACAAGTTTGTGTGTGGAAAGATGTTTTCATTTTTCTTGAGTATATATCTAGAAGTAGAGCTTCTAGGTCATAGCCTGAGTCTATGTTTGACATTTTGAGGAACTTCCAAACTGTTTTCCAGAACAACTACACCCTTTTCCCTTCCCACGAGCAGTATAAGGGTTCCACTTTCTCTACCTTCTCACAAACATGTTATTATCTGATTTTTTTAGTCTAGCCATCCTTGTGTATATGACATATCATCTCATAGAGGTTTTGATTTTCATTATCTGCTGAATGATGATTTTCAATATATTATCTAATCTTTTACTATGATAGCATTTTGGAAAGGAGAGTAACAAGTGCTTGATCTGTGTTTAACTGAAAATACAATGACTCATTTAAATATGACAAGTATCATTTTCTTCTAAAAATTTGAAACCATTTACATAGAATATCTTTGTCAACATGTATAGTTTTGTACTTCTGAGCGTTTGCATGATATAGGAACAACAATCCTGTGTGAATTTTCTCTGTGAAATTACTTTCTGCATGGGGTTGAGGGAAGAATTCACTTAAATGAGTTCTCAGTTGACTCAAAGAGCAGAAGTGTGTGCCAACCATTCTAAGGCTCAGTGCTCTTTCCCCAACAATGCTGTTTATTTTGGGGATATGTTCATTGCAAAATATCAAAGAAATGGGAGAGCTTCTATATTGGCAGAGAGCATATGTGCAAGAGTCGAGTTTTAAGATATTAGAGCTGACTTTCATACATTCAGCATAGTAAAAAAGATGAGCTGCATCACACTTTCTAGTTCCTAATTGTGGAAGTTGTGCGAAGGTTACTTGGGAAGTTATTTTGTTCTGTGTATCTTGTATATGTTTAAATATTGCTGTGATGGAAACTGAAAATTAAAAAATTAAGATACTAAGTGCCTCATAAGAGAGAAGGATAGCACAAAAGAATACCTGTCAAGGGTGGCCTCTGTCCATCCAGATTAGAGTGTAGCTGTGCCTCATCAAAGAAATTTTGAAACTATAACTCCTTTGCTGGTGGGTTGGAAACTATTAAATATAACAGAAGAAAAGTGGAATAGGAATGTGTTTTGGAAAGTTTGTTGATGAAAAAGTGGCTAAAAGCCCTCTCGTGGTTTCTCTGTGAATGGTGCTCCAGCACATCTTTGAGCAAATGAGATAAGTGTGAGGGAAGTGAAGGAGGTGTTGAGTGGCACCAAAGAGAATGCACTAAAGAGACACTGAACTGAGTTGCATTGGTTGTGTTCCCATTTTACTACACATGAGATCATTCCTTGTGGTATGCCTGTCCTCCAAAACCCTCTTGTATGTTGAGTCAAAGAGAAGTGTATGCCAACCCTTGTAAGTCTGTGTATGTGCAGTTTGACCAACAGAGCATTGTCTGGAGGTCCTTGGTGAGTCCCCACAGAGAAACTGTAACTCTGGTGCACAGTCTTAGACTCACTGCTGGCTCATGAGCAGCAAGTGTTGTGAGCGAGAACTACCATGACTCCCCCAGGGACATGTGCATTGAAGGTGCTACCTCCATCCTAATAGGTGAACTCTACACACTAATGGTGGATTCTTGTCATCAAGTTTGAATAGAAAGAAGGCACCAAGACACCTTCCCCAAGGAAGAGGATGCCATGCCTGATGATGTGCCCGCAGATACTGCATTAGTACTAAAAGTACCCATGAAATCTGTGGCCAAAAGGCATCAGGATGATGTGCAGTACCGGCCCAGCCTCAGGGAGTGCTGCCTGTATCAACTGAGTAGTGGGAACAGCACAGGATCATGACATAGTGATGATGGGGTATATTGGGGCATTAACCTGTTTCACCAGCAGAATCCTGCCTTACCCACTTTTTCTTATTCCCCACTAAATTTAAAGCATCTTTTTTAGCATTCAGTTTTAGTTTACCCGGGAGGGAAGGGGCTGCCTTGTCAACACTCCACTGACAATTAGGTGATGCTTTCACTCAGCAGAAAATGTCATTATTCCTGGCAGCTCGAAGAACTACCTGGGCTAGAGAACTACTACTTCAAGGTCTCTTTGCCATAGAGAGGCCTCAGTGTCAGATTTAACTGCGCTGAACATGAGCCTTCTTAAACACCATCAGCACTGTCTCTAGATCCTACCCCAGCTAGTTCAACAAAATGAGCCCTCCAGATCCATAACCTCAGGATCCACAGTAGAAATATCCACCTCCAAACTCTCCCAATTTCAGGATACGCCCAACACCTGTGGGAACCTCCAGTCATTGACTATAAATGTGATTAAGGTGTTGTTTTTCTTCTTTCCTGTAATTGTATTTGAAAATACGCTTATCCTTGGTCTTTGCATTTAGAAGACCTGTCTTCCATAATCCCTAAAGAGTAGAGACCATACAATAAAGGAGGAGGTGTGGGCTACTATCTATTTCCAACAAGGCTGTGCAGAGCATATCTCCTCAGACTTAGGTGAAGAGAGCGTTTAGGGAGAAAACCACATACTTATATCTCAGCAAGAGTTCCAAGGGAGTGATCATTATTGAGAAACCAAAGGAGGCCTGTAGGGTAAAGAAAATATCAGGCTTTTCTGCCCTTCCGCCATCAGGATAGGTGATGGATCCTTATCCTGAATGCATGCCTGATGGCGGACACCTGAAATAGGGTGTGGGCATAGGTAGATGGGATTCAGCTGAGCTAAGACTGTACTTTTAAGGGCGGCGTCACGGGGGGACGCCAGCAGCAGCAGTAGAAGCCAAAGCAGCAGCAGTAGAAGCCGAAGCAGAAGCCGAAAGAGAAGCCGAGAAGCAGCAGAACGAACGCTAGAGAGCCCAGATAGAGTGAAGACTTGCTGGGGGCTGGGAGGCCTGCCAGCCTCCCAGCCAGCGCCCCTGCCTGCCATATGCCTGGTGAACCCCAATAAAAGACCTGCAAAACTACTGAGGACTCTGACTCCTCCTTTACCCGGTCTGCATGGGATCAGAAAACCTGCACTGTGCCTGTTCCTGCCTCTACAAGGCCATTTTTAAGAATTGAACTAAATCCTTCTGTTCAGCACAGCCGTGATTTATGCAAAACCCATGTCCCAGAAACATAAGACTTTGCTATTAAAGAAGAATTTATTGGGGATAATCAATCTGATAAACAATAAAGGAATTATTTTGGGTACAAAATTTTCCTCGCTGGAAAATTTGCAGAAGAATTTTTTGTTTACGTAGTTGACACAGCTCTCTGATCACCGTCCCTTCCACAGTGGTGAGAGACGTTGGAGAAGCGTGGCCCACGTGAGGCCTGCAGTTGGCTTTTAGATGGTATACAGATACCATGTGGGGGTGGGGGACGCTTCCCACACAATAGCTGTTCCCCAAGTGCCACAGCTTTCTGTGGATGTCCTCCCATGTCTCTGACACATCGAATATTTGTAGGATGAGTCTGGCCAGCAATGACAGCAGCTTGGGGGCAGAACTTGGCGTGTGTCACTTTACAGCAGGGACCCCTGTAGTTAAGAGGATGTCGCTGAATAGGCTCAGTGCAGGTCTGCACTTTTGTGTTCTGATGCGTTCTCCCACACCACATATCACTGGTGAATGAACGGCCTCATGATAGCCCAGCCTCTCCTGGGACTTTCCAGTGCCTGTCTTGATGTTCTGAGCTTCCAGCATCCCAGAAAAGGAAACTCTTACTTTTAAGCTGACCGCTGCTCTGCAAGCTTGATATGGAGCTGCCCTTCTCCTGGGAATTTTCTTCCCTTTTCCCAGGACGAATCCATTGCAAAAAGTGCTTCACTTTTTGCCTGAATATGTTTTCAGCAGGAGGTTGCCCCTCTTTGCTGAAAACCTGGGCAGTCTGCCTCCAGTGTGCCTCATGTAATGCCATGTTCCGAGTGGGAACGCTGTGCCTTCTGGGTTGGGGTGTCCCCAGCCTGGCGTCCCCTCCACCCAGCTCATCTGTGTTGGTCCCCCGAAGACTCACTCTCTTGGCAGCTGGAAGGAAATTCTTATCCTGCCACCTCTTGAAAGCATGCTGACAAATCCCATTCCCCAAACGCCGCCCCGGGCTGAACCCACTGTCCACCAAGTGGGCCTGCAGCACCTGGGAGGCCTCCATGTCCCCACTGGAGATGCCCTGAGCATGAATCAGTGAGGACTTGACGGTCAAGTTATCCGAAGAAAGTGATGCTGGTGGAGGGCTCCCTGGCTTGCTGGTTATCAAAATGTCACTAGATTTTGATCGAGGAGCATCAAGTTCCTCAGCCCTGAATATCTCCCTGGACATATCGGCTTTGGAAAGCATCTCTAAGTTCTGGCGCCTCTCTTTGCCCTGCAGCATTTCTGCTCTACTACTAAAACTTGTGTGTGGCCACAGCCTGCCTTGCAGGCGGCATGGGGGGGCACCTCGTGCCTCGGGGACACTGAGTCTGCCTTGACTTGCCCGGGAGACTGTGTTTGACAGGCAGAAGACTGGGTCTGCCACCCTTCATCCTCTGCGCACCCTCTGCTGGCTCCTGGGTGACGGCAGGGATTGGTTCTCTCACGCTCCCTTCTCTGTCCCTGCCCAGGTGTGAGGTAGCAGGGACAGGGTGAGCTCGCACAGGACCTACACCTGTTAGCCCCACCTTCTCTTCCCCATTCGATTTTCTTCTAATGGACGTGAAGCCCCCTGATTTGGAGTCCTCCTGAGTAGTCATGTTGGTTGAGGAGGGATGGTTGGGAAGGGAAGAGGTTTCTGTCTCTTTGAAGATGTCTAAGGATTGACGGACTCTAGAGGGAGGTCCCAATCGCATCCCCAGACGAAACCTCTTCATATGGTCTTCCAGCAAATTCTGCGCGCTGGACTTCATGAAGGAGAGCTGCTGGGAGGTGTTGAGGGAGTAGTCCTGAGGCACCGCTGAACACAAATTGTCCTGCCCTACTTGGTTGTGCGGTTTCGCAGAACGCTGCAGTGACTGCTTATCACTGTACACTGGACTTCACCCAGAGTTAGGGAGCTGACTCTCATTAATTTGCTCAAATTCCTTACTCAAATATCCTCCCAGGGCATTTTCCAGTTCAATGTCATGTAGACTCCCCTCTGAGGCCCTTGAATCTTTCCCTGAAAAACTGATAATGTGACCATGGTTGTTCTCCCAGTCATGCCTCTGTTGCTGCTCTGAAGAGCTCAAAAGGTTATTATCTTTTGAGACTTTTTCTGGGCTATGTCTGTCGTACCTCCCTGCATCCTTCTTAAACTGAGTCATTACTGAGCTCTTCCTCTCATGGACACTTCCAGATTGGCTCAGTCCAACATTTAGAGTTTTGCAACTCCGACCCTGAAGCACAGTGCTTCCCGAAGGTGCACTGTAGCCCCCCAATTCATTTGCCTCTGACAGCCATTCTGGAGGCATCTGTAATGACATGGAATGTACGATCCTTTGGGGCAAGCCACAACAGTGTTGGATAAGCCTCTTTCGAAGGTGATGTTCTAGTTTTCTCCGAAGTTTATCACTAAAGGGAAAATCTCCAGGAAGGATGGAGATGCATTCAGAGACAAGGGAGTCCCGGCGTTGAGGAAAATTGGGAGGTGAAGTGCTAAAGTCTTTGTAAGAACTTTGGACAACAGCGGGTAAACCCCACACATTTGCTAGTTGCTTCTGCACACGTGCCATCCCAGGAATTCAGTATCAGCAGGTTGGAGACAATCTGGGTCATTCTCGGGTCTATTGAAAAACACGCCACAGATCTTAATTTGGTGTGAAGGGCCAGATGGTTGGGCTGGGATTGGGCAAGTCAGGTCGGCTGGCGGCTGGGATTGTGGCATGGACGGGGACTGTGGTGGAGTTTGAGGCAACGCTGGAGTCTGGATTTCGGGTGAGGACAGAGGGAGGGGCTGGGGAAGCTCTGGGGCTTCTTGATTGGTGGAGGCATTTGATATTCTATTGAAAAAAGAGACAGGGGGAGCGCCCCCCGAGAGAGAAACGGCAGAGCGCAAGGACTCGCTGTGTAGGGATGGGAGAACCCAGAAGAGCTGGATGCATTTTTGCTGTAAATGGTCCCCCAAAGATTTAAGATGTGGGGGCAGTTCATGCATCTGCAGCTCCTGTGGTTTGCCTTTGGGGCTTCCTTGGGGAAGGGAGACTGCTGAGTCATCCTTATCAGCAGGGGACCCTAACATTTCCCCTGAAGATTTCGGTTGGTACCCTGGTCCCTGTGGTTTTGGAAAGGAATAACTATTCTTTTCCTTGTCCTTCCACATCAGGAAATCACTCCGCTTTTGCACTTGCCTCTCTAGGAGTTCCAAGACGTCTGCACTGAGAAATGGCAGGTTCACAGAGGTCTCGAAAGACGGAAGGGCAAGCCATTCGTGAGTGAAGTCCCCACGTGGTGCCCAGGTAGAGGCTAACCAGTCTGAAACAGAAAGCCCTGGTGGGCTGCAGGAGGTGGTGTTCTCTGAGACCGTCTTGAATGAGATGGAAATTGCTTTAGATTGAGTCCGAGTTACCGTGGTGTCTTGAGGTGATGAAACAGACAGTGTTGGTGGTGGATGATGATAACCATATGGATCATCAGGATTCATTGGTTGTGGCAAATTAGGTAAGGCTTTGATACCTTGACAGAGGGTGGGGTCCCCTGAGAAGATGTTATTTAGAGACAAAGGGGTGTGTGCTGGGAGCATAACGTCCACTCTCTTAGTGTCATATTGGGGGACTGGGGAAAAAGCACGGTGTTGTGGTGAAGAATGGCCTGCTGGGAATTCAGGACCCAGTGAAGGAAAAGGCTCTGGTGACAGATTGTATCCCAGTGAGGGTGCAAGAAACTCATCTAAACAGGTCAGTGGATTCGGTGAGTGAAGAGGGTTGGAGAGGGGTAGTGGGGAAGGTTGAAGCAAAGAAACTGGTATTTGGTCTCCAGGGGGAGCTGCTGGGAAGGCAGAGGACATTGTGAATGAGGACCCAGCCATGGGAGCTGTGGAGGTCAAAGGAGAGACAGAGGGAGCATCTTCCAGGGCTTCTGAGAACAGCAGTTGGTTGATCTCAGCAGTTGCTCTATTACACACTTCACAGAAGGGGTCTGGACACAATAGTTGGCGAAAGCGGGTGGTAGCATGTTTCTGGCCCAGGGAACTGCAGGAGACAGGGGTGTTCAAATTGCAGCCAGGGCCAGAACCATGAAAGGATGACCCGTTGGCCTGGCAGGGATGGGACATCTAACTCTGCTTCTTCACATTGCCCCGCTCTGTGACCTCACAATACCCTCCTTCCCGTGGCTACCCCTCCCACGACTATCCCCTCCCATGACTACAGCGGGTAACACTAAATCCCTAGGTCATGCTACAGTGGCCTAGGTCATGCTACAGTGAGGTCAGGGCAAGGACAAGTCACCTTTCCACTGAAGCAGTCAGCTTCCTCTTCTGTGTCACTCTGGCAATAGCTCCAACCTGGGAAACAAGAAGGTGGTATATGTGATGAAAATAGAAGTGTAGGTTTAATGCAGGAGTCCCTTAGGAGCGACCTTGGGGCTATCTGGCACTGAAATGCTCAACAATCACTAGAGGAAGACAGATGGCAGTGATACTATCAACCAGTGTCTCGCCTGCTGCTCCCCTAAGCAGTGTATTTCGGTCCTTCTGCCTGTTCTGCTCCCTTTTCTATCTCTTGTGGATTCTCTCTCCCTCCATGCCTCTGGCCTGAACCCCCGTGTTTGTATTAGGGTCGTGTGTATGTTGCTTCATGTCTAAAGACTTTGATGTACATGATCTCCTGTGATGCCCTAAACCACCCTGGAAGGAATGCAGGTCAGTGGTTCCCTCAAAACGGAATGGATCATCCATGAAGTCAGAGAACTTTTAGAAAGTCAGGCCACTGAATCTCTGACTCTCAGTATACCCCATGGGCCTGTCAGGCAACGGCCATTACCCCGGCCCATCACTGCTTCCTGTCCCGGGGCGGCAGAGCAGGGTACCTGACATACCTCATCCCATCAGCCGCTCCTCGAGGGCCTGTTTCTGAGAGAGACTACTATCCGCAGAAATCACAGATTTGGGGCTTCCTGCAAGAGAGGGAAGGGCGGCCTCGGAGAGCGCGGGTGGAACAGGCAGACCCTTACCTGTCAGTGTCCCCCCTTTCCGCCTCCTCTTGGCGCTGCACTGAAAACAAAAAGAATAAATGATTGATTCTCAGTTCACTCCTCTGTGGAGAAAACTCAGACATGCATTATCTAGAATGAGAAGACTCTGCTTTCATTAACTGAACTTTGTATTCCTTTTTAAAAATACCTTTTTAAAGTGCTAAAGTATTTTCTGGTTTTCCTTCTGGAAAAAGTCAGGGATTTTGTCTATGAGATACACATTGCTATTCTCAGTCAACATCCTGTATATAATCTGTTGGGATGGGAGCCTGTATCTTGGATTGCGATCTCGGGCTACAGCCTCTCCTCAGGGGACTGCGCTCCTGATCATCTCAACATTCAGGAAGACTTGATGGAGTGACACCTACCAGGGTTGTGACTCATGACCCAGTGTTGGGGCCTGTGTGTCCCGCAGAGATCTCAGACACTGTCCTGATCAGGAACGCAGGGGCATGGTGCTTACTTCCACCACACCCAGCTGGTCTGTGAGCACCTCGTGAGCCTAGTCCTACCTACTCTATTCCCTAGGAGCATGAGGTGTATCCTGGTCACACATCCCATCTTAGGTGTCTCCCAGAACCAAGCAAACTTATTTTAAAATGTTGGAACAAACATGGAAATGGCAATACAGAATCTCTATTGGGGAATTGCCCAGTGTTCCTTACCTTTCTCCTCTCTGTGGTTTTCCAGCCAGTGAATAGAGATGGAATCCCCACCAGGTAGCACAGGAACAGAAAGACCAAACAATACCCACATAGGCAAATGAGGTCAGGGTCAATATCCAAGGATATTGAGCCAAAGCTCAGCCTGGACTCATCAATATGGCATTTCAGAAATGAAAGAGCATCCCATTTACTGATTTCCATATTCTGAATCACACGCTTGCCTGAGGCAACTGAACCTGAGAAGGCTAGCACTGGACTTTATTTAGTCCCTTGCTTATATCACAGAGCTCTGAAGTGTCTCAAAGGAAACCTGGGAGCAGGGGCGGGGCTACCACAGACTGTGCCCATAGCCCCTCCCCCAACTCAGGTCCAGCAGGTTCCTCTATTCTCCATAGCCCAGGAGGTTTCTCTACCCTAAACTATCATCCAGTTTTCCAGTTCCACCCTCCATCATATATTTGCTTCGAGGATATATGCTTCTTGTATCTGTCACGCAGATGGAAACTGAGCTCCTCTTTACCGTTCGAAAACCCTGGCTTGAGTCTCACCAATTAACTGCCTTGAAAGTATGCAATACTGCTAGGAATGTTTGCAGACATTGACACTCAACATCCTATGTGTCCTCAAATCCATCTTCCCCATAGGATGTTTTTGCCTATTCAAACTCAGATACAGACCTACAGTGCTTTTACACTGACTTTTATTATGAATGCCAAATAGTGAATTTTAGTTTTGTGATTCTGTCAGTTTCAATCATCTTTAATCAGCGGGGCTGATACAGTTAAAGTGGACAGTTCATGATTCAGTTTCAGGACACAAAAAAAATGTGTAAAATAAATGTGAATAATTAACTTCTAATGATCTTGGATAAGTCTGCAACAGTTATCTTTCTGAAATTAATGTTTTAAATTATAAAATCTTGTGGGACATGCTATATACACATGTGCGGATACACACACATGCACACACACATCCTTTGACAAGGTAATTTGTTATATTCAAAGCCAAAAATAAACCATTTTCCTTTTTCTTTCAATATTTCATTTTTAATTTTGTCCCTACTCCTTTCTACTTTACCTAACATACAGATAATCCCTGCCATCTATATCGGTTTCCTAACTGATATACATAGTCCTGTCTTAGTTTGAGTTTCTATGATAAAGATACCATAGACTGGGTGGCTTAAACAACAAACATTTATTTCTCATAGTTTGGGAGGCTGGGAAGTTCAACATCAAGTTTCCAGCAGATTCCATGTCTGCAGAGGCCTGCTTCCTGGTTCTTAGATAGAAAGCTTCTCCCTGCAACTTCCTGTTATGCAAAAAGGGAATGAGAGTTTTCTGGCATCCCTTTTATGAAGGCACTAATCCCTTTCATGAAGGCTCCACTCATAAGATCTAACCATGTCTGATAGGCCCTATCAACCATTACCATCACTCTGGGATGACAATTTCAACCTGGGAATTTGGGAGTGGGTCAAGGGATGGGATGACACACACATTTAGTCCTTCACCCTCGCTGGCTGGGATATGCAAAACTATTGACCTCCTCCATCATCTCAGGGCATGGTTGGACCTACCACTGTCAAAGTCCGAGAGCAAAATCTGGTCTTGAGAAGCCTTCCCTGATTATCCTTGAGGAACTTGTAAATATAATCATTTTTCCCTAAGCGTTCCTTGTGGGAAAAAGTTCTTCACTAAATAGTCACACCCACATAGATTCGAAAACCTGTCACTTTTTTCAGGCTCCTCTTGTCAGATTTAAATGATGCCAACACCTCCCTCCCCTCTATCTACATCTACTATTCTAAACTCTTTATTTTCATGACAGCTGTCCTCTGTCCTCTGAACTTCTTTACATTATAATGCCCTTTATTTGACACCCATGGCCTCACATTGTCACTTGACAGGCAGAGTTTCCTTTCAGTTATGCAGGAACGGGTAACCTGCCTTGAGGATAAAATCTGCCAAGCAGCCTCACTTCCTCCTCACCTTGATATGCAGCCCAGCCAAGTTTTCACTTAATAAACATTTACTGCTGGAAACTAGGAAATGCAAGTACCTATCAGTCATGGTCTTTGTCCTTAAGGACCTCAGGGTACTTAAAGCAAAACCCTACAGCAGTCAAGAGTTACACTCTGCACAGGACAGGTTTCCCCCAGATTTGTGAATTGTCAAGCCATCCCTGGAATAGATTCAAGAAGTGTGAGAGACTGGGTCTTAACTGTGCAAACATATGGGACTCCTAAGGAAGGCACCCCTGCCTGCCCACCCTCTCCATTTACTGATATAAATGAGCAGTTCTTTGAGAAGATAGTCAAAGAACAGCTTTTCTTTTTTAAAAGGGCATGGGTTGGCTAGATATCCTTACTTACATATGCATGCCTTAAGTTAAAACCTAAAGAAGTTTTAATAAGGCTTTTCCCCAAATGCAAATAAGATTCCTTTTCATAACCTGGTAGTAGCTCCTTCAAAATTTAAAGGGACAAGATATAAAAGATACAAATATTTTTCTTTTTGTGCCACCAAAAAATAAACTCCATTGATATTTAGTAGGAGAGGTTCTTAGCACATATCCTTTTACAATAACATCAACTATAAATAACTAATTTGTCTTATTTGTAAAGTATTTAACTTTTAGTGATCTCAGTGGACTTTACAACCACTCTGTGATATAAGCAAGAAAGGTATTATCATGCCTTTTTCATCGAGGAAAAATACTGAAGCTCTGTCATATATGGGTTAGCTCCCTAGCAAGGGATTGAACTAAGTCTGCAGTGATCATAGCATGATAGAGCTGAGACTTAACCCCTCCACCATCAGGGAGGCCCCCCACTTCTGGCCTACGCCCAGTTCTTCTATGCATAAATAAATAAAATTAAATCTTAAAAAAAAAAAACTGAAGCTCAAAGAGGATAAGCAACTTCCCTAGATCGTTCAGCTAATAATATTTACAATAATATTAATAAGTGAGTTCTTAAATTGCATCCCCTAGTCCTAAAATTAAAGCAGCAGTGTGGCTAAGATATTCATGTTGTCCATGCAATGCTGGCAAATTTGGGAAGTAAGAGAAAGGTATCCTATCAGCTCTTAGGTAACTTTTCCTTTGCATTCTATGTAGGTTTTATTCTCTTGCCCTCTTCAAATCTGCTTTCAAGAACTATATTACATATAACTTCCAGCAAGGTATAAATGAATAATAAAAGTTTAAAATGTCATCTCTCTCAGAAATACATCTCATTTTACATATATCCAGCCCCAGAGCCATATAATAAAGCTCTCACCAGAACACTTCAGGCAGCCCTCAGGAGGTGACAGAGATGACTTTTGGTGGAGGGAGATCTTCTCACACCCCCATGACTTTTTTCCAGTTGACTAAGTAACCATACAGAAATCTGGTCCAGATTTCATGCTGCAATTGTTTTTACAGGTCTTCCTTGTTTTATGGTGTCATTATGTAAGTTCATCATAATTTGAAAATATCAAAGCTTAAAATGCATTTAATAAACTGAACTTCCTACTAAACATCATAGCTTAACTAGTCTACCTTAAATGTGTTCAAGACATGTTAGCCTATAATTGGCCCAAATCACTGAACACCTCTTTTATAAAAGAGTAATGAATAGCTCATATAATTTACTGAAGATGCCCTGAAAGTGAATAGCAGACATGATGGTATGTGAAAACAAAAAAGGCAGTATCTGAAAAGCACTGGCAGCACAGTGAACTGTAATGTATCAGTTCTTTACCCTCCTGATCTCATGGCTGACTGGGAGCAGAGTTTGCTGCCTCTGCCCAGTACCATGAGAGAATATTGCTCCACTTATCACTCGTTAAGGAAAAGATCAGAATTAGATGTAAAGTTTCTACTGAATGTGTATCCCTTTCACACCATTGTTAAGGCCAAAAAATCGTAAGTCAGACCATCATAATTCTGTCACCATCCGCATTGTCTCTTAGGAAGAATACATTCCGCTGCTTTGCTCAATGAATCGAGTCGATATGGTGAGACTCAGAATAGATAAATGATTAGTTTAGGATTCTCATATCTTATTTTTCAGTTTTCTAGGAACAGTCCTCAATGCTCTCTCACTCACACACTGATCACTGTCCCTGGGCTAAGCCACATAGCCTATGTTCGGGACAACGAAAATTCTGAAGAACAGTATTTAGGACAAAATTCTTCAAAACTGTTTTTAAAGGACTAATTTGCCTGTCATTCAGTCAAACAACAGTTTCTTTATTGCATTCCACTCTGTATTCTAGTATAAATATCAGTAAGATAAGGCATTACCTCTGTCCCTGGGGAAGGTCATACCTGCACACAACTACAATGTGATTTAAACTTAAAGGAACAGGAAAAAGGACACAAAGAAAACACAGATAAAGGAGCAATTGAGCAATTAATTCTGCCAAGACATTGATGGAGCTGGAAGGGATTATGCTGAGTGAAATAAGTCAGAAGGAAAAAGATAAATATCAGATGGTTTCACTTATATGTGGAATATGGAGAAACCAAACAAAGGATCAGGAAAAAGACAAACTTGCAGCTGACCACAGATCTAAGGCACAGAGCAGGGGAGGGGGAGGGAGAGGGGCCAAAAGGTGGAGGGGCGGACGAGGACAAGGGGCAGTGGAGAGGGATCACAGGTGCTGTGGTGTGGGAGAATTACAGGGAGGGTAGAAATCAAATCCTGCCCAGAAATTAACAACAATGTAAGAAAATAAGTTTAAAAACTCTTCTGCCAAGGAGGGAGATGGGAGAGGGTAATCTTCAGAATTGGCGCCAACTAAGATGGACCTTGTAAGGTCCATGTCCATCTCCTCCCCTGCCCACCTCCTTCCTTCTCCTCCTCTTTGCTTAGACTTGTTTTTAAGAGCAGTGCTAGGTTCACAGTAAAGATGAGCGGAAAGTACAAAGGTCTGGGTTTCCCCTGATACACACACACACACACACACATCTTTGACAGTCAAAATCCAGTGCCAGAATGAGACATTTGTTGCAATGAACCAACAGTTGACACACTACTATCACTCAAGACCATAGTTCACATTAGGGTTTACTCATGGTGTCCTACATTCTGTGTTTAAACAAATGTATAACAGCATTACCGTTGTAGCACATTGTAGTTCCACTGTCCTAAGACTTCTCTGAGCTCTTCCCATTCATCCCATCTTCCCCTTTCCCTTTGCAACCACTGATCTTTCCAGTGTCTTCAGAGTTTTGCCATTTCCAGAATGTCATATAGTTGGAATCATATATGTAGTTTTTTCAGGTTGACTTCTTTCACTTAGGAATGTGCATTTAAATTTTCTCCCTGTAAGTTCATGGCTTAATATCTCATATCTCTTTAGGACTGAGTAATATTCCCTTGTCTGGATATACCACAGGTGACATAGCCATTCATTTTGCACATCTTGGCTACTTCCCATTTTTGGAAGCTTTAAATAAAGCTCCTATAAATTTTCTTTTTAAAAAATACTTTATTGAAATATCATTCACATACCCTACAATTAATTCATTAAAAATGTTATAATTCAGTGGCTTTTAGTATATTCACAATGTTGTATCCATCAGTACAATCAATTTTAGAACATTTTCATCATCCAAAGAGAAACTCTATTTTTCTTAGCCTTCGCCTTCCAATTTCATTTCCTCCAGCCCTAGGTTACCATTACTCTATTCTGCTATATATATATGTGTATTTAATGTGTAGGGAATAATACAATATGTCTCCTTTTGTATGTGGTTTGTTCTCTTAGCATGTTTTCTAATAGGTTGCCCATGTTTTAACATATACCGGTAGTTCATTTCTATTTATGGCAAATAGCATTCCATTTTATGGATATACCTTATTTTGTTTGTATATTGATCAGCAGACAAACATTTGGGTTGTCTCTATTCTTGAAATACTATGAATAAACCTGTAATGGACACTTGGGGACCTGTTTTGGTGTGGAAGTATGTTTCCATTTCTTGCTCACTCATTTTAGGAGTCACTTAAGTTTACATCTTGTCTAAGCTTGCTGCTTTCTGAGATTTTGGTAGTAAAACCATATTAGACTCCCTATGAAATAAGGTCTTTGGGATCTAAATACAGTTTGTATCAAAGGCCATGGTGCATTGATTTGCCCTCCTGCCATACTCTCAAAATCAGCCCTTGAGTCAGCATGAGTGATGGTGATGTGTAATGCTTAAACTTTAAGAATAAGGAACACTTTATGCTCTTAAGTTCTATTCTTACAAAGTCAGAAAAGGCTGTGAGAAGAGGAAGTACAATCCAGCCAGAGGGAGTATGAACAAACCTGTGTGACATATATAAAATACATGGTAAATCATAAGGTATGTGCCTGAGTATGAGAGAAGAAGAAACTTCAGCTGGAAAAATTTAGATTGAGAAAAAATTAGAAGAGGACTCAATTGTGAAAGACTTTGAATGACAGTTTAAGAACTTCGAATCTTGTACTAAAGAGTGGGAAGTGAAAATTTTTAAAACCCAGAACCTAGCATACCCAGATCTCTATTTTGGAAAGATTTCTGATAAATAGAAACTGGTTGAGAGTTCATGGGTAAATATGCAAATTAATCACTGTATCACATAGGATTTTTCTCTTGCAGATGACAGAAAACGAGAATTCTTATTTAAGCAAAACTTTTAATTTATTGGCCCATAATGCAGGAATACATCCAGCCTCTGATTCCCCATGACTTTGTTCTACTTTCTGAGGGTTGACTCATTCTCATGCCTCTTCTTTTGGTTCCAAGATGGCATCAGTGAAGCGAAACAGAGAATTGTAGTCGCAGCATTCTCAACTAAAGTCCCAACATTCAGGTAAAGAGGAGGAGCTCAGGTCATAGGAACAACCATGAAAGGATTATTGAAACCAGAGAATACTCTTAGCCTAATTTAAGTCAGTGCTACCCAAGTATACTTCATGGACTAGTGCCTGCCTCTTTGCATATTTTTGTTGTCATCTGCAGCCTAATAATCATAGAAATTGAAATTGAGCATGCTTAGAAATGTTTATTGCAATTTGATGAAGTAATTGGCTCTAATAATAAAAATGATTGAGGCTTGTATTTTGATTATCTTTATGTTTTATGTTTCCAGTGATTGATTTGTAGTTTATTTTGTACAAGTATCAATTCACAGAAGATGCAGGTATGGTGGGGAAGCACACTGGTTTTCTACTACAGAGAGTTTGAGAAACATGATGTAATATTACGTGAGAGACAATATTCTAGAAACACACAGGAAAACTTGGGAGTTTCCCTCTCACCATGAAATGGTGCAAAAACAAATACCCTCTATAATTGTGGGACTTAATTTGGAGAGAAGATGTTAGCTCTCTTATTTTCTCATGCTTTCTTCCATTTTGACCTCTTAATCAGAATCCCTCTAAGAATTTACTCTGTGTAAGCTTTTGATATGTCCGTTTTAATAGGCTAAGTATCACCTGGTATTCATCTATCCTCTCCACTGGAACTTATAGAATCAAAGCATTGTTTAAAATAAAGTGTCTAGAATCAAACATCAGATGTTTAGAATTAAAGCATTCATATGGCTCTTCTAAGCCATGAAGAGAAAAATAACTTTGAGGTAGACTAACGCAAGGTAATTACTAAACTAAGCCGAATTTCTTTGCCATGCTCTTGACACTGAGATATAGACACTCCAGAGCCCTATTAAGAGGGCTAAAGAAAAGAATGTTTAAGACAAATTTCAAGAATCTAAGTTTCTCATTAAAAACACATTTAAAAATTTGTTTTAGGTTAACTTGCTAGGGCATTTGTAGAGCAAGGAAATGTGTGACAATTTGGCAAATTGGAGCTTTCATTCCTCCTCTAAAATAAAATGGAAACAATAAAAACACAATTAAAAATAAAATTTAAAAAACATAATCTGAAAGAGTATTTTGATTCTTTGTTCTAATCAAAGCTCTGCAATTCAAGTTTTGCTGGAGAGCAACCAGTATCTTCAAACTCACTGTCCACGAAGGGCTAGTGCAGGCACAGGATTTAGAACTCTTTTCTGCCCTTACAGCTGGAAGTGACC
Source organism: Talpa occidentalis (assembly GCF_014898055.3). NCBI lineage: Eukaryota > Metazoa > Chordata > Mammalia > Eulipotyphla > Talpidae > Talpa > Talpa occidentalis. Next base: position 48,356,338 of record NW_023605083.1, on the reverse strand, counting down.
TTCAAGAACTGTCTTGTCTGGCTTTCTCATTTACCTATTGGAAACTGAGACTCAGACAGCTTTAATCTTTTCTCCTTTATCCTGTCTTTTGTGTTTTGTGTTCGCAACGTGTGTGTGTATGTGTGTGTGTGTCTGTGTGTGTCTGTGTGTTCTCTTAGAGAACTTGAAACCTGTTATCTGCCTAGTCATAACCTAATTTAGACAGACATCATGGGACTTATTTCTCTTGGGGCCCTAAATCACCTGCTGGTATAATGGTAAGGACTCAACAAACACCAAATTTTATCCAGTACTATTTGAAATCTGCAGCTTTTGCCTAAGAGAACCTTACAAACAATTGATTTAGTAATACATTTCTATGAAAATCTAAGGGAACTATACATCTTCATACCCTCTGCAGTAAATAAGCTGAGAGTAACCTTTCAGCTGAAGACCCAAACTTTGTCTGATAACACTTGGCAAAAAAATAAAAAAACAATTGCAGTAGTCCAGAGGAGCAGATGTTAACAGTCTGAGACACACATTCACACATGCTTCAGCAATGGCCCCCAAACCTGACATCATTAAAAATAATCCCTCTTGTATTTTAGCAGTTTATCTCTTCTTCATATAAACACAATGATTGTTTATCATATACACCAAGTACAAAATTGGCCTATAATAGAACTGCCTTTAGCAGGATTACCCTTCAGTTTGAATATAGTTTAGATCACTTTTGGCCTCCCGGGGGATGAGGGAACCCAGAAGGGAAAGGGAATAGAGCTAATGTTTGATGGGTACTTAACGCATGTCCCAAATTTTCACTCATCTCATTTCTTATATATCTTGTGGGGGAAGAAATATTTTTGTTATTTTACCTATAAAAAGAAGCCCAGAAATATAAAATAATTTGCAAGGCTACAGAGCTAAGAAGCAGCAACCAAGCTCACTCTGATCTTTGGGTTTTTTTTAAGATTTATTTATACATACAAGAACTGGGGTACAGGCCAAAGTTGTGGGGGGTGAAAGGATTCACAGTGCGGAACAGAACAGGCAGATCAACTGAAATACACTGCTGAGGGGAGCAGAGGGAGAGTCAGGAGAGGTCTGCTGCGCTATGTGGGTTGCTCCCTGGCCGGGGATCGAACTCATGCTGCAGTGACTGTGGCAAGCTTCATAGTGCTGCATCTTAACCCCTTGTGCCACCAGGGAGGCCCAGTCTCTGTGATCTTGGCCTATGCTTCTCTGTCGCAGATGGTAGAGTCACTTAATCTTGACCCTTGACTCTGTTTCTCTTATCACACAGGCAGTTATTTTATTTACTTATAATTCTGCAGTATGTGCCAAGGTCAGATGGGTGATTCTTCTATCATCAGTAGTCATTCATGTAACTTCATCCAGCAGGGGCCTGGGCTGAGCTGGAGCACTCGGATGGTTGTGTTTTTCTCTCAGGGACTCTTCCTCTATGTGATTTCTCCTATGGGCTTTTTAGCGTAGCTCCCACAGGATAACAATATTCTTACAAGGCAAATCAGGTTTCCTAACAGCACAAAAGCAGAACTTCATAGGGGTTACTGTTATAGGGTTACTCTGCCACTAGGCTTAGTTAGAATAAGTCAGAGTCCCACATCAAATTAAAGAGCTTCTGCACAGCAAAAGAGACAATAACCAAAACAAAGAGAAACCCCACCGACTGGGAGAAAATTTTTGCACACAACACTAATGATAAAGGACTGATCACAAAAATCTACAAAGAGCTGATGAGACTCAACAAAAACAAGGAAAATAATCCAGTCAAAAAATGGGCAGAAGAGCTAAAAAGAAACTTCTCTGAAGAGGAAATGCAAATGGCCAACAGACATATGAAAAAATGTTCAACATCACTTGTCATCAGGGAAATGCAAATCAAAACTACCATGAGATACCATCTTACACCAGTAAGAATGGCACATATTAAAAAAACTAGCAACAACAAATGTTGGCGAGGGTGTGGAGAAAAAGGAACTCTCCTGCACTGCTGGTGGGAGTGCAAACTGGTCCAACCACTATGGAGAGCTATGTGGAGATTTCTTGAACTACTAAACATAGAGCTTCCATATGATCCAGCAATTCCACTCCTAGGTAATTACCCAAATGACACAGAAACAGTAATTCCAAAGGGCACCTGCACCCCTATGTTTATAGCAGCACTATTTACAATAGCTAAGCTATGGAAACAACCCAAATGCCCAAAAATAGATGACTGGATCAAGAAGATGTGGTACATATACACCATGGAATATTACTCAGCATTCAAAAAAGATAAACACATGCAATTTGCAGCAACATGGATGGAGCTGGAAGGGATCAGGCTCAGCGAAATAAACCAGAAAAAAAAAGAAAAATACTGGATGGTCTCACTCGTAGCAGGAATTTAGAAAACCTAAATAAGAGAGCAGGAAAAAGACTAATCAATACAAAGTAAAAATCAAAATCAACAAGCAACTATAAACCAGAGACACACTGGGGTCGGGGGAGGGGCGGGGAAAAGAAGGACTAGAGTCAAAATAAGGGGGAGGTGCAATTGTATGGGGAATATAATCAAAATGAAAATGCATACATTGTGCAAAGATGAAAAAAGATGTAAGAATTACATAAAATAAAATATTTAAATAAAAAAAGAATAAGTCAAAGTCCCAACTCAGATTCAGATGGAGGCAACTACACAAGGCAAATACTGGGGGAAGTGGATCATTGAGGGCCAGCAGTCTCAGTGGCCACCCTAATTTTCTACGACTCTTGTACCATGAGATCTCAACTTTACTATTGCTTCTGTTTATTGGACTTCCCTTGTATTTAATTTTCCCCTCTTTGGTTTGTTCCTCCACTTTCTTCTGCTATGTGTCAACTTTTCTATATTGTAACTTCCTTAGCCAGCACAAATAGATGTTTCCTTCAGGTGAGTGAACTGACCAGTCACATCATGTCATCTCTATACTTCAGATCATCAGTCTTTGCAGCTAAAATGTTCTACTGACATGGATTCCTTTGTTTTGGCTGTGCTGGTTTGTTTTGCTTGTATATCTCGATTCAAAGCTGGAAGTCTAGTTGAAAGGAGAATAGTCTCTTTCTCTCTCCCAGTGAAAAAGAAGAAAAAGGAGAGCACTATCCCTTTAACAGATTTTTTTGACTGAAGATGAACAAACTGATGGAAGAAGTACCCATGTTCCCAAACCAATCAGCTGGGCTGTGAAACAGATGACCTTGAAGAAGAGGTTTCAACCCCTTGCACAATAATGGCAATGATGTGAATGGGGCACCTCCAATGGTCCTGAAGCAGGACCGTTCCATCTGCTTCATAGGCTGCTGGGGTACCCAATATTGACTGAAGCCACCTTCCTAAATTGACAACCATCTCTTCTTTCCTAGGGACACTACCATATGATGTGATAAAGACTCCATTAGGAATTCTTTACAGGATTAAATATCAACAGAGTGTATTTACCATATGATCCCAGCAATCCAGAGAGGAGGAAGCTTTTATTTGTTTACACTGATTTTGAGGACCTGGAATCCTTGCACAGTGCTCTGAGCCTCAATGATGAATTTCTGGGTAACAGGAGAATTCAAGTGAGTTCACTGACCAAGCACAGGATAAAGATGGATGATGGTTCTTTTGGCTGAGATAGAAATCAGGATCTTGTCAAAACAGATAGACTGAAGGGCCAGTCCTTCCACGGCTTTGATTACTACCCACCTAGAAAAAGTGATTGGGTGGATGAGCAAAAAATTACAACGACTGCTGTGAGAGACACCCAAGGCGGCAAGGTGAAGAAAGTCAGGAATGGGAACATAGAGGACAAGAAGTGTGTCTTCACAGACTGGGGCCTCAGACACATCTGGCTGAAATGCACAAAGGATAGTGAGAAATGTCTAGAAAATGAAACACTCAGTAAGGAGGAAGACTGTCACTCTCCAATGAAATCTCCCAAACCTAAACAGCATCTAAAGGTAATAGTTCTTCCACCAAAGGAGAATCCTTAAGTGAAAGGAGGCACTAGCCCTCCTGCTCGGTCTCAGGGCTCAGACACAGAGCAGTAGTCCCCTACAAGTGGTGGGGAGAAAATACTTCCAGCTCAACCTTCTGATGAATGACCAGTAAGGAAAGATGAAAATAAACTGGTTGAGGTGAGTGTCCCAAAAGAACAAAGTGGGAACTCAAGCCATCATCCAGGAGCTGGAGGGAAACAAAGATCACAGGGAGTGTTCAGATAGAAAAGGTGGCATAAAGAATCAAAACTCCTGATCTGCCTCTGAACCAAAGAAGCCTGAAGGAAATCCTGCTTCCAAATTCTGTGCTGCAAGCAAGTATGTTGTTCTCTCCATTGATGGCAAAGATGAAAACACTATATAGACCTATACATCATATGCTTTCTCCCAGTCTCTCTCCACCCTGGAACATTTGAGAGCAAATCAAACCTCTATCCAAACAAAATCAAACTCACCATCTCCTGAAAAAAAAAATAAAGGAAAATAAAACATTGTTGCGTGTCTGATGTGAAAAAGCACCTTAGGTAAATACACTTACATGCCTTGACTTTGTAAATAAAATGTAGAATCTGTGATGCCCCTCTTTAGTTTGACCAGCAAGAAGGCAATATGTTCAGTTCAATGACCAAGTCAACAAATCAACAGTTTCCATGTTTTACATGCTTTAGATTCCCTTAGCAGTCATTCACCAGGACAGAGGAGGACGAGAGGCCTGCAGGAATCAGATAATTCCAGGCATTACAATTCTAGTGCACAGCAGGCTGCTTCTTACACATGGCTAAAATGAGATCAGATTAAATATCCATTGAATCTTTCAACCTGTCTGATCACTGCTTTCTGTTGTCAGGAGAGATTCAAGAGTAAAAGAATTAGCCAGAGAACTACCACCAGCATGAGGACAGCAGAGAAAATAAGGGGGGGGTGGGGAAGGAGGGGGGAAGTGAACACTCAGACAAGGATCCTTGCAGGAAGGAATCATGGGTTTCATTTGAAATACTAAGGAATTAAAATGAGAGTTAAGTAGATACATTGCGCAGATCATTTTGCATTCCATATAAATGTCTAATCATGTTTTACACCTGAAACTAATCTGGTATGTCCATTATATGTCAATAAAAAGTAAAAGTTGAAATGGAAATTTCCCTTCAGGTATTTCTAAATCCATCCACTAAGAATGTTTATCATTGTTTCTCTTATTCTTCTCCAACTGAGGCCAGTCACTGGATCCTTCATTGTTGCATTATATCGTAAACAGATACTTAGGTGCACAAATGAAAGAGAATTAAATTTTGTTTAGCTATTTATACATTTGAATTGCTCAAATGAGAAAGGCGACAGAGACAAAATGTCTTTTTTGTTATTTTACATGAATTCATTGGCACCTGTGCTCTAGTTACAAACCTCAAGTTGACTGAAAATGTGCATAAATTCAGAAATGTATTACACATAAATTCATTGCAACCCTCAATTAGATTTACACAAAATCTAATTAACATTCTATGAAAATTATGGGGAATCTGACTAAATTCTTATATTCTCGGGAAAAACAAATAAGTTTATCAATGTAAATTTTGAATGAAGAATAGGAAGTAGAACTTAACACACTAGATATCTAAATTTTTAATAAGGCTATGATAATTAAAGTAAGACATTACTGAAAAAGGGAAATGTATATAGCTATATAAGACACAGTAGATAGGCTAGAAATTGATTTTGTTTCATATAAGAATTTGCTAGAAAATAAAAGTGACATCAGCAGAAAGGAAGACTTCACATTTATTTATTTCACATTTATTATCTGTCCGTGGCTTCTGCTCAGGGCAGCAGTATTAATCTTTCTAACCCTCATTTCCTTATGACATTTCCTTGTTACCAGAGTATAGAGATTCTCTGTCACTTATCCTCTAATCTCGATGGTTTCGGTACAACCTTCATATACCATCTGTACCCAACAGTTATTTAATAATCTTCTTTAAATCAAATCTGTTTTACTTAAATAAACTTACTTTGCTCTAACCAATCATTTCTGTGAAACCAAAAGTGTTATGTAAATGAATTTAAAATATAAAATCTGTCACAAATGAAATTTAGCATGTAAAAAATCTATCACAAATCTGTCTCCCACTGGAAAGTACCTATACTGACTGTGATGGTTAATTTTTTAAATAGATTTTTTTAATTATTTTTTTATTTTTTACATCACTGTTCGTTTTTAAACAATATTTGCTTCCCCCCACCCCTTCAGGTGTAGTCCCCATAGAGTTTCTGTCACCAGTGCACCTGTGCACCATGTAACGGTTAATTTTAATGTGTCAACTTGCCATGGCTGTAGTGTCCTGTTATTTGGTCAAACACCTGTCTATGTGTTGCTGGTATGATATTTTTTAGAGATGATTACCATTTAAATGAGTAGACTTTGAGTAAAACAGATAACCTTCAGTAAGTGTGTGGGCTTCATCTATCAGTTGAAGGACTTGAGAGAAAGACTGATAACCTCTAAAGAGAAAGGAATTCTGCCGCCAGACTGCCTTCACATTCAAGCATGCAGTATCAATTCCTGCTGGAATTTCTAGCCAGCAGGGCAGATTTTGAACTCATCAGCTTGTACAGTCAAATGAACCAATTCCTTAAAATAAGTCCCCATCCCTCCTTCTCTTCTGTCTCTCCTTTCACCTCTCTCTAGGATGCCAATGCCCACCTTTACCTGGCTGCTCCCTCCTATTCCAAATTTCTTCTAGGTGACTTTCCAGTACTCATTCTACTTCACTCCATCTGCGCTGTACTCTGCTGAGAATGCCTTGCCTTGCCAGGCTTCCCCAGTTCCTGCCCTCAAGGCCAAGATCATTTATCAGTTAGGAATGTAGGAGGAAACAAAAGGTGAAATGCAGTAAGTTTTTCAGATTTAGAAATATATAAAACCAGCAATTGTAAGTAAATGTTAATCTTGTGTCAATACTAATTGGTGGTGGTTATTTTAAGGATTCTGAGGTTCTGTCTCACAGGACACAGAACTTTCAGTGATGTCTGACAGTAGAAGAGTGAGAAGGGTCAGTATGTTAAGCTTCAGACATATTTTCCACCTCTGGTTTGATTACTATAGAAACTAAGTAAGAGTATTTTATTGAGTATTTTCCAGTGCCTACTTAAACAAGGCATTTGGTTTATGAATTAAAAATAAAAACTAAATTATATTCTAGTCATTTCCAGGTTTACATATGTAGGGGAAGTCAACCAAGGGCATTCAAACGAAGGAAGGAAGATCTGTACAGAAAACTGGCTACATTTACTTCCCCAATACCTCCTTATTTCATGTGATACCAAATGTCAAAACAGAATTTGCCTGCTGGGATGAATGAGTGGAGAATACAGCTTAGCTCTTTCTTGGCCATGCTGCCCAGGCCCTGACACCAGGACATCCTTATAAATACTTTGGGGAAATTCTCATGGAGCAGCAAAAAGTCACATTAGTCCTTCCCCCACATCTCTGCCTTCTTATACCTGGATTGCTGGAATGAGAACAGAACCTTTGCAACATACCAAGAGCAGAGATAGCCGTATTGATAAAGATTTCCAGAAAATCAACTCAAATTTTTCCTGATAGGGAATCACCCTACACCTAGTTTTTAGTGGCTCTTTCCCATATTCCTTAAGGTTAGAGGAGTTTGTACATGATTATATCGTTGGATTAGGGTTCCTTTCATTCATTTAAAACTTGAATGTTTCTTTACAACAAATCAGTGTGATAAGCACCGGAAATACAAAGAAAAATAGCATTTAAGATGTATTTTCAAGGAACTCGTAGCTTAATTGATAACCAAATAATACATAGAAACATGTCATAGATGAGGATAAGCAAACTTCTGTAGCAGGCTGGATAGTAAATGTTTTCAGCTCTGTGGGCCGAGTGTTTTCCATTGCAACTTCTATTTCTGCTCAGCAGCCAGATGGTATCAGGTAGATAAGTGTGGCTATGTGTCAATAAAAATTTATTTATAGAAAAAGACTGCTAGCCAGATAGGTCCTAGAGTTTGCTGATCCCTGACCTAGAATCTATAGATGAATTAGAACCTGAGATCAGTATCTCTCAAAAGAGAAGGTGAAAAATGAGTGGAACAGTTCTTTGCTTGGTATGGTGACTTGAGTAATCAGTTCCTTATTTTTTGGTGGTGATTCTGTAACTTATTAAAACTCCAAATAAAATCTATGGCTTCCCTTGTGAATATGTGAGGAAATAAAATGGTTACTTTTAATAATAGAAAGACTTTATTCAATTAAAATATTTATAATATAAGATTTGCCATAGTCATATGCATTCAATGAGGAACAATTCTCAAATATGAAAATGATGTGGAAATCCACAGGACAGAATGGAGAAAGCCCTAGAGGAAAATAAGAAAAGGCTCAAAGTATGTGTATACCAGGGAAATGTGCCCTGTCATGAAGAGCTCTTAATTTTTTAAATCAGCATGGAATACTCTGGAAAAACCACCCTCACCCCAAAACCTCAACAAAGGCTTCCTTTTTAATTCATGTCCCCTCCAGCAACTAGAATGTTATTAAACAGTGGGGCAAGTAAAGAAATCTGGAGAATTTGATGGAAGATCAGAAAACATTATTTTTATATTAGGAACATTGTTGTTCTAATGAAGGTCTGGCCTTACACAAAGAACCAGTTCCTGAAAAGTTGATTTGAGAAATCCATTGAAACACAAAGCCTTCGGGAGATAGTGCCAGCAGGCCAGCTGTATGACAGAGCAACCTACCTCATAATTTTCGAGCAATCCGAGGAAGGAAGGCAGGGGTATGAGGGAGGGACAATGCAACATTTACTGTCCAAGAATTTCCCAAAAGTATTTATTAGGATGTTCCAGTGTCAGGTGCTAGGCAACATGACTAAGGACTAGCTAAGAGATATATTACAAGGTACAGTATATAATTATAACCTTATTAAGTTAAATAGTATATTATTGTCCCTTGTAATATATCTCTTGCCCTCATTTATGTATTTACATTTTCAAAGAGGATTTTAAAAGACCAAAGGGTCTTTATGACCTTGTAATGATTCTGCAATAGTAAAATATAAGCATTATGAGTGATAAAATGACATTATTGGACTAGGGAAACAGTTTCTTTTGAAACTAACCCTGCCTATTTTCTTTCCAAACACTTAAGAAATAATCTTTGTTGATTAAGATAGTAGTGGATAATCAGCTGTCCATTAACCACATCAAACACATTTCTTGCAATTTTAACAGAAATTGTTATGTCATTAAAAACTATTCAGTAGATTTGGTTAATTTTCTAAGTATGTTTCCATAAAGCCTCACTCTCAAGAGTCCGAAATAAAACATGAATACATTTCTTGGTCACCCACTCTACTTATTTTCCAGTGCCACATGGTGAAAACACTAAGAAATATAAGGCATAGTTCTAGTTCTTACGAAATTTGCATGGTCAAAACAAAAAAAAGTAGTAAAACATATCATCATTTGATTAGTAAAAATGCCCACAAAAATCCAATCACAACACTCACTAAGATCACTTAATTTTTCACTGGCTCCCCACTGCAATTTAGAATAAAAACAAAATTTCCGAACAGGGCCTAAGAGAATCCATATGATCTAGATGAAAACATTTCCTCTGACTATAAGTACATTCATTCTCTGCTCTGGAAACACTTTCCATCTTGCAGTTCTTTTCCTTACCATTTTCCCTCCTATCCCAGGATCTCTGGACAGACTTGTTGAACCAAGAAGGGTCTTTAGTCCCCTCTCTCCCTAGATAACTCCTTTTCATTATCAATACTCAGCTCCATTGTCAACCCCTCCCCTCATACATGTTTCGTTGCCGCAATGCCTCTGTTGTTTGTATTTTCATTATAGCAAATCTTTTGCTCACTACATAATTCATTATTATATTGCTGTCTATACAAACCTCCATGAAAGTAATACTTTTTTTTTTGCTTATCAATGCTTAGCATATAAAAATGAATAGATATTTGCCACGATTATTTCTAAAATCCCTACTATGTACCTGGCACTCTGCTAGATACTGGGACATAGAGTTTGAAGACATTGTCTCCATGCTTCCTCCTTAGAGACAGAAAAGTAAACAAATAACGGCAACATAATATGCCTTATAATCAGAGAAATCCTAAGTGTTGTGTGCACACATACACAAGAATTAACTCTGCCTGGAGAGGCTGAAGAAGACTGCTAAGGAAGTGAAGTTTGTGCTCTTGAAGAAGAAATAAAACTGCTATGGACAAAATGTGGAGAAGCAGTTCATGCAGAAATAGAATGTGAAAAAAAGTCAAAGGGTTCAAAGACCCCATTATGGCATCATCATGGAAAAGGAAATGGCATGGCACTACTGTGATGAGAGTGTGGTTTGGAGATAACTAGAAATAAGATGGAAATTGTTGGCTGAGGTGAAATGGTGAGGGCTTGATGAATCTGAGGTGAACACACCCAAGTGGACTGATTGGCAATGAAAAGGGAGGTATAGAATAAAGGTTTGGGGAAGTAATAAGAAAGAGAAACACCTTCACAGGAATGTTGGGGGATATTTGATAATTAGAGATGCCCCTTCTTTGATCATTTTTTCATAGGCAGTGTTTCCCACACTTTCCTAATGGCAACTCTCACATGCCCATGGATATGCCTCAACTCCACTGCATCAGCATCCCTTAAGGAAAACCATAGAAAACGGAGTGTTTAAACAGGAGAGCTTGAGGAACACCTTCAGGGGGAATTCTTATCCCAGTTAAGGTTTGCCATCCTTCTCTACATCACAGTCTAAACTGACTTGTGACTGCCCAAGAAAATATCAATTTGAATGAACAATTAACATAATGACCCATTCCCCTAAGGGAACAATAGGATATTAATGTGCAAGCATAAGAAAAATGTAAATGTAGGCCTCATATCATTGTATCATTGTATCATTGAAAGAATGCAAATGCTGCTACTACATGAGGAAGTAATGAGAAGTTCAGCCAATTATTCTCTAAAAGTAGAGAAACTAGACTCTCTCTACAGAAGGAAGAAAACCATGAAATTCTTCTACTAGTTTGGTGGCTACGTGTGATTTCTTAGTTCTCCAAACTCATTTGCTTTTCTCCAAGTGCCTATCAACTCATCAGTTGCGTTCCCAAACACTGTAAGTGAAAACAGAACAGCTGAAATTCTCTCAATACTTCTTGGTTGGACTTCTCACTGACAGAGAGTAGAGAAAGGATATATACTGCATAACACAGACCAGTCTGGGTTTATCAAACCCCCTCCACAGGAAAAAAAAAAAAAACAACAAACAAAAACCCTTTCTATGTTATTGAGGCATTAGTGTTCAGAATCTGGCCATATTGTAATCATTTGGATAGCAACCCTTCATTTAGCCCACACACTTCCTGTGACCAGCTGGGTCACTGCTTGACTATCCATGACAGCAGATATAAATGGAAACTTGGGTTTTGTGAGCCTGAACAGTTTCTAATGGAAAGCTTTTGCCCTTCTTGAGAATCCAGCTGGGTAACTGCCTCCAACCTCAGAATTCATTGAAAAGTGATGCAGTGGAATCCTAAGTTATTTATATAATTTCCTTCATGGTTGGAGCTCAATAATCTCATGTCTCTGTGCCTCAGTTCCCTCACCTGGGATTCATCACAAATGTTATTTTTTATAGCTGTATCAAATAATACTATAAAGGCAAAAGGTGTTTTTTAGAGTTTTCTTGACAGATTGTCAAAATTACATGTTGGCATTAAATCATAATTAAACAGAAGCCTCCTGTTCCAGTAGGCAAATATAAATAATCTATTTTCCTCATTTTAAAATCAGATTCAAGGAAGCTAAATTTACCATGGGCACGCCTACTTCAGGCAATAGCAAATTGCTGAGAGGGGAAAGGGAAAAACCTAAGAGTATATATACATCTATGTCTATATATTTTTTAAATATTTAATCACTATTTTAAAAAATATTTATTTATGCATACAAGAACTGGGGTGTAGGCCAGAGGTATGGGGGGGTGAGGATTCACCAGAGACAGAGTGGGGAACAGAACAGGCAGACTGATGAAATACACTGCTCGGGGGAGCAGCAGGTGAGACAGGAGAGGTCTGCTGTGCTATGTGGGTTAGCTCCCTGGCTGGGAATCGAACTCATGATGCAGTGGCTCACAATAGCTTGATAGTGCTGTGCCTTTTACCCCTGTGCCACCAGGGAGGCCCTATGTCTATATTTTATTCTTCCTTCTTAATAACATTTAATCATAAGATGAAATACTCTTAATAAAAAGATTAACTTTCCAAACTGTACTACTGATTTAATAAAGGAGATTTTTGGGAAATAGAGCAATGAAAATGGAGAGGGGGGGAAAGAGTAATTTATGGGTGTTTTCTGAGCTGTGGACATATTTTTTAAAACACCATAAATTGTCCTTGATCGGCCAAATAGATGTATACACAGTATTTCTCAATGAATTTTTTTTAAATGGAACACTAGAAAAGCTAGAAAGCTGGAAAAGTATGGTTTTATAGGCAGAGTATTTATAGCTATTTTTTCTGAATCAGGGATAAAAGATATTAAGTAATAAATGCATCTAACTGACTCTTCCCCCAAAACAAACATTTTTCTTTGGAACTTTGGTGACACTGTTCCATTTTCTAGCATTCAGCACTGCTTACAACTATTGTGATGCAATGAATGAAGATGGGAAACTACTCTGGTAAGATAAAAAGTTGCTAAGATGTTAACAACTTCCAGGTGTGCCCATTCTTCTCCCTGCCCTTCAGTATTGAGGGATTTCAGTGTTGGGAAGTGACTTCAGAAAGTAATGCACAAAGAGTTTATGAGATCTGGGCTGAACATTGCCTAGATAGTTCTAACCACCCACACCCGAGTTTCAGAGGAGTCATTTTGCAGAGACAGTCTGTTCTAATTTCCAAGGGCTTCCATAATGTAGTTTTACAGAGTGACTTAAACAACAGAAATCTGTTTTTTTGCAGTTCTGGAGACTAGAAATTTGACAGCATGGTATCAGCAGGGCCTTGTTCCGCCAAAGTTTCCAAGGAGAACTTTCCATGCCTCTATCCTAGCTTTTGGTGGTTGCCAGCAATTTGTGGCATTTCTTGGCTACATCATTCTAACCTCTTCCTCCATGATTATACAGTCTCCTATCTGTGTTATCATTTCTTATAAAGTCATCAATTCATGGATTAAGGGCTCTCTCTATTTCAGGGTGTTTACCTAAATTTAGGCCAATTATACCAGCAAAGATCCTATTTCTCACATTCTGAGGCTCTGAGTAAATAAGAATTTAGGAGTGATACTGTTCAACCCAGTCCAGTCTCAGTAGAGCCCTGTCTTAGGAAGAGAAGGGGTTGAGAATTAGTTGAAATCCTGGCAGGCAGAGGACAGAAGCAAAGGCAAGAAGACAGAAACACGCATCTGGCAATGCTGACCTCAGAGTTGCCTTACCACGGGTTCCTACCTTTACTTACAGAGTCCTCCACATATCCTTTAAAAGAAGCAGTGCAGGGCCAAGATACTAGGGGCAGGCCCATAAAATGTTTCAATGTCTTTTAAATTTTAAAAAGAAAAAATAAAATACAATCTGGATTATAGTCCTATAAACATCAAAGCAGTTATAAAATACACTTTTCAATGTTTGTTGTTGTTTTTTTTTTTTTTTTTTTTTTATGGAGGAGGGGCCCAGAGAGAGGCAGAGGTGCCCAGGGTGCACAAAGGTCTTGCCTTAACATAGCCATACTCACTAGTGTTCATGCTCAGTCTCTCTGCCAGAAATCCCCTTCCTCTTTCTGATCACCTTTCTTCAGGATCTGTCTTCATCTCTTCATGACTCAGTTTATGTGTAATTGCCTTGGAGAAACTTTCCTTGACACCCCCATTTCACCACTACTCCATCTCTCCCTGTCCACACCTAGCTTGGTTTATGTGCTCTGCATGTGCACAGCTCTATCACTCCTCCACCTTGCTATGCAATGACCTATTTCTATGGAGCCACTCAGAGACTAAATATCAGATATCATTATGCAGCAGATGCTATTGAAGCCTTACCCCATCTCCTTTGTCACTGTATTGCTCTTGTCCCACAGATATCATAGGTATTGGCTGCTAATGACTCACACCTCAAGACTCCTAGAGGAAATGTCCTTTCCTGGCAGGTCTGTCTGGAAGCACTTGGAAGTTTGTATTAGCTTCCACCCATTCCCACCACCTGTGAGAGTCCACAGCAATCAGTGACTAATAGCAGGGGTATGCTCCCCAGCCCCCTGACCAATGGGGAAAATAAACTATATATTACAGTTCACTCACCATCATGTCCTGTGAAATCGTTTAATGCCCTACTCCTTTCCTTGCTCTATTCTGTTTCCCTGCCATCTTTACAACATTCACTTACTGTATCCATTGCATAAGAATTCCTGTATCAATCTCCCCTTCCAGGAAGCATATTTAAAGACACTGAATCTCTGTGACTAGCATTAACACCCAGCAAAAATTCCCTAGTAAGCAAAAATACTGAATTAATAAATGAATGAATGAACTGATGGAGTAAATGTTAGAGAAACACAGAAGCAAGTATCAAAGGCCCAGCCAGGCTAGTTAATTAAAAAAAAAAAGAAAAAGAAAAAGAAACTTCAGTATTTGATCAGTTAAAGATTAGGACAGAAGGAGAAAAAAAAAAAAAAAAACGAGATGTAGGTTCTAGAACAGTGGCACGAGACAGTAAGTTTGCTCACAAAAACGAGTGAATTATTTGATAATTAGACCTGAGGAACAATGCCTGCTATATGCCTACCATGTCTCTTTTACATACACCAGTGGACTAAAAGATTAAGCCATCAAAATACATGTGGGGCACTTCAAATTTACTCAGACTTGATTTGCTCCAGAGCTAGGGATTTGATGAGTTTGCAAGCCTGGATTATGAGTTTGGTATGGATGCATTTTTTTGAGCAATGATTTGTTGATGAAAGGGCTGCTTTGAAGACCTGGTATGTTGCACTAGGACCCTGGTGATCCTAACGGTGTGGTCCTCTGGAGCCAATGCTCAACAAGCTGGAAAAATGAGAGGAGACTTCATGGCATAAGATTTCTATCCAGACATGGTTCTCTGTCATGTAAGCAGCTCCTGTCAACCTTTGCAGCCATTTCAGAGTGGAGCAGATGGCAGGGGAGGGCTTGACAAAGTGGTGAAGTTTCAACTGCAAAAGGCAATCCCTGAATGACAATTCAGAAACTTATTTCCCACAACACTTATCATTTTGGCAGAGAGTTTGTGAATCTTTTTAGGAAGAAGAGAAGGAAGCAGTGCATCAGAATAAGGTAACCTATGTTTAGTTAGGTTATGTGGATTCAAACACTACGGAATCTAAATCTCCCTTTGTGTTGGCTACTCCGATGACAAAGGGCCAGACTTGTTTGTAAATTAAATACTAAAAAAGCTAAAGTTGAGGGTGTGCAATGTAACAGTTCTCCAGCACATGAAGCAACTGCTAAATGCATCTGGAAGCCAGTTCGTGATAGTTTCAGTTCAGTTGCTGCCACCCAGGCTGGCTTTACAGACCCCTGTAGTATGCAGCTATATTTTATAAAGAAACAGCAAGGTTGTAGAAAGAGCATAATCTGGTCTCAAATCCTGCCTCTGATACTAAATAACTATATGATCTTGAACAAATTACTTTTCTTTCCTGCGCCTGTTTCCATGAATGTAAAATGGGAGTGGACGTGAGGGAGGAGATAATGGCAATCTCAAAGGATTATTCTAAGAATTCGATGTGATAATATATATGAAAGTAATTGACAAACAGTACACCTTAAACTGGTATCAGTTTTTCTTCATTTATCTTCTGGCTAGCTTTGCAGAAGTTTATGTCAAAATAAGTAATTCTTTCAAATATTTTCAGCTCCAGCTCATCTCTAATTTTCCCTGTATCTTCAAGCAATTTTAATATTATGTTTGTTTTCCTTGAAATTCCATAACCCTTATTCTGTGTGACTAGAGCAGTAATGTTTGGCTTTGGGGATTTTAGTTTTGATCATTTATAATGTGTATATAACAGAAACTGTAAGTGTATTCAGTATTCAGGAGCAATAAATATTATATTTTAATGAGAACTGCTTATTTTAATTCAACTTAAAATACTTAGACACAACAAAAGTGTTATCAGATGAGATTATTGCTGTGTCAAGTAACAGGAAATCTGTGCACTTGTCTTAAAGTAAGGGAAGGCATTGGCTCATAGAGCTGAAAAGTACAAATCTTAAATGACTTGGTCCCGGCACTGTTAGGTCCAGTGTCTTCTCAGTTTCTCTGCAGTTACCTCAGTTCTATGTACCTTCAAATGTTTGCCTTGTCCTTGGGCCTCATAAAACGACTGCTGGCAGTACCCGTGGTAGTTCCACATTTACTCTCCAGGGGAGAGCAAAATCCAAGACCAGTTTTGAGAATCTTCATACAAATTTCCCAAACTTCACTCTGATGACCCTTACTCTACAGTATTCTATAGCTATTCTGATTGGCAGAATAATTTATCAATCACTATAGCAGGAAAATGGAATTATTCTTAGTGCTTTAGACCAATCAGGAACCTGCTCTGGCTCACCCCTCTTAAACTTCATGGTTGTCACTCAGGGAAGCTGAAATAGATGTTAGAGAAACAAACTTAATATCTGTGACAAAAAGTAATTTTTAGTCATTTAGCACAGTGTTCCTAAATGTTTATTTTTATTTTTGAAGGTATCTCTTATTTCACTACATAAAATATCACAAAGTGAAATATCACATGCTACATTCCAGGGTGTTAGACTCAACTGATATAAGACATGGGGTTGGCAAAAAATTCAGGACAGCTCAGTTAGGGGTCTTGTTTCTTGTTCTTTCTCTCACTCCACTTTTCCTTAATTTTCTCTCCCTTTATTTTTCTCACTGCCTTTTTTTCCCTTTCATACTTTCTTCTTCCATCCCTATTCCTCCTTTTCTTAATATGCCTTTTTATATATGCAGACATGGCAGGATGTGAAATTAGACATTCCCTAACATCTTACAATTTTAACTAAAATCTCAAAGCCATTGAAACAGGTGACAGAATCCCCCCAGGGTGTAACTAGACACATCCTCTCGGGAATTATTTAAAGAGGCCAAACTCATCCATTACTCACCTCCCCAGCAGCCTAGGAGAGAGAAAACTGAGTTTCATTAGAGAAAAATGCCTTTATCTCTACCACAAAGAACTCTACAAAGTTCTTTTTAAGTACAAAGGTGAATTTATATGTAGAGATGGGCAAGGGATGTTCTCACTGAAGCCTACTGAGGCAGGCTTACAAGTGCGTCTCACAGAGAGGGCCAGTGCTAGTCAGCAGGAGGCAGATATTTCACTCGCGCACTGAATATTTATGAAAATCCACAAAGTTGGAGTGTAGGGGGATGGGAGAGAGTGAGAAAGGAAAGAGTGAATGAACAGATAATTCCCATCTTTTTCACTGCTGAATCTTAAGCTTCAAGTAAGAATTGAGCTAAGGAGAGGGTGGAGAGCTTAAGGGAAGCTTTTAAATTTATGTTGAATGGAAAGTTTGTTTGCTTTTTTAAGATTGAACTAGACATTCTAATACTTAAAAATATAACTCCTCAATAATATGCGAACAGGGCCTTCCCTGTTGGCGCTGCGGTTGAGCACTGGGCTGCAAAGCTGCCCGTAGCCTCTGCAGCACCGGTTCCATCCCCGGCCGCCAGCAAGGGTCCCACATGGCATGCAGACCTCTCCTGCCGCCCGCTGCTCCCCTCAGCAGTGTACTTGGGTCCTTCTGCCTGTTCTGCTCCCCGCTCTGGCTCTGGCGAATTCTCTCACCCTCCCGCGCTTCTGACTGTACCCAGTGCTTGTATAAATAAATAAATAAAATATTAAAAAATAATAATAATATGCAAACATGACTCTGCCTGAGCTGTTTCCAAGAGATGAGGAAGAAGTCCCAAAGAACATTGTTACATGTGGAAACATTTTTTAATTTAAAATTATGTTTTGTTATAAAGAAAAAATTATATCCCAACCAAAGTCAAGTTATTCTGTAGACTTTCTATATAAATGCAAATCATCAACATACTTTCTGTGAACATACCCTAAAAAAGGCACAGGTTGGGTCTGCAGGAAATGCTGAATCTTCAAAGGGAACAATTAAGAAATTTACAAAGATGTGTGTGGGGCTAAAGGATAGCAAACCAACCAAAGACAGCAGGAACACTGGAACTGACAATAATAGAGGACCCTTAGCACCCTAAGCCTGGGGAGGGACTGGGGAGAACTGGAGGGGGAAGAGAGAGAGTGGTTGCCCCAGCCCAGAGAGAGACGCAGGTGAGCATCTCTCTGATCTGTTGGTGTCTTGGACATTGGCATTCAAGGGAGCACAGTTGGTGCTGGACACAGAGTTAGGAGGAGACAGGTGACATTCTCATTGGGATTAGCAAATAGTGAATCAGCACATATAGTACTATATATTTCAATTTCTAAATTCTATATATAATTATATAGACATATAAGTACATATTGTATCCATATATATTATATATGCAGTTATATCAAATACAAATATCATTTCCATTGATATATAGAATGTTCAAATTACTTAAAACAGGTGATAAAAGAGAATTTCCCCATTGAGTATCTTTGTACAAATGGAATTATATTGCCCAAGGAAAACAAAATTAACTTCAGGCAATGAAATCAGCCTTGAGTACAGGAAATGTATTTAAACACAAATGTTTTTCACCTAAAATTAAGATAGATTAGCATGATAAAAAATAATCATCAAAACAAATCTGGAAATAAAAATGCTGAAAATGAAAGTTGAAGCAATAATGATCCTGTAACATCACAAATAGAAACCACTTCTCCCACACTGATGTGTCTGTGTAGGTAGGCATCAAAGTGTGTCTCTTTCAACACTTTGGCTGAGACAGGCCTTCGATTCTCAACTGTTGATAAAGTCATTTATACTCCTAGGAAAACAGAAAACTTTGTCCTTCTTAGCATCTCACAGGATCATTTTTTCCCCCTTTGCATCATTTTCCATTACTCTCTGCAGTCTATCTTTGTGAACTTAGAGTAGGCCACCTAAACTTTCCACATCTTTGTTTTTTCTCACTGATGAAATTGAGAAGTGAGATTTGTTCAGCTCTTTCCACAATCTACCCCTTTAGTTGACTCTGCTTCTAAATTCAACTAACCATACAGTTTTGTCTTTTTCTGTTGCTCTGGAACTTTCTGTCTGTCTCTCTCTGTCTCTCACCACACACACACACACACACACACACACACACAAATTCACACACACACACATACTACAACTCCCTTTGCTGTCCAAGAAAATCCTTAAGGATCCACTTTAAGTGTAATCTCCTCTCAGCCCCTCACTAATCTGGCCCCATACCAAATTCCCCACCCCCAATCTGTACAACATAATCAAATTTCCCCATGCCTCTGTTCACCTGGTGCTTAGTCCCCCAACTTTACAGTGCTCCTTATCACCTATGTAACTGCTATTAAGAGAACCATCTTTCCCATTAGGCTGTTAGGTCTTGGAGAGAGAAACTTGTGTCTTTTATCTCTGTATCTCCAGTAGCAAAGACAGAAAATTCACAATTCATGCTGAAAGAAAATAAATTATCTGAAAAGGTTTTCAAGCTATCATTAAGGTTTTGTAAGCAATAGAAGTGGCCCTTCTGCCCTCCCTCTATTCCACAAGGTCCATCATGGTCAGGGCTATAAGGAGATAGATGGTAAATGTCTGGGCTTCCTACTTGGACATTGGCTTCCCACTTGACTGAACAGTTAGGTCAAGGTGACCTCAGAATCTCTTTAAGACGAATACAAAAACAACATGTAGTAAATCCTAACCCCCTTTGCCACTTAATTCACATTTAAGTTCTGTAAGCCAAGTTGCCTTAAAATGAAAGGTGGCAGTTTATAGATACCTTCCTGTGTCTTAATGAACAATAAGGTACCTGCATGTATGAAATGGGCTGTGGCTACAACATACTTACACAGTTATAAATAAAGCAAACTGCAAAGAGATTATCAGTGGATTTTGTTTTCAGAAGGATTCACCCCATGGCTTTATCTTATGGAGATGTCAGGACTGTCCTCCAAGGTCTGTTTAGCCTAGACTAAGCGACTGTCACCAGCCCCATTAATGCCACAAGCTCAGTGATGCTGACAGACCAGGAGGAGACTGCCTTTAACAGATGAAGTTCTGGTGTCTTTAAGTTTCCTTAGCAGTCGCTGGAAACAGACCCCAAGTGCAGGAAGAGAAGTCTCTGACTTCTGCCCCTCCTGGGAGTCATGTTTTCTTGAGTTTCTCAGTGCACAGTAGGTTCCTATTATTTGCAACCCATTGTTCTCTGAAACTGCTTTGTAAGCTATAAAGGACTTTTAAAGCTCACTTGTTTTCCGGCTGGAGGTGGGGACTCTCCTCCTCTGTCAGCATTTATCAACGTATGTATCATAACTGTCCACCAGTGAAGGCAGACTTTCCCTGATTTCCAGAAAAACATATTAAAGTGGAAAGAACACTTTCTTTAGAGAATTAAAGGCAAGTTCCAATGTTAACCACATTGCAAGGCTGGACTAGGATGAGGGGAGCGAGGGGAGCGAGGGGCCTGTGACAGACTATAAGGCAGCCCTCACCCTCAGGGTCTCTGTGGTCTTGCCTCATCCATTACAACCTGTGGCTGTTTTTAAGTTGAGGGCAAATTCACTAACATAAAATTAACTGTTTGAATCATTCAATTCAGTGCCCTTTATTATAGACAGAATATTGCACAATTACCACCTCTTCTGCTCCCAAACATCATCGTAAAGGTAGGTAAAAGGAAACCTCTTACCTATCCATTAAATGTGGGGTAAAGGTATTAAAGAGTTCTTTTCCTGCCCACCTCTCCCCTGAGTCATGTTTACTATGCACATGAAATAGACTACTCAGCACACAATAAATTTCTATTATTTGCAACCCATTGTTCTCTGAAACTGCTCTGTAAATTGTGAAGGACTTTAAAAACCACACCCATTTTCTCCCCACCCACCCCCAAACCCTAGCAACCACCAACCTCCTCTCCATCTCCATGGCTTTACCTATTCCCAATACAACCTGTGTGCTTTTAATAGTAGTACTGATATCTAACAGCCTTGTGCAAAAACATGATTTGATGAGTTTTATGTGCATTAATTCAACTAATCTTCACCAAAAGCCAATGAGGTGGGCATTGATATTCCCAGGTAAATAATTTATTATTTAATTCTCTAATTGTTATTTCTTCATCTGTAAAATGAACAAACAGCAACACACTAACAATTTGTTAAGCACATTTGTGTGAGAAGCATTGTCCTAGGCCAGGAATAGCAAACAGGATTCATCTCTAAACAATTGGGAGTGACTTCCTGTCACAAAAGGGGAGAGGTAGTCTTGAGATGGCTCACTCTGCTTCGTATCCTGGAGCGAGCTGCTCTTAAGGACAAGCTCACCCTCATTAACCAACTTGAGGAATGTTTTTTTCCAGTGTGAGTACAGGCATCCGGAAAGTAGTCAGCAGGGAATGTAGACTTGTCAGTTGATAACAAAAGCTGGCTGTTTAGAGTTCATTGGTAATGGATTAGTAAGAAATATTTCTGATGCGCCTAAAAAATCAGCTCTGCAATTTCCAGGAAACTCACAGACCTTTAGACAGAATGCAGGAGCCAGAAGAAAAAAAAATTACTTCAACACAAAAATTGGCCTCTTACCACTAGTGCTTAAATAAGCCCAGCTCTCACCCATGTCTCAGAAAACCCTCCCTCCACATCTTCCCTACAGGTACCACTCCCCTTCTTCCCTCCCCTTAACTTTCCCAAACATCTTGAGTTGTTTACACTCACTTTTTCTACTTCCTCACTTACACTCATTTCTTGGCCCACCAGACAGGCCTGAAACCCCAGAATTCCACTTGCCAAGGTCACCAATGACTTCCGATATCTAACCCTAAGGGGCAACTTTCCATCTTTGCTTTACTTGGCCTCATAGTGCCTGTGAATGATGATAACTTCCTCTTGGCAATACTCTCTTCGCCAGATTTACATAATTCAATATATTGTCTTTTCATTTTCCTCCTGTGTCGATTCAATTGTAGTACATTGTCTTGCTTCACAGAGGCACCCCATCACTCTCAGTCTGAACCCCCATCTTGTATTGCAGGTACACTTTTCCTCCCATGTCCTTCAAAATGAATTTCTCCCACTTGCATGGATCCTAAAGCTAAACACTCAAGCAATGTCTCAGACGCTTCCTCTGCCTTGGTACCCAACCCCTGAGCTCACCACCAGCCAGTCAGTCTGTGCTGATTACTATAGCACCGAAAAGGCTGTCAACCCTTTCTCTTTTCTAAAGCCACCCTCTCTCAAGAAACAAACTAAATAACTACATGATGACCTTGTGCCTCTGAGCTCAGTTTCTTGGCTTTTAAAATGAGACAGAATGAACACCAAGTTTCTTCTTTCTTTATATTCTGTGATTATAAGAATTTGAAACCAAGTTGGGGGTCAGGACAAAATCAGTGCATGTGGTTTGGGAGGCAACCTCACTTTCCCCATTACAGTAAATATTAGGGTGACCAAGATTGTGCTTCATACCCCCATGACACTGCTCACAAGGATACTCTCAGGTGCTTTGTGACAAGTAATAACAATGCCCTTACTCTTAAATAAGGATCTGCCTTATGCAATGTATTGAGTGAAAGAAAATAGTTTAGAATAAAATGCTAGCGTTGATAATAAATTTATCTCCCTTGTTTCTTTAATTTGTCTGAAAGCTCCTTGAGAAGAATAGGGAAAAGTGCCTACTCTGAAAATGCCCCATATGGGAAAAAAAAAAAATCCCATGTAAAGATTTAATACATGTTTGTTGACTCCAATCTGTGTAACAGAAAAAGGTGGATGGAGTTTAGGAGGAGGGGCAGTGATGAAAGACTGGTTCATTCTTAGCAGCAGTAAGGTTAAAAGCATTATTTAAGAAGAATAAAGCATTTAGGTCAGGGCTTTCTATTTAAAAAATCTTTAAAACCATAAGTGGATGTAAAAAGCTAAGTGACACAAAATGGGAGATTCCACTAGCAAATTTAGTAGGCAGCAATTTTAACAGGAGAGAAAGTAGATGGCAAAGTGAGCAGATGCTGGGAAACTTAAAGGGCAAGAGGCAGACAAGTAAGGGCTCCCTTCCTACGCTAAAAAGTTCTGCTCAGAGCTTCCCAAGCATCATGAAAAACCCCATTCACAGCTGAGTCGTCTCTAGGCTTATCAGATAAACAGAGAATGTTAATAACCAGGAAATGGCATGTTCAGGTTGGTATCTGGGAGACTGATGGGTGGCCTGAAACAGGGACCTTTTCTCCAGAGGTTTATAACAATATCTTCCATTAACTGAAGGCACCATACAGAATTATTATTATAATAATTATTCCTAGATCTCTCCATGAATCAAGAAAAGGGTATCATTGTGCCCATTTGCAGGGTAATTGAAAAAGCATCAGGCTTTTCTGCCCTCCCGCCATTAGGATAGATGATAGATCCCTGCGGTCCTGAATGCATGCCTGATGGGGGCACCTGGAGTAGGGTGTGGGCATGCATAAGTGGGTACACCTGAGCTAAGACTGTGCTTATAAGGGTGGCATCATGGGGAAGCCAGCAGAAGAACAAACAGAAGCAGAACCACAAGAGAAGCAGAGAGAATGCCAGAGAGCCCAGACATAGTGAAGATTTGCTGGGGGCTGGGAGGCCTGTCAGCCTCCCGCCCCCCAGCACCCCTGCCTGCTGTGTACCTGGTAAATCCCAATAAAAGCCTGCAAAAGCCACTGAGGGTTCCAGGATTCCTCCTTCACCCATCTGCTGGAATCATAGAAAACCTGAACTGTGCCCATTCCTGCCCCCTACACCATTTTACAGGTAAGAGTGAGATTCAACTCACTTACTCCAATAACCTGCCTAGGAAGAAGTGGCTTGGGGATATGAACTTAGAGTTCCTGGTCCAGAACCCGCCAGTCTTTCTCCTTCTGTGTCTCTCTCTCTTTTTTTTTTTTTTTTTTAAAGATTATTTATTTATTTATACAAGCACTGGATACAGTCAGAAGCGCGGGAGGGTGAGAGAATTCACCAGAGCCAGAGCGGAGAGCAGAACAGGCAGAAAGACCGAAGTACACTGCTGAGGGGAGCAGCGTGTGGCAGGAGAGGTCTGTGCGCCATGTGGGACCCTCGCCCGGAGGCCGGGGATGGAACCAGCGCTGCAGAGGCTGCGGGCAGCTTTGCAGCCCAGTGCTCAATCACTGCGCCACCAGTGGAGGCCCTCTGTGTCTCTCTTGAGTGACAGGTGATTCCATGGATATATCTGAAAACAATGTGTTGTTGACACAGTGATGTACTGTGTGGATCGCCCTTCCAGGAAGTTCTTGCTGTCCTTTTAGTTGTGAAATATATTAACTCAGCTGAACAAAGATCGGATGAGATACTGTATATCTTCTAAAAGGGAAGATCAACTGGAGAAAGAAGTGTGATTTCTCTCCAAGGCTCATTAAAAGATGGAAATTGTGACACTGCAGTTCTCTGATTAAGGATTTTCTAATTCCAGGGAAGGACCTCCCCTCTAAAGGAGCAAGCCTCTGCACAAAAACACAGACTCACCATGATATGGATAAAATGCAAATAATCCTTAATACTATCTCCCATCTTCCCAAAACATGAGGGGTTAGGAAAGGGAGGTTCTCTAACAGAAGGACAATGAAGGGTTAGAGTTTTTCAGCTCTCCAGGTGAGTTACAAGTCCCACTAAAGGGGGAAAAGTGTGATACGATCTTTCTGGCAGACAAAGATCTTGAGAAAACCGGCCCTAATTTACAATAGTTTGAATTCAGATTTTTCAACTTTATAATGGGGTAAATGTCATGAGCATTCAGCAGAAATTTTGAATTTTGATCTTTTCCCAGATTAGCAATATACAGTAGAGAACTCTCTGATGATCTCAGTCAGTCACACAACTGTGAAGATAAACAACTAATGGTCTACAGTGAATTGTGTTTTCAGTGCTTTTAGGATATTGTGTTTTCTGTTTTCACATCCCATCATGTCTGCAAAATCCCCGTCTATGTCTAAGATATTCAACACTTTTCTATCAAATAGGTTTTGTCTTAGATGATATTGCCCAACTGGGAAGCTACTATAAGTGTCCCGAGCACATTTAAGATAGGCTAAGCTAAGCAAGGATGCTCGCTAGGATAAGTATATTAAATACATTTTTGAGGTAAATAATATTTTCAGCTTACAATGAGTTTATTGGGACATAACCCTGTTGTAGTGGAAGAAGGTCTATAATCTGTTAAGGAAGACACAGTACTTCCAACAGCTAATGTGGCAGGATTATAACCAGTTACCTTGTACCCTTTCTGCCCCTAGAAATAGCATCTGGGCTCCTGCCACTTACTGGGTCTGAGCCCTTTAGAAAATGCACAGTCTATTAGGGCAAAGCTTCTCAAGCAAAAGTTACCCACCAATCCTTTTAAATATATGAGTAAAAGCTATGTATACTTTTATATTTCAACTACACTGTTGGAACTTCATTTTTTTTAAGATTTATTTATTTATGCATATAAGTGCTGGGGCACAGGCCAGAGATGCAGGAGGTGAGAGGATTCACCAGAGACAGCAGGGAACAGAACAGGCAGTCTCACGAAATACACTGCGGAGGGGAGTGGTGGGCGAGTCAGGAGAGGTCTGTTTCACCATGTGGGTTGCAACCTCGTGGGCCGGGAATTGAACTCGTGCTGCAGAGACTTCGGATTGCTTCATAGTGCAGTGCTTAACCCATTGCACTACCAGGGAGGCCCTGGAACTTCATTTCTAACTGCTCTCTTATAAATTTGCCCCAGAGCTTTAAATCCACGGCAGTGGCTTTCAAACTCTTTTAACAGAAACTCACCCAACATTGTACAAAATAAATTTTAACATAAACCAGTATCATACTCACATACAAAAGTAGTACAAAAGTTTTTTGAAACTTTACTTACCCCTATTCCATGCAATATACTCTAATATGATCTATTCTACTGTTTCATTGGCTAGTCACAAACCCCAAAATTATTTCATAAAGCCTTAACAGTCAGGACTTGCACTTTGAAAAGCACTACACTAAAATTATGGGTTCCAGTTACTCTAGTCAGCAGTCTGGTGTCTAAATTTTTTTAGAGGCTTATTAAAATGCATCATCAAAAAGCAGTATTTGTTGAAGGGAACTCATTCCCTAATAAAAAGCATTGTCTTAAGGATTCCCACCATAACTCACCAGATGAATAACCAGCCTTTACAGAAGTGAAATGTGAGTGAACCATCAAGTGAAAATAACGTAAGATCAGGACAGAACTGGAAAATGGGGACCATCACCAAATGCAATGTGTGGTCCCGCTGGGAAACCTACAGAGTGAGGTTAGGGAACAGACAAAAATAATAATGGAGAAAAAATCAAGCTTGCAACTTCTATCTTGTCTTCACAATTGTACATATACTTTCCAATCCTAGGAAACAGTGATATTCAGGATGACTCCACTAATCATGTGGCCTTGAGTATCTCAGTAGACATCATTTAAGTCATTTAAAAGGATAACTGCAAATTAAATTAGTTCATCCTAATTATGCAAAAATGTTAAATTCAAATAAGCAAGGTAATTCACTTCTAAATTAAAAATTTTTTCAATCACTTGGCATCTCAAATCAAAGCAAATGGGTAATGTTACCAATTATATCAATTTGACTCTTAAATTTAAATACATAAACATTTGATGAACTGAATTAAAATTCTTATTTGATATGCACTTAACTTATTAACATTTGCACTAGGGTAGGGAACTACATCCCAGACTTGAAACAGGGTCATGTCCTTGAAAATCGAAGAAGGTTGCCACAAAAGTGCCTTTGTGAGAACTTAGCAACAGAAGGAGTCCTCAAAATCTATTAAGCAAGTTATCCCACAGGAAAAGTAAGGTAGAGCATACTCCTAAAGGCAGTACTATGGAAGCTTCTGAAATACTTATCAAGGGAAATATTTGGTAAATAAGAAAAATATTCACTGTTGTTGAATATATGATAATACGTCAAGCTTCAACATGGTCGTACATGTTGGGACTTTCATAGGAAGGAAAAATACGGAAAGTTATTAATTATGTTTTTGCACACATTGCCAAATACTTTGAAATACATTATGACATGGCAAGCAAAGAACCAAAAATGTTCAATCACTTGCCCTGCGTACACCAGGGCAGACAGCAGAATTTGAACTTGGTCTTCTGATTACACATTATTATTCTTGTCACATCTTTGTCATTTTATCCTGAACTAGTCCTCAACAGGATAGTGCTTAAAATATTTGCTTAACTTACTCCCTAAGATTTCTGATCAAGGTCAATTCAGATTTCATTTTCAAGGTTAATGAGTAATGAAATGATCTTTTAAAAATATGAAAAAATATGCAGAAATTCTGGGTGGCAGTATAGATCTGTCAAACATTTAATTAAGCATATTCTTTATGCCTCATGCAAGGATAAAAGTTAGTCTATTGCTATATAACAAAGCACACCACAGTGGTGTAGCTTAGAACAGTAATTTATTCTAACCTCTTACTGTTCTGTGGATTGAGTAGGATTGGCTGGGCAGTTCTTACTTGGAAGAACTGGGAAGTGCAGTCAAATGTCAGCTGGGGCTGTAATCTTCTGAAGGCTGGATCAGGCTGGACCTCAGGATGCTGGTATTTGAAGCTGCCAACTGGAGGGCCTACATGTGGCTTCTCCACATGACTTGGGCTTCTGTCAAAGTGGTGACTGTATTTCAAAAGGGAACACTGCAAAAGATAATGCTCCCAAAAACCCAGACTCCTTAAAACCGAGCTTCAGAAATCATAGAAAGTCATTTCCACAGCATCCTATTGATTGAATCCATCATTGAGGCCTAGGAGTGGGGAATTAGACTCTGCATTTTAGCTTGAGAAAAAGCATGACATAGAGGGAGTGAAGACTACTCATCACAGCTTAGTTATTTTGCCTTCCATCCTGGCATCTCCACCGAGTCAGAAAAGGAGATATGTAATAAAATTACATTAACGTAAACTATTTTTGCTGTGTCCTCTCTCATCCCCTCTCTGTCTATCTGGAAACAGCAGTTCATGAATGAATGAATGAATGTCTCTCTCTCTTCGTTTTCCATTCTACTCTTTATTTTCCCTCACGATTTTTAAGGAAAATCGAGTCAGGAGAGTCAGTTAAGGAAAAAAAAAAACCCTTTTTAAGAACAGCAACATATCCTAATTACTTAATAAGAATTTAGTAAGTGCTTAGTTGCCAATTCGTTAGTAAGAAATATGGTTAATTTCTACCCATATTTCTGCTTTATTGATTGAGTCATCATCCTTATAGGATGGTAATAAGAGATTATTTTAATGCAGATAGAGAAAATAGGAAAGAAAAAATAAATTATCATGGGAAGAAGGAAACTATACATCAGGAAAACAAAATAGCATGAAGCCAGAGTGGCTGAAAAGATAAAGAAGTTTAATTCTCCCCTAATAATGCTACATCACTCCTTTCTTTCCAATCCATTGCCAGCCTAGACCAACCGTCTTTCCTAATGCCTAAATTTTTGCTATATCATCTTACCTAAACCTAAAATGTTTATCCCTTTTGAACCCATCAAAAATAATATTCTCCTCTTAGTGCTCCCAATTTTTTTTTAAAAAGTCACTAAATGACTTAAGGATGAAGTCCAATATAAGCATTTTAAGGATTTTCACAATCTGATCTAACCTCCCTTGTCATTATTGTTTCTCAAGGTTCCCCTAAATGAAGCTATTGAGTAAGCCACAGAACCTCTACTCAGAGCATCCAAATACAAAAAAAAAAAAAAAAAAAAGAAGTGAGTCTAAATCTCACTATTTGATACATTGTATGAAATATATGAAATCTGAATTGAGGAAAATAATGAATAAACAAAATCATTATGTTTTATAATGTAGTGGGGCAACATAAATTTTGGAATGATGACACTAAGTTCCAAATCACTTTTCACCAATGCAACCTTTTTTTTTTGTCTTCTGTCATTTGATCCTATCACCAGTGCTTTCCCTGTCTTCCTCTGACTTCCACGATCCTCTGACTTCCAAAATCCCATCTTACCAAGACCTAGAAGAAATTGAAATTAGCTGATTAAGTTGGAAGAAGTATGATTAGCAAAATTACTCTGGACCCCAAGTGAATTTTTAACATTACAGTGGTCTGATCTGATTTTCTGTGGAGATCAAATCACCCAAGGTCCATTTCAGTTTTCACTGTATGGAATTGGTCAGTATACAGTAAATAGTTTAGTGGATCATTTCACCCATTTGGTAGGTAATTTAATCAGCATCCAATCATTTGTACAACTTTGATTTGTAATAATTGTAAACAGTAAGTATATAAATAGCTGAAAACTCTGTTGCTAATATTATAACTTTCGGGGAGCCTGACATAAATGGGATTTTTTAAAAATAGGCTATTTGAAGATAATGATGGGTATAGTCCATGATCAAACAGATTTTGTAGTAAGAGAAGTTTATTGTCAAGTGTAATTAAAGCTGCAGATACCGCTTTAAAAGTATGAACTGTAGTGGGTAGAGGAAGAGACTTTTTGAAGCAAAGTACAAATTAGGAATAATTACAGTAATGATCATGGAATGTCAATATCAATTTCATTGTGATGAGCTCAGTATTCTTCATCAAGTCGAAAAAAGAGCTTTAGTATAAGACTAAAGGCGGCTTTGAGAAGGACACATTTCAAATATTAAGGAACGAATGACTAAGGTCTGCAAACATAAAAGTGGATGAGAGAATGTCTTGATCATCAATGGAAATTTTACACTTCAAAATAGCTTATTAAAGAAAAGAGTTCTTTTTCACTTCCAATGTTGAATGCACACCCAGTTGTTTCCTGTTAATCTATTTTGATTTCAAAATTGGATAACTAAACTTTATATAGGGAAATTTGTAAATGTAAAATAAGGAAAAGTAAGTAACCGATTAGAGTGGAGGCTTCTGGGGCAGTTGCAAAGTTGTATAACTTGAGGTGATTGGTAGCTCTGGAGGTGTTCATTTCATTCTATTCATTTATGTTTTATGCAGTTTGCTGTGATGTTATATAGAAAATCCACTGGAAGGAATGAAATATTCAGCCTCTATAGCTTGTTTTTGTTACTGACAGTGCTTTGCTCTCATTCCCTTTCACCCAAATGAAATTGGTTGTTCATTATGAGGTGACATCTTATTTTCCAGAAGTAGGGAACCTGGTGTGGTCCTCTGTGATAGTTCAAAACAATCCTTTTGTGAATGGATATGAGAAGATGCCCTTCTTAAGCCGAGGAATCCTTATACTTTGTATTATTTAAAGTACCTGATACAGTGCTTCACAACTAGTATGCATTCATTAGTTCCTTTGGCAAATATTTATTGATTTACTTACCAGCTGACTCCCCAGAAAGCCAAAGCTGTTTGCCAACTAATATGGTTAAATGGCATTCAGTAAGTGCTATAAAGATTTTATACTTTCGGCAGTTTTGTCCACCTATCAAATCTATTTTGGCTAGTAGAGATCACTGACTCTCACTCCCATTTAAGTCTTACAAAGGGATGCTAGAAAAGGATAGACCAATTAAAGGCAGAAACTGAATGGAAATCAAAACAGAGGCAGGAAGCAGTTTTCAAAACAGAGGAAAAAAGGAGGCAGAGATTGTACAACCTGAAAGGCTCAGTGCCTGCAGTTTAAGTTGAGTTAGATATTCTTCCTGTTTCCTTGCTTGAATTTGCTTGACCCTTCCTCTGAACCATGTCCCCATCCGGAGGAGTCAAGCCCAGCACAGATACCACTGAGAGACAGGTCAAGGCCAAAGAAGGGTTCTCGGATCAAAACTTGACCAAGTAGTGTCAGAACTGAGCAGCCAACCAGAAGTAGAAAGAGTCAGAAGATAAGCATAACCGACTTTTGAAAGAATATGTAAAAAAGGAGAAAAGCCAGAATTACTCATCAAGTTCAAAGGGATACAGAGTCAGAAGTTGGGAAGAGAAAAGGAATCAAGAAAGACTAGGGAGAGGGGCGGAGCAACATGGCGGCGAGGAGACGCTGCGAGTAAGATCTCCCATTAAAAAAAGTTAATAGGGAGGAAAAGCGGCAGGTCCCAGTGAGAACTGGGACACGGAAGATAAACGGGTGACTCCAGCAAACTACCCGAAGAAGAAAGTGGCCATAAAAGAGGACTAGAAGGGAGGGAAGCGCAGAACCCTGCTCCCCTCCCCCGCCCACAGAGGCGGCACTCTCCGACCGGCAGAGAGGAGGAAACAACACACCAAAACAACCCACAAGAACAAACGACGCAGCAAGCGGGACCGTGAGTGGAAAGGAACTATTGCAGCCACCACACCCCGTGAACGGGAGCTGAGGCGAACCCTGCAGGATCCGCCGCGGCGAGCGAACGGCTCCGGGCGCCATTAGAGAAGAACAAAGACCCCGGGAGACGCGCACACAGCCCGGGCTGCGGGTAAGCCTGCGCGGAAACGCGGCGCGCTCGGGGAACTTGAAAAGCAAGTGCAGACCGGGATCACTGCTGCCCAGGTACCCGCGCCTGCGACCTAGGCTTGCGGGGAGACGACCTAGGCTTGCGGGGAGACGACCTAGGCTTGCGGGGAGACGCGCGGAGGTCCTCACTGAGGTGAAGGTCCCTCCCTGAGTGAGCAGGAACCAGGCGCCCAGGCACGGGAGCGGTGCAAAAGGCGCCATTCCTGCGCCACTGAACTGGGCTACAGCCCGCGTCCTGGAACTGAGGGCTTTGAACTGAGACCCGGGGCACGAAAATTCGGGGCGTGGGTTCTCCACGACGGTGGGGCACAAGGCAGACACAGCACCCCAAAGCTGTTGAGGTGTACCCTACCATTCCCGCTCTGTTCCCTGTCCCACTGGGTGGGGGGGGCGAAAAACAGCCCCCCAAGGACAATAGGAGAGATCTCTGGCGCCACCTAGTGACTAAGAAAAAAAAAGTCACTAACACCCCATAGAACAGGATTTCTTAAGACTGCTTGAAAAGGGCAGAAGGCTTCTGCAGTGGCCAGCCGGGAAGTTATTCCACGCCAGGCCCCTTCCGACCAGCAGTCTGAGCCCACAGAGGGAGCAGACACCCACGTCCGGGGCAGACCGGGGGAGCAGAAGAGTGTGCCTGAAACCGGAGGCGCAGGGACTGCATCCCGCTTCGCCATTTGAGAACAGGGACATTTCTTCAGTAAAAACTGCCTAAAACCAGCAGAAAGCTCCCCCAGAAGGCAGAGATGGCTCCTGGAAGAGCCAGAGGGGAGCGGAGAAGTTCACCCAAGATGCCAGTCAGTCCGAGCATCACAGTGTCCCAACGCATACGACAAATTAGAAAACAGACAGTAGGGAGTAGAAGAACCACACGCAACCTAACAACTCCTCAGGAAAGAAGCACACCACAAAAAGAAAACCACTCCCCAGATTGCAACGACAGCAACTTGGAAGAACTTCTGAGCCTTCCAGAAAGAGAATTTAAAATTGCCATGATTAAAAAAGTGATAGATCAGAAGAAGGAAATTGAGTCCCTAAAGAGGGAAAACAATGGTCAGAAGAATGAAATTGAGTCCCTAAAGAGGGAAGTAAAAGAAATGCAGGAGATCAAAGAATTAATGGAGGAACTAAAGAACTCCGGGAAAAGCAAGGAAAGCAGAATAGATGAAATGGAAGAACGAATAAGTTCTCTTGAAGACACAGAAATAAAAAGAACCAAAACAGAAAAGGAAGAGAAGTACGAAGGAAAAAGAATGAAGAAAGACTTCGAGAACTATCTGACTCCATGAGGAAAGGAAATATAAGAGTTATAGGAATTCCAGAAGGAGAGGAGAGAGATGTAGGAACAGAGAAAATATTCCAGGAGATAATTGAAGAGAACTTCCCAAATGCGAAGAAGGAGCTGAAAATTGATATACAAGAAGCAAGAAGAACACCAAACTTCCACGACGAAAGGAAAAACACAGCAAGACACATAATAGTAAAGCTCCCAAGAATCCAGGACAAGGAAAAAATAATGAAGCTGACAAGAGGGAAGAAACAGATAACATTCAAAGGAAAACCAATCAGGCTGACATCAGACTTCTCTGAAGAAACACTACGGGCAAGGAGAGAGTGGAGGGACATAGTCAACAGACTCCAAGAAAACAGATGCCAACCAAAAATACTCTATCCCGCAAAGCTCTCCTTCCTCTTTGAAGAAAGAATATGGACTTTCCCAGACAAACAGAAACTCCAGAATTTCATTACGAATAAACCCCCACTCCAAAAAATACT
This sequence comes from Talpa occidentalis, assembly GCF_014898055.3. Lineage (NCBI taxonomy): Eukaryota > Metazoa > Chordata > Mammalia > Eulipotyphla > Talpidae > Talpa > Talpa occidentalis. Next base: position 48,322,885 of record NW_023605083.1, on the reverse strand, counting down.
ACAAGGAATCCTAAAGCCAGAACCTCAGAGGGACGAATAACAACGAAAGAAGACCAAAAAAAAAAAAAGTTATTAAAAGAATAAATAAAATCAAAGGAAAGACAAACATAATGGCAAATACAGATGCTAACATATCAATATTAACTCTAAATGTAAATGGACTAAACTCTTCAATAAAAAGACACAGAGTTACAGCCTGGATTAAGAAACAAAACCCAACCTTTTGCTGTCTCCAGGAAACACATTTAGCTACAAAGGATAAAAATAGGCTCAAAGTCAAAGGATGGAAAACAATCCTACAAGCAAATGGGCCAAAAAAGAAAGCAGGAACAGCTATACTTATATCAGATAAAACAGACTTCAAACTCAAAAAAATAAAAAGAGACCCCAATGGTCACTACATTATGATTAAGGGGACAATACTTAAAGAAGAAATAACACTCATTAACATATACTCACCAAACGAAAGAGCACCAAAATATATCAGACAACTGTTGTCCTCTCTGAAAACAGACATCAGAGAAAACACATACATAGTGGGAGACTTCAACACACCACTATCAACAATGGATAGATCAACAAGACAAAAAATAAGTAAAGAAACTAAAGCTCTAAATAAGGACCTAGAGCATTTGGGCTTAACAGACATCTATAGAACACTAAACCCCAAAAAAACGGAGTACACATTTTTCTCAAGCGCACACGGATCATTCTCCAGGATCGATCACATTCTGGGGCACAAGACAAACATCAACAGATACACCAAGATTGAAATCATACCAACCATCTTTTCTGACCACGAAGGCATCAAACTAGAAATAAATCATAAAAAGAAGGCAAGGAACTATCCTACCTCATGGAGATTAAAAGCCACACTACTGGAAGACCACTGGACTAATGAGGAGATCAAAGAAGAAATTAAAAAATTCTTTGAATTGAATGACAAGGAGGACACCAATATCCTAAATGTATGGGATGCAGCAAAAGCAGTAATAAGAGGAAAATATATAGCAATAGAAGCTCACATCAAAAAACAAGAAAGAACTCAAAGAAACAACCTAATCTCGAAGCTCAAAGATCTAGAAAAAGAACAACAAAAAACCCCAAACCAGTAGAAGAAAAGAAATAATAAAAACCAAAGCAGAAATAAATGAAATTGAAACTAAAAAAACAATCCAAAAGATCAATGAAACCAAGAGCTGGTTCTTTGAAAAAATAAATAAAATAGACAAACCCCTAGCCAGGCTCACAAAGGAAAAAAGGGAGAAAGCACAAATACACAGGATCATAAATGAAAGAGGAGAAATCACAACGGACACAGCAGAAATCAAAAGAATAATCAGTAACTACTATGAACAGTTATATGGAAACAAGTTCAACAATCTAGAGGAGATGGACAAATTCCTACAACTCTACAATCACCCAAAGCTAGATAAAGAAGAAATAGAACACCTAAACAGACCAATTACAAGCAGCGAAATTGAAATGGTAATCAAAAACCTCCCCAAAAACAAAAGCCCAGGACCTGATGGATTTACAAATGAATTCTACCAAACATTCAGAGACGAATTAGTGCCTATCCTTCACAAACTCTTCCAAAAAATTGAGAAGGAAGGGACAATACCAAACACGTTCTATGAAGCCAATATTACACTAATACCAAAACCGAATAAGGACAACACAAAAAAGGAAAACTATAGGCCAATCTCCCTAATGAACACTGATGCAAAAATCCTCAATAAAATTTTAGCTATCAGAATCCAACAATGTATCCATAAGATAATTCACCACGACCAAGTTGGATTCATTCCAGGGGCACAAGGATGGTTTAACATCCGAAAATCAATCAACGTTATCCAACACATCAACAAAAAGAAATATAAAAACCATATGATAATATCAATAGATGCTGAGAAAGCTTTCGACAAAGTGCAACACCCATTCATGATAAAAGCCCTTGAAATTCTTGGGATACAAGGAACATACCTCAACATCATAAAGGCCATCTATGACAAGCCAACAGCCAGTATCATTCTCAATGGTGAAAAGCTGAAAGCAATTCCATTAAGATCTGGAACAAGACAAGGATGTCCACTCTCACCACTGCTTTTCAATATAATACTGGAAGTCCTAGCCAGGGCAATAAGACAAGAGAAAGACATCCAAGGAATCCAAATAGGAAAAGAAGAAGTCAAACTATCACTATTTGCAGATGATATGATAATATACATAGAGAACCCCAAAATCTCCACAGAAAAACTAATTCAACTCATCAGTCAGTTCAGTAAAGTGGCAGGATACAAAATCAACACGCAAAAGTCAGTAGCCTTCCTATACACAACAATAAATCTGAAGAAGAAGAAATCAAAAAAACCACCCCTTTTATTATTGAAAAAAAAAATCAAATATTTGGGAATAAATCTAACAAAAGAGGTAAAGGACCTATACAAAGAAAACTATAAAACACTGTTAAAAGAAATAGAAGAAGACACAAAGAAATGGAAAGACATCCCTGCTCATGGATTGGAAGAATAAACATTATTAAAATGGCCATCCTACCAAAAGCAATATACAGATTCAATGCTATTCCAATCAAAATCTCAATGGCATTCTTCAAAGAAATAGAACAATTATTGATGAAATTCATATGGAATCACCAAAAACCCCGAATAGCCAAAGCTCTACTGAAAAAAAAAGAAGGAAATGGAGGCATCACACTCCCAGACTTCAAACTATACTACAAAGCCATAATCATCAAAACTGCATGGTATTGGAACAAGAACAGACATACAGACCAATGGAATCGAATAGAAAATCCAGAAATAAACCCACAGATTTATGGTCAACTAATCTTTGACAAAGGAGCAAAGACTATGCATTGGAGCAAAGAAAGTTTGTTCAATAAATGGTGCTGGGAAAACTGGGTCGCTACATGCAAAAGAATGAAGCTTGACCACTACCTCACACCATACACAAAAATCAACTCAAAATGGATTAAAGAACTAGACATAAGACCTGAAACCATAAAATACATAGAAGGAAATATAGGCGAAACACTACGGGATTTGCACATCAAAGACATCTTTACAGACACATCACCCAAAGCAGTGATAGTGAAGAGAAAGATAAACAGCTGGGACTACATCAAATTAAAGAGCTTCTGCACAGCAAAAGAGACAATAACAAAAACAAAGAGAAACCCCACCAACTGGGAGAACATTTTTGCACCCAACACTAATGATAAAGGACTGATCACAAAAATCTGCAAAGAGCTGATGAGACTCAGCAACAACAAAGAAAATAATCCAGTCAAAAAATGGGCAGAAGAGCTAAAAAGAAACTTCTCTGAAGAGGAAATGCAAATGGCCAACAGACATATGAAAAAATGTTCAACATCACTTGCAATCAGGGAAATGCAAATCAAAACTACCATGAGATACCATCTCACACCAGTGAGAATGGCACATATTAAAAAAACTAGCAACAACAAATGTTGGCGAGGATGTGGAGAAAAAGGAACTCTTCTGCACTGTTGGTGGGAGTGCAAACTGGTCCAACCACTATGGAGAGCTGTGTGGAGATTTCTGGACCTACTAAACATAGAGCTTCCATATGATCCAGCAATTCCACTCCTAGGTATTTACCCAAAGGACACAGAAACATCAATTCCAAAGAGCACCTGCACTCCTATGTTTATAGCAGCACTGTTTACAATAGCTAAGCTTTGGAAACAACCCAAATGCCCAAAAGTAGATGACTGGATCAAGAAGATGTGGTACATATATACCATGGAATATTACTCAGCATTCAAAAAAGATAAACACATGCAATTTGCAGCAACATGGATGGCGCTGGAAGGGATCATGCTCAGCGAAATAAGCCAAAAAGAAAAAGAAAAATACCGGATGGTCTCACTCATAGCAGGAATCTAGAAAACTTAAATAAGGGACCAGGAAAATGAATATAAGAAAGTGAAAATCAAAATCAACAAAAAACTATGAACCAGAGACACTTTTTGGGGGGTGGGGGCGGGAGGGGAAGGATTGGGGTCAGAATGGGGCGTTTGCAATTGTATGGGGGAATATAAAAATAAAATTTAAGATTAAAAAAAAAAAAAAAAAGATTATTGGAGGAAATTAAAGATGTTCATTGCTTCCCAGCAGTAGATGAAAAAAAAAAAAAAAAAAAAAAAAAAGAAATACCCCTTTTGCAGAGGGGTAGAAATTTTAACACAGGTTCCTTTTGCAGACACTATAAATAAAAATATTTGTTCATTCAATAAAGGTTAAAGGCACAAGTCTTTGAAAAAAAAAAAAAAAAAAGAAAGACTAGGACCAGGTAAAAATAGAAATAGACACTTGAACAAAACCAAGATAACATGAAATAAAGATCCAGAACAATAATTGGGAACCACTCCTTTGGAGTTGATACTGGTATTGCTGGGTATGGGTTAGCTTAATTTAAAAGCACATGATCAAATCAACAAGCAACTGTAGACCAGACAGACACTACTGGGGGGAGGGGAGAGGAGAAGAGGGATTAGGGTCAAAATAAAGGGAGTGGGAATTGTATGGGGAATATAACCAAGATGAAAATGCATACATTGTACAAAAATGAAAAATAATGTAAGAATTATATAAAATAAAATAATAATTTAAAAAATAATGAAAGCACAGGATCTGATTAGTACCATTTCTTCTTTGGACTTTCTCTGTCACTTTATCTACCATGCAAGTCATTAAAAACACTTACCAAACAAAATCTGGAGGCCATTTAGACATTCTAGCTCATGAAGACACTTAATCCAGACCAATTTGGCCACAAAGATAACCACATCATAAGGAAAGTCCTCCCTAGATTCCTCTATTGAGTATTTTGGGAAACAAAACATTTGAACATTTGATAGACCAGAGTTCAGGTACCAGAGTCTGAGTCACTGGTAGATGGAACTGCCTTACCAGCAGAAATATTAACTGAGCACTTAATATGTCCAATGCAACTTGATCACTCAAAGTACTTTAAATAAAGCATCCCATTTTATATTTAACATTTACGATTTTAAATGTTAAAAATATTTTAAATAATTAAAAATTATTCCATATGGCTAAAATCACTTAGATTTTTTTAGGAGCTAGACCCTCCCCACTGCAATTTAAAATTTAATTTTCCCTTCTAATTTCTAATCAAACCTCAAAAATCAAAGTATGGGGCTCTTAGTTCCTTACAGTTCCTCTTGACTGTCCATGGGAAAGTGACTTACTCAACCAATACAGAGCAAAATGTTCAATAGAAGTCTCAAAGTGTTTTATTTTATTACCTCCTCTTTCTGTTCTTCAGATAAGAAACAACAATAATTTAAACCTTTCTGCTGTATGGCCTCCACTCCACAGACACTCTGTGTAACTGAGCCAGGCAGCGCTTAACAAAGGAATTGAGTGTGTGGGTATGTGTGTGCAGATGCGCGTGCATGTGCACTCACACTATGTACTGTGATTCACAATGTGGAGACCAAAAAGAGTGTGCAGAGACATGCACACTTATCAAAGAGATGGTAGGACCCACAAAATGTTCTCTTTTTTGTAATGCTCATGTTATATTGGGGGGAGAGATTTGAGATAAAGGAAGAGGAGAAGCTAGCGGGGTGGATCCATATTTCTAATTGTACAGGGAGGCTCGGGTACAAAGACAACAGTAGTCTCTCCAAGCATTGAGATATTTCATTCTTGAAAGGAAAATACGCAAAGCTCTTTCCACTCTCCCTCCCTCCTCACTTCCTTGGTGCCCTTCCAAGGAAGGGCCCCTCGGTGCTGGTTTCTCAGTTCTCCCCCATGGGAAGCTTACCAAGGCCAAGAGGGCCAGATGGGGCTGCTGGCAGAGATGCTGCTGATCCAGCTCTTTCTCATCCACTTTCTGTCTGCCAGAGCTTTTGGTGGTGGCAGCGCCTGGTCCTGATGAGGTTAGAATTACCACCCTGTAGCTGGCAGTGTGTGTGTACCTGCAAGCATCCATTGCATTCACCAGTTTTCTTCTACCTGTTCAGAACTGTAATGTCCCATTATCTTGCTATTCCTATTTTACACTTCATACACCAGCTTTTCTCTCAAGACAGTTATTTGATCACTAGCCACTTTGAATATCACAATCATCGGCTCATTTATTTTTTCTATTTTAAAGGATGGTGCTGGAGTGTGCAGGGAGCAGCCGTATCGATTTCCACATTTGGCAAGGCATCCGAGTATGAGCTGCCTATCACAGTGCTGACTTTAATAAAAGGTTATTACTGTGATCATTATTTAGCATTTATATAGCTCCTCACAATTGTTTACCCATTATTCCTCAGAGCATCCCTGTCAAGGTGATCAGTATTAGCAACCCCCATTATAAAGACAATAAATCAGAGGTCCTGGAGAGGCTTTAGGAATATCCTAGAAAGGACACAAAGTGAAAAACCACAGGGCTGGTACGGGGCTTGACCTTCATTCCCCCAGCATATTTGGCAAGTTCATTCATTCTGTCACTCTGGAAGAAAGACCTTCAGAGAGAGTGGGCTCCTCTTGCAAGTGGCAGCAAAAATATCCTAAGAAGTCTTCCCTGGCCACCCTGCCTAAAACAGCATTCCTGCATTATAGACTTCACAGTGCTTAGTGGGACCTGCAGTTATTTTGTTTGTGTATTTATTTTCTTGTTTATCATCTCTCTTGGCCAATCAAGGTCATCTCCATGACAGCACAGAGGTGACTCGGGTATTCACTTCTATCCCCATCTTCTTTGAGAGTTCCTGGTATGCAGTAGGTGCTCAGTAATGCTGGTTGAGTGAATGACAATAAGAGCCCTGTAAATGCCAATCATCACACATCATTTTGCTATGCTTTTTCATCTCTTTTCATCTATCTGCATATAGCCACACATACAGTCAACTGTTCTTAATTATGCTGGGGCTAATGATCTGGTTCATGATGACCCAGGTCCTTGGCTTCCTTTCCCCTGGAGATGCCTCCTGATTGCTCTGTCACTTCTCGCCTTTGGTTGAGAGGGGTCAAGAAGAGAGTAAAGCAATGAAAGCCCCATTAGACAATTTTACTATCTCTACTAGCTTTGGAAAGGTACAAAGTTGAAATTGTTGATTTCAAGATTTCTTTTTTTACCTTATTTGTGGAATTAAAAAAATCCATCTGCTTTATATATGCAATACAGTGAAAAGTGCTTTGAAGAAGTTAAAAGCACTATATAAATGTGAGATATAATTATGTATGCATGTAGTTCCATTAACCTTGGTAATTGAGAGTTGGTTATACATTTAAGGTTTAATTAGTTTTGATAGAACAGTAGTTCACACTTTTCTAATGGTAGGGACGGACAAGGGCTTAGAAAACGTGCCTTTGGTTCATTTTCTTTTCAACCATCAAATCAAGATAAAGCTTGAAATCCCTTCAAAGCCTGAAAGGTTGGCAGTAATGCTGATTTCTCATTAACAAGGAAGAATAGGCAAATGGTACTAAATGTTTGAATGTTCTTGCTTTAAATTTCAGATGATGAGAATACAATTTCCTATGGAAAAAATATTGGGCTGATTTTGGAAGAAAGACCCCCTGTATAATTTAAAAACAGTTTTCTATTTAAAGATTGTTTTCCATGTTCTTTATGTCCGCATAAGCAACCAGAAAATGTGTTGTCTTTTTGTTTTAAATATAAAGGCTCAATGTAATACAGTAGTCCCCTCTTATCAGAAGCTTTGCTTTCTGTAGTTTCAGTAACCCCTGGTCAACTGTAGTTCCAAAATATTACATACAATAAGATATTTTGAGAGAGACCCCATTCATGGGACTTCAATTGCAGCAGATCGTTATACTTGTTACTTTTTTTTTTTTTTAGGTTAAAAAAAGTATTTTTTTATTGGAATAGTAATGAAGCTGAATTTTTATTACAATGCTGGTTACATGGGTGTATTTAGTTTCTGAAAATTCAATGCGTTGTATATTTGCAATATATATTCTTTTAGGGGGGTTTATATCTTGGCCTGTTTTGGAGTGGGAGAATTTCTTCTGTATCGGTAAGGTTACTTAGCACTGCAGGTACAGAAAAACCCAAAGTAGGAAAAAACAATTTTATATATATATATATATATATATATATATATATATATTCTCTTATGTAACTTGTTACATTTTACTGATAGTTTTTGTTCTTAATCTTATTGTGCCTAATTTCTAAATTAAACTCTATCATAGGTGTGTATATTTAGGGGGAAATTTAGTCTAGAGTTGGTTATTATCTGTGGTTTCAGGCCTCCACTGGGAATCTTGGAACGCATGCCGGCAGATAAGGGCGGACCATGTACCGTATATTTGATGACATGTGCTTTGCATTCCATCCTCATTACAACTCTGCCCACAGATTTTTCTGTCACCACATTATAGATTAAAAAGTGGAAGAAAAGCCATTAGGCACTTTATCCAAGATCTTAAAAGAAGTCACCAAGAAGAGTAGTCTGACTCAAGTTTCCCAATTCCAGCTTAATAGTCTCCACAAAAATATTTTTATTTATTTATGTGTTTATTTTATTTATGTTTTTATTTATTGGGGTATCCCCATCAGGTATTCCACAAAAAAATTTAAAAACCACATTGCAAAGGGAAGACTCATTCCTTATACCACTAAGCTTCAAAATTTGGGCAAAACTTTTACTTTACAGTTAAATTGACCACACTTACTCAGTGTGTACCATACTTCAGGCCCTGTGATTTGCCCTGGAGGACATAGAAAAAAGACAGATTGGACTTCCCTAGATTTCACTACCTAGTCAGGATGGAAGATACACACACAAACCATTGCTATAATTCGGGGGTGGGAGGTGGGCGGGGGATGCATACATTAAGAGAGATGCAAAACTCTCTGGAAGCAGGGGAAAGAGTGGTATGAGAAAACAGTCTGTGAAAGGGATTACCTTTCATGCCAAGGTAAACTTGGCATGAAGTCAAGAATTAGCTGAGGACAAAAGTAAGTCCTCGCTAATGTCTTCAATAGATCCTTGGCAACTGTGACTTTAAGTGAAATGAATATAATGAAAACAGATCCTCCAATGACATGATTTTGTTGAGATGGAATTTTTTCACATCAACATGGTAACAATACAGTATTTGAGGAGTTGCTCTATTGAGAAGCATGAAGAGCAGAATGGGGTGCCTATCAAATTTTATCTACTGAAAATTTTATCTCTTCAGGTTTTATCTACCATAGCAAGAAGTTCATATAATATTTTTAAATTAATTTTAAATAGAAATATTTTCATATCATATGAACAGAGGTAAACACAAGAATAACTAAAAAGGAAATGGTTAAAGTGGTTTCCCTTGGGGTATGGAACTGGGGGAAAGGAAGGATTGGGGTTGCAGGGTGGGGAAGGGCCTGTTGTGTTTCTGTATAAACCCTTCAGTATTTTATTTTAGAGTTGCTGGTATGAATTACTTAGAGAAATGTTAATGGGCTTTAAGGAATAAGTGAGTTTTCTACAAGGAGAGCGAGCATTAGCAGCAGAGGAAACAACTTTAACAGAGGAGACAGGAGAGCAAATAATCCATTTGTATTGCAGTATATACTACACCTATCAAGATAAGGAACTATCGGACTCATCCTCTGTGAAGACCTAGAGTAGAAGGGCATATACAAATGCATACTTAGATTATGTTGGCAAAAGAGACTGTAAAGCTTGTTGAGCAGAGATGATATTCTCTGAGTTGATTGCATATACATGAATGGTCCTCATCTTTGAGTGCATCAGAATCACTTGTTGATAAAATTGGTGGGTCAAGATTTCTTCTTGAGTAGATCCAAGGTGAGACCCAAGAATTTGCATTTCTTTTTTTTAAAATAAAATTTTATTGCTATATCATTGGTTTATAATACTATATAATTTTCAGGACATCGCTTCCCAAAGCAAGATGTGTGTCTATCTTACTGCATCCACTACCAAAAGTTCTAGTGCCATGCATTCCTTTATTAATTTTTTTTTTAATTGAGGTAACATTGGTTTAGAGCACTGACATATGATGCAGGGGAATAGGTTCACACCTCCTCAGATGTACATCCCCACACACCACCCATCACCAGAATACCGCATTCCTTTAACATGTATCATTAGTCCCCCTACCCACTTAGTTCCCACCCTCACTCTCCCCTCTATTAGCCACAGTTTGGTAGTCCTATTTCTAGTCATTGTTTTTGGTTTAGTTTTGTCATTTCCTTTGTTTTGTTTCTCTATATTTCACATGACAGAAATGATCCAGTATTTTCCTACTCCCTCTGACTTATTTCACTTAGTACAATTCCTTCCAATTCCAACCATATTGTTACAAATGGCTAGAGTTCATCCTTTTTATAGCTGAATAGCATTCCCTTGTATATATGTACCTTACTGTCCTAATCCAGTAATCAGTCATTGGGTACTTAGGTTGTTTCCATAGCTTGACTATTGTAAGTCGTGCTACAATGAACATAAGAGTACAAATATCCCTTCAAAGTAGTGTTTTTACATTCTTCAGATATGTGACATGGAGTGGAATTGCTGGATCATACAGTACATCTATTTTTAATATTTTGAAAAACCTCTCTACTATTTACAATAGGGGCTGGGCCAGTCTACATTCTTACCAATAGTATAAGATGGTTCCTTCTCTCTACATCCTACCAATATTTCTTGTTTCTGGGGTTTTTTGATATTGACCATTCTTACTGGACTGAGGTGCTAGTTCATTGTGCTTTTAATTTACATTTCCCTGAAAAGTTATTTTGAACATTTTTTCATGTGCCTGTTTGTCACTTCTTTGGAGAACTATCTTCTGCCCATTTTGTTGTTGTTGTTGTAGTTGTTGCTGGGTTCTTGTGGTTTTTTCTTATTGTTGTTGTTAAGTTGTATGAGTTCTTGTAGATTTTTGATATTAGTGTTCTGTTAGATGTATGACGTGCAAGTATTTCCCCCCATTCGGTAGGGCATCTTGTTTTCATGATAGTTTCTTTCATTGTATAGAAGAATTTGAATTTAATGTAGTCCCATTTGTTTATTTTTGCTTTAATTTTCCTTACTCTTGGAATTGAGTCCCCAAAGACATCTCTGAAGCCAGTGTTTATAAGCCTATGGTTTATTCTTATGTATTTTATGAATTCCTGTCTTACATCCAAGTCTTTAATTCATTTTCAATTAACTTTTGCATATACTGTGAAAAAGAGATCTAGTTTCATTTTTCTGCTTGTGTCTGACCAATTTTCACAATACCATTTGTTAAAGAGACTTTTCTTTCTCTATTATGTAACTCTTGGCTCCTTTGTCATAGATTAACTGTCCATAGAAAAATGGGTTTATTTCTGGGCTCTCAATTCTATTCTATTGGCTGAGTGTCTATTTTTATTCCAATACCATGCTGTTTTCATTACTATGGCCTTATAATAGAATTTGAAGCCTGGGAGCATGATGCATACATTCCCCTTCTTTTTTATCAATATTTCTTAGGCTACTCAGGGCCTGTCATGATTTCATATAAACTTCAATAATGTTTGCTCTATTTATTTGAAGAACTCCTTTGGAATTTTGATAGGAATTGCATTAAATCTATAAATTGCATTGGGTAAGATGGACATTTTGATGATGTTAATTTCTCCTGTCCTTGAGCATTGAATATTTTTCCATTTTTCCATTTTCTTCATCTACTTCTTTAGTAATGTCTTTTAGTGTCATTAAATAGATTGTTCACCTACTTTGTTAGGTTTATTCCTGGGTGATTACTGTTTTTAAATGTAAATGGGATTTTTTTCTTGATTTCTTTCTCTTCTGATTTGTTATTTGTATATAGGAGTACAACAAACTTTTGTGCATTGATTTTGTAGTCTGTTACTTACTACTGATATATTGATTCATTGTTTCCAGTATATTTTTAGTGGAATCTTTAGGGTTTTTTATATATAGATAAAGATATAGATATAATCATGTCATCTACAAATACTTCTTTTCTAGTTTGACTCCTTTGATATCTTCCTCTTGCCTAATTGCTCTAGCAAGGAATTCCAATACTATGTTGAATAATAGTGGTGACAGTAGACATGCTCTTAGAGGAAAAGCTTTTGATTTCTCACCATTGAGTATGATGCTAGCTGTGGGTTCATCATATATGACTTTTATTATGTTGAGGTATGTTACCTAGCGTGGAAACCAGTGACAGGGCCTGGACCTCACTCACTGTGGCTCTTGGAATAGCAAGCCAGAGAGTCACTTATCCAATAGATACTCATGTAGACAGTCCCATATCAGGATTCAAGAAGCTCAAAAATACAATCTAACCATGTACCTTGAACTAGAAAAAGAAGAGCAAATGAAACCAAAGGCAGTGGAAGGAAGGAAATAATTTAAAAATGAGACTGTAAATAAATGAAATAGAAATCAAAAAGACAATTCAAAAGATCAATGAAATTAAAAGTGGTTCTTTGAAAAAAATAACAAAATAGACAAATCTCTATCTAGACTCACTAAGGAAAGAAGAAAGAAAACTCTAATAAGTAGAATAAAAAATGAAAGAGAAGTTACTATAGATGCCTCAGAAATACATAAGTTCATAAGAGACTATTGTGGACATCTTTATGCCAAAAAACTGAACAAATTCTTAGAAGCATATATCCTCCAATACCAAATCAGGAAGAAATAGAAAATCTGAACAGACAAATTACAAATGAAGGAATTGAAACAGTAATCAAAAATCTCCCAAAACACAAAAGCCCAGGACCAATTAGTGTCACTAGTGAATTCTACCAAACCTTCAAAGATGAAATACTACCTAAATTTCTCTAATACCTACCTCTTCTAAAATTTGATGAATATGGCATGCTCTCAAATACATTTTATGAGGCCAACATTACTGGGTTACCAAAAGCATACAAAGACATCACAAAAAAAGAAAAGTACAGACAGATATCCCATATGAACACAGATGCAAAAATCCTCAACAAAATCTTAGCAAGTCAGGTTGAATTCAACAATACATTAAAAGGATCATATCACTTGACCAAGTAATTTATTCCAAGATTTATTCCTCGGATGCAAAAATGGTTCAATATACACAATCAAAGTAATTTACTATATTAATCAAAGGAAGGAAAAATCATATGATCATATCAGTAGAGGCAGGGAAGGCATTTGACAAGTTTCAGCACCCTTTTATGATAAGAATTTGCAGTTCTAACAAGTTAGGAGGCCATGCTAATGACACTGGCCTAATGACCACAATCTTAGAAAAAACAACAAAGAATTACTGCTACCAGGAGAAGCCAAGGCTACAGCAATGGGGGAGTGGAGATAAAAGCACTGTTCCAACAGGATAACTCAGAGACGAGCCCTCCCTAGGGACTTGACGATGGGAAAGAGAACAGAACTTAAAAGGACAGGAGACCACTACACCATGTTCTGGGTCATTTCATATCACAAATCATCAGAAAATCTACAGGGCCTGTGCCAAATACACAAGAAATACTTAAAATTCATTTTTAAAATGTAATCCCCTCTAGAAACTAAGGTGTGAGTTTTATTTTACTTTCCCATCCTCTAACATCAATAACTTCATTTTCAGGCAATTTATGTTGCAAAAGCATCTTCCAGGGAGAGCATCCATATCCACACCTACTCAACAAGTGTATGTATCTATCACTATATGTAAAATCATGCTGAAAAGTGATTTTCCTTGTTATTTCATTTTGGAACATCTTGTAGCTAAATAGCGTTCAAGGGCCTCCCCTGGTGGCGCAGGCGTGTTTGAGCCCTGCGCTGTGAAGCTGCCCGCAGCCTCTGCAGCACCGGTTCGATCCCGGCTGGGCAGCGAGGTTCCCAGATGGCGCAACAGACCCCTCCTGTCCCACCCACTGCTCCCCTCCACAGTGTATTTCATCAGTCTGCCTGTTCTGTTCCCCGCTCTGTCTCTGGTGAATCCTGTTACCCTCCCGCTCATCTGGCCTGTACCCTGGTTCTTGTCTAAATGAATAAATAAATCTTTAAAAAAAAAAATAGTGTTCAAAAAAAATTTGGAGTACAGAAAAAGTTCACCTGTGCTGAATAGGGTACAAACGATGAACTCCACATGCTATATCCCCAAAGAAAAGATAGATGAATTCTTTATCCAACCAATATTCACTGAGTACCTGCTGTACGACAAACCCCATGGATGTGCCTGAATACAAAAATGAATAAAACATGGGCCCCACTTACCAAAGTTCAAAATCTAGAAGTCTTTTTCCTATACTCTTAAATCTTCCTGAAGATTCTGTTTTGTTTGTGATAAAAATTCCTAAGCAGGGACAGCAGAAGATAGTTTTTCTCAACTGACCACCTCTGTCTAACTAGTCAACTGCAGAGAATGAATCTGTGTTATTTCATCAAGCTCGAACACAGTTCACTTACACATATAGAGTCTGGGAAGCATCCAGCACCATCTACCCCCTAGTTTTAAGTACAGTGAGCATTTTATCACTCACACCTTTCAATACCCAAAGAGAGTGCCACTTGGGGTTTTTAAATATCATTTCCTTTACTACCTCCCAAAATAACAGGGTCACTTCAGGACCAGTGAGTAGTTGGCACTGTGACATGTTTCCCAAAAGTACTAATGGTTCTGGAGAGGAGCAAGTATTTTCACAGCTGCAGGAGTTGGTGCTGAACTTTCTACTGTCAGTGAGAATCATGTACCAGTGAAAATATAGAAGTGGAACTGACTGTCAAAGGGATAAGGTGATGGGAAGTGGTGTTTATCAAGTCAGAGAGCAACCGAAAATGATTTCTGCAGCTGGAGCAAAACAAAGACAAGGGTTGAAGGTCAACTTCCTCTTTTATTCTGGCAAATCAGCATGCCTCAGGGGCCTTTCTCAAATATTTCAGGTCTGCTGACTATTTCAACTCTATAAAAGATCTCACGCATTGAACAGACCTATACTTTCTGGGCACTGGAGGGAATGGCATGAGGAAAAATGTTCATTTTCACTTGGATTAGTGGTCATCATAGTATCCAGATCTCCCTGCCCTTTCTCTTAGCCTCAACCATCTCCAGATGGTATGAATTTTATTCATTAGATGCCATTCACATACACCCATTTTTCCATCTTGGCCACCACCAGTGTTGCCCATGTTGATGTCATCTCTCCATTAGATTACTGCAATCACCTTCACATTCTATTTAACCCCTGCCAAGCCTTACACCATAGTAATTCATTCAAAGTACTCATTTACAGTAATTAATTCACAATCTTTTGAAATCAAATAATACTACTAAAATCAGAATACCCTACACATACACATAAAACCTAAAATTTTCTCTGATTCTTCATTGCTCCAAAAACTGAACTAGTTGGCTTGACCCAGAGGGCTCTGCGCAATCTTGCCTCCAACACTTTTCACTCTTCCTGCTGCATCGCGTTTACCTCACGAAGCTTGTTTGCACAGGGAATATTTTAGCCCAACCACTTAAGGGTTTTAGCAACCACTGTTCTTAAGGGTCAGGGCTTTAACATTTTTTGGAATTGATCTTTGAAAATGAAAAAACTCTTACAAGTGTGTTGACCACCTCAACAGATGAAGATCAAAGAAGTACTTATCTGGATTTCAGCTGCTTCTGTGTCACTTTGTTCAGGATAAGATTTTCCTACATGAAAGTTAGGATGGCTTGGTGAAAAGAAGCACAATGTAAAGCACTAGTCCTTCCTCACCTCCGTCTTAACTGAACAGAAATTGAAGATGCTAAATGATGAATAAAACAGAGAAAAAGAAAGACCTCAGAATTAAGTTCCCTAGGAAGAAAGATTGAAATAGAGAGATCTTTGTTTGGAAAAGAGAAGGTGAGAAGGAATGTGCTGCCCACCTATATCGACAGGAAGACCCTTGCTGTGCATACCACCATTGGTCAGTTTACCTGGGGCCTGAACTGGAATAGAAAACTTAATATTTAGACAAGGCAGAGTCTGCTAAGGAAGGGTGAATGGGAGGAATGGTGCCTCATGGAAATAACAAATAACTGATTTGCAAACTGGAGCTCTAGCTGAAGAATTTCCCTTTATCTGAATTTCCTGTAGAGAGTGGTATCATTTCACTGTAACTATTGGAAGATGACTGGTAGGAATACCTTAGCTCTGTGATAGGAAATAGAATGGAATCATCCATCACTTATAAAACATGAGTTGACTCAATGGGTGGGATCCAAGTAAAAAGGGGAAGGCAGTAGAGAAAGAAGTAGTGAAGGAGGAGGGAGAGGAATTATCATTAAAGAACTTTGAAAAAGTACACAAACACATGGAGTGTACTATAAAATGTGGCAACAAGCTCTGGAGTCCAATTGCTGTTGTCTAAGTGTAGGCTTTATTGTCCACTAGTTCTAATCCCTAAACTTCAGATTTCCCATCTTTAAGAAAATTGGGGTTATAATAACATCTGCCTCCAAAGATTGTTTCAAGGATTAAAGAATTGAATCCTTGTTAATGTCATAGCACATAGTAAATGCTCAATGAACACTAGTGCTGCTGCTCCTGCTGCTGGTGGTGAAGATGACCTATCACCTGAGAGCATAAACTTGAAATGCTAGCTGTGTTGAGTAATATTGGAATCAACCAGAAATAACAAGGAGGAATCATTGCTTAACAGTGAGTTTTAGATCTTCCGTGCAAAAACTCAAAGATACCATCTTCCAGAACTCTCCATCCTAGGTTCGTTCTATGAAATCATTTTCTTCTACTCCTCTTTTTTATTTTATTCTCTATCCTCTTTTTCTTCGCCTACTTTTCTACTTTGTGCCCTTTGTGCTCCCAGTCTTTTAAAACTTCTGCTTCTCTGCCCATGTAAGGATCCTGTCGAGACAGACTAAGCAGATCTGTTTCCTCTATGCTTTAAACTCTGAGGACCAACAGGGAAAAAATGTTTCCTTTGGGTGGGTGCCAAGTAACTTTGGAGAGTGGGGGGAGAGTATTTAATGACACAGTAAGAAAGAAAATATTTATGTTTCATTTTAATTGAACTTATCTTAAGCTCACTACATTTTAGTAGGTGAAAAAATATCAACATATGAGAACACTAGGAACAAAAATACACAGCTCTGGTTACATGCACAGAAGTGGAAAAAGCAAATGGAGCAAAGGGGCATCTAGTAGAGGCACCTTATGAGAACAGTTGTCCCGCCAAATATCTGTGCTCAGTAGCACTGCCTTTATCACTTCGTCCTCATGACTAATGTAAATTCGTTATGATCGGCTCATAAAACTGGCAAGATAATGAACAAGTTCACTGTTTTAAATATATTTCTATCTGCCGGGTCCACTGCAGTACCTTGAAGAGCAAGTGTTAGAGTGTCACAACCCAATTAAACCTGGAAAAGTAAGCATTGTAAAAAGAAATGATTCACCTCATTAGGTGACTCTAGAAATAGTATTACTTTTCAAAAGTTTGCATCATGACACCTCATTTTTACAAAAACCCTACATTAATGCCTGCTTTTGCTGACCCAAAGAAATGTAATGAGGGCTTTTGCTTGTATGGCAAAAGGCAAAAATAATGTTCGGTGTTTGTTCTGCAATAACCTCTCTAGAGGCAGTGCGCGCCCCAAGCAGCATGAGTGGCTCCACCAACCTCCTTCCCCAGGAACTACTGTAAGGAGGCTGAGGTGGACCCCATCATTCCTGCTTTTGCTATACGTTTTCCATTATTGTAGTATCATTCATGTGTCGTCTGGTATGATTTGGTAGGTTAATTTTGGGTTTGGGAGCATTAAAAGTGCTTTGCCATGTAAATTAATGGTAATTGCATCTTCCCTTTATGTCATTTTGGCTTGTGGTGGTTTCAAAGGCTCACTCTACATTCAGCTCTTGGGGGGAAACCTGTATTATTACCCCTGTTTCCTCAGTATTTAATATGTACTAGGTACTGTGCTAATCACTTTATACAAGTGATCTTGTTTAAACCTCCCAGCAGCTGTGAAGCAGGCATTTTTAAATCTATTGTACTCATGGGTGGCATCGGCTAATTTACTTGGATCACAGTTGATGAGTAGCAGAGTTGAGATTTTAACAGAGGCAGGATGACACCAAGCCTGGCACTTATACTACCATGTCAGCGCAGTCCCATTAGCCCAGCTAGCTACCTCTGACAACACTGGGGACACTCATTATCTTCAGATTTATGAAGACAACAAACAGAATAGCTGAGAATGAGAAATACATATATATGTGGTATAACTAAATCATATGTATAATAATATACTTGCTTAATATTATTTAATAATAATTTCTTAATAATATAATTGGTCTATGAAATGAATTATAATGGGACTAGCATAGAAACATCCAGCTCCTCTCATTAAAAAAGATGCTTCTCTTCCTTCTTAAGTTTGTTTTCTCCCCAGGTTGCACAGCTCCTACTAATCCATTGCTGTTGCACTGCTGATATTTACATCCAGCTGTGCC
This sequence comes from Talpa occidentalis, assembly GCF_014898055.3. Classification (NCBI taxonomy): domain Eukaryota; kingdom Metazoa; phylum Chordata; class Mammalia; order Eulipotyphla; family Talpidae; genus Talpa; species Talpa occidentalis. Next base: position 48,304,417 of record NW_023605083.1, on the reverse strand, counting down.
TCACTATTACCATCTGTAGAAGCAATACCAAGCTCAGAAGGTTGTCAGTAATGAGAGAGTGAATGCAGCACTTACAACACTTGGAAGACTGACTGGCACAATATTGTTATTTTGAAAATGTTGCCTGTGTGCAGGATGCCATTTCCTGGAATGGGGATCATATTCTTCATTAGTTCTTGATGATGAACTTGCTCAAAAATACAGACATTATCATGATATTGCCAAGGAGCCTTTGCTTCCCCCAATCCTTGATAAATGCTCCTTTTTTTTTTAAAGATTTATTTTATTTATTTATACATACAAGAACTGGCGTGTGGGTCATAGGTGCAGGGGAGATATTGGGGAGCAGAACAGGCAGATTCACTGAAATACACTGCTGAGGGGAGCAACAGGTGAGTCAGGAGAGGTCTGCTGTGCCATGTGGGAAGCTCCCTGGCTGGGGATCGAACTCGTGCTGCAGTGGCTGGTGTTGAGAATTTAACCCCTATGCCAACAGGGAAGTCCATGATAAATGCTCTTATCTAACTGGCTTATTAACTGCCCAGAAATGGCGCCCTTTCTGTTCACAGTCCCCTGAATTCCTTAGCATTCCCTAGTAGGATGACTCTGTGACACCCCATATCCACACTGCTGTCATTTCAAGCTTGTTAGTAACAAGAATTACCTCCTTTTTGAGGTGCAAGCTACTAATGGATTTTTTTTTTCTTGATGATGAGCATGAGAACTGTGTATACCCACTCAAAGACATCTAGCAACTCAGGAATGCTTCTGTTCAAACAGGTCTAAAACAGGTCTTAGAAACCTATATATAAAGAAACCAATCCCAAATTTTCTCCATACATCTTCAAAAAAGATTTTCTATCTAGTATGGAGCATCCTGACTCATAGAAAATTGGTCTCCAAATCCCATGTCTATTTCAAGCATCTAGTAAGTCTCAGATTCTTCATAATGAAGACATATGAATTCAGAGACCCCAGAAAAGCATCCAGTACAATACTCCCATTAAACAGATGAGAAAACTGAGACATAAATAGGTTATTAATGACCTCTGGTAATTTTTTTCCTCTGATATTTTGTCTTAACAAATGTATTTTCCCTGAATTACAAAGATGTCTTATTCTTCTCCAATTAAGATACTACTAAATATTTTAGGCTAAAATTCCTCATATAGTTTAGTACTTGTCTTAACACATCAGAGAGATGTCCATCTGGGTACTTTCTAAACTTTTCTTTTCTCAACTAATTTTAACTCAAATTTCCCCCCAAGGGGCATTTAGCTTTCATTGGTCAAAAATACTACACATTGGCAATTTCATTTTTCAAACTGGTATCTGAAAGTTGAATACAGTCTGTAGGCTTATATTATCATTGACATTATGAATTTTGTTTCATCTTTATTTTCTTGGCAAACAGTATAGTTCAAAGTAATATTACAAAGTCAAAAGACTGAATGTGTAAATAGCAGTAAAACATGCACAGAACTGAGATGATGACCCATTAATATTCCCTTGAACTTCAATCTCTCACAACACACCCTAGGCACCTATTTTGGTACCCCCCAATACTGCCCTGCCTTGTCTAACATGGACACTATAAAGCAAGGATTGGGGAAGAGGGGTTAATCTACTAAAGAAGTTCAAACCTGTTGCCTGACTACTCAGAATTAAATTTGCAGTAACACAATGTTGAGTGGTATGCCAACCCAAGCTTGGCAGAGAGCAAGGTCCAGGGGAACCTTGACATACGTTTTCTCTCTCTTTCTCTCCTGAAATGGACCAGCTGGTCCTTTGTATGTAAACAATGAACAGAGAGCTCCAAGTTTATGGTGTCCATGTTAGTGAGAGTGCAATGAAGATGTGAGAAATGTCAAGGAATATCACTCCTGAGTCTACGTTTGTTTCTTCAGTGGAGGACTCATATGTGACACCAACTACATATCACCAACTTGCAGAGACAGAAAATCACAGCAAATCTCAGGCCCTGTCAAACATTTCCTGGGCAGATGTATTCATTAAGACAAGCTATGGGGAAGATCCCACAGAGTGGTAAAAGTTTATGAGTGAAGTGATTAAAAGATGCTTCAAATTCAGCTTTTAAATGTATAAACAAAGCAATAAGTCTGTAGCAGTTTCCCCAGGAACTGTAGGCAGTTGTTTTGATGCAGTGGGTTAGGGGCACATGGGCACAATGGCTGCCTGTTGAAAGGGGGTGGCAGCAGTTCAGAGCCGCTTGGTTACAGCCTCGCTGTGCCACTTCACCCTGCTTGGGCAAATGACCCTACTGAGACTCAGTTTCCTCACTGTAAAATGGGAGAGACCTAAGTTACAGTGTTATTGAGAGAAATAGTGGTATCTGGTTATTAGTTTCCTCCGGAGCTTATTCAGCAGCACCAGGCATACAGCACGAGTCAGAAAACAGGAAGAAGAATTTATACACCAGGCATTATTTTAAGAACTTTAACTATACCATGTATTTCAGCCTCCCTATGGCAAACAGTCATGTTACCTGCATTTTATACGTGAGGAAAGTAAGTCCCCACATCTAGCAAGTGAAGTCGGGCCTCAAACCCAAACTGTCACCTTATCACAAAGCCCAAGCCCTTCACCAATAAATGGTGACTACTATTGGTCCTAAGAAGGACCTGTAAAAGACAAGAATTTATCAAAAAACAAAAACAAAGACACCATTGTGGCTTTCTTTTCTCTCTAACTCTCTCCACACCGTGGAACCCATTCCCCGTGCACTCAGGGGAACCAAGGTCTTTTAGGAGCTCCTAGACCTGCAGGGGTTCCTTAGGCTGGGCTAAACTGTTCTGTACTAAGAGGAAATCATTCCAGGGTGTTCAAGATTTGCTCTGGACACTGAGTCTAGTCTTTATTTTAAAATGTATTAATTCTACCCAGATGTTCATTTTGGCTACATTCTGTGAAGACTGGATAGACTCAGAAAAACTAGACTGCCCAACCAGTAACTTAAATAGAAGTCGTCAGGCCCAGAAACCAAATTCTCAAATGCCAAACAATTTAGAATAACGAGTTACTCTTTCAACATAAAAATAGTTGTCATCTACTGTTTAAGTTCTTGTGGCATCACATGTCAGTGTTAACAATTAAAAACAACCTAAAAGCCTGAGTTCTAGTCCTGATTCTGTGTGACCCTGAGCAACTTCCTTAACCTCTCTGTGCTCTAGTTGCCTCATTTATCACATGGGAAAGATAATAGGCCCACCCTCAGAAATTATTGTGAGAATTAGTTAATATGTGTAAATACTTTGAAACATGCACAAAAGGGCACATAAATGTTAGTTTTATTATTATTATTATATTCTGTCTCAGTCCAGTTGTACTGCTGGTGTTGCGGCAATGTCCTTAAAGTATAACTCTGCTAATGCTGTATTCTTTTTTAAAATGATTTTCCTGTTTTTACCATCTCACAACCAACCACCACACATCCCCTATAAAACCCCCCTCCCCATCGTCTCATCTTTTCCTTAAAAGCAAAGGAAATTACATTTAAAAGCCTCATGGAATTACAACGTTCAACAAGCTCATAAAAGTCAGGAAATGCAAAAGTTAGAATTCTCTCAAGACATTAATTCTAAATCATGAATCTGCCATATTTCAGAGGGCTCACACGGCCTCCTGAAGTGTCAGTGGAGAACTGGAGGTCTTCACTAGCTACTCCCTCCTCACCAGCTGCCCTGTCTTGTAGAATACATCCTATCAACATCAGCTGGCCTGTGGACTTGCTATTTTAAAGGAATACTCTCCTTGCTCCAGATTCAGAACTGCCTCATAAAGCAGAGGCCCTCAGACTTGAGTGAGCATGAGAATCCCCTGTAGGGCCTGTGCAGACACAGGTTGTTAGACCTGCCCCAGAGTTTCTAACTCAGTAACCTGAGCGGGTCTGAGGGTTTGGATTCTCACCATTGTGCCAGCTATGCTGTTTCTGATGGTCAGGCGCATTAAGAACCATTTCTTAGTGCAAGGGTGTTTCTCTCCACTTCAAATCCACTTCCTGCTCCTCAAATCCCAAAGACCCCTGCACCCAAAAACGGAATAAACAATTCTGCCCGTGTATGTATATGACTCCTTGGTTTTTTAAGAAATAAAAAGCAAATTCTGTTCAAACCCCCAAAGGCTCTGCAGCACAAGACTCACCTCATTTTGGCCTCGCCACTCACTCCACCCACCCACCCTTTATCCTTCCAGTCAGTCTCTGCCTGTCTTTGCACAGATGCTCAGGATTGTTTATCTGTTTGCATATCTCCAGCCCTGTTTGTTTACATGTACACATTTGTGTTTCGCCTTCTCCCCCATTAAACTATAAAGTCCTTGAATGTCTTTCTCTCTAAGGCTCCATAGCACCTGATGCTGAACACACAGTGGGTGTTTAATAACACAGTTGACTGATAAATGTTGACTATTTTATCATACCTGGTAAGTAAAGTGAAGAAACAGATATTGCCATGAGAACTTTAAACTTTGCATCAGAGACCAAAGCGTGTTTATTTTTGCAGCATTAATGTAGCCAAAAGATGACTTTCCACTCACATATAAATATGTGATATGTTGCCAATGAGCATTTTAAATGCTTTGATGCCATTCTCAGAAATACCATCTGTGCCTCTTCTTCTCACAAATGAGTAACTTAACATAGGGGGGTTTGTTGCCTCCTTATTGGGAATTGCAAGAGAAACACAAGTTCTAGAAATATTGCTGTACTTGGAATCAACTTTTATTTTTATGAGTCTTTCATGTATGCACATCAACTACATCTCAATCTTTTCAGAATTAAATAACAGGATAGAATTAACCCTAAAAGCCATGAGTCAGAATATTTTCTAAGAGTTAATAATTAACATAGAAATTATTATTATGGGACCTCCCTAGTGGCACAGGGGGTTAAGTCTCAGCACTATGAAGCTATCACCAGCCACTGCAGCATGAGTTTGCTCCCTGGCCAGGTCGTTAACCCACATGGCTCAGCAGACATCTCCTGTCTCGCCTGCTGCTCCCCTTAGCAGTGTATTTCAGTCAATTGTCCTGTTCTGTGCTCCATCCTGACTCTGGTGACTCTTCTCACCTGCCCCCTGCACCCGGCCCTGCACCTCTGGCCTACACCCCAGCTCTTGTATGCATAAATAAATAAATCTTAAAAAGAAATTATTATGATGTACTGATTTAAAAATCACATGAGCTTAAATCATCACAGGATGAGATCATTATTGTTTAATCTATTGACTGGTGAATAGCTACATGTACCAGCTTAAGGTCACAGTATATTATCAGTATTTTCCAAGCAAGCAAAGGCTATGAGAGAGCCAATAAGAAAGCAAGCTTCCATCCTAGTGTCCTCTGAGGTCTAGAATATACATTAACCATAATGACATTGGAGGTCAAATATTTACCCAATTCTGTTGAAAGAAGTCAGTGTTATACTTAGTCCCACTGATGTGACAATGTGTGGACTTTAAAGTTTTTTTTTAAGAATTTTTTGAAAGAATTGAAACTACATCTAACCTCTTCTGATCCTATTTTTTTCCAATCGTTATATTAAGGAGAATTTTCCTGGTGCATTCTGAGCACTTGATTTCTTTCAGCTTACATTTTTTTCTAAAGTTCAACTGGGGACCATTAGTGAGTTCAAACTGAGACTAAGTATAGGTTGTTTCTGAATTTTTTAAAAAGTTATTTCATACTATTGTTAACTCTCATAATAAAATATAGTGACATCTGGATTCATTTCTTTCCTTGGTCTGATTCCCAGTGTGTTTTTTGTCCACCCAAGTCAGACCTTATTTTATTTAAAAAAAAAAAATTGTATTCATGCACTTGACCTAGCTTTTTGTTACATATACCTCATAATTACAGGCAGCACACTTCTTGCAATTAATTAATTTTTCCCCAAAAGAAATTATAACAGGAGAGGATAAAGGAGTCTCTTTTGTCTTCAAATGTTAAAATCATATTTTGCCATGTCACATACAAATTTCAAGTCAATCAGGCTTTTTTAATTTTAATTTTAGCTCATTTTAATTGAAATATAATTGTCATAATATTGTTTGCAACATGTTGGTTTGATATGTTCGTATATTATAATATGATTACAGTATAGTGTTAGCTAACACCTCCATTACATTACACAATTATCATTTCTTTCTTGTGGTAGGAACATTTAAGATCTAGTCTCTTAGCAACTTTGAAGTTCATAATATCCGGTATTGTTGACTATAATCATTATGCTGTGCATTAGATCTCCAAAATTTCCATATGAACAAATATCAGATTTGTTTCCTCAAATAACAACCCCCCAATTCTCCCATCCCCACCCCAAAGCCACTGATAAGTAACATTTTCTACAAGTTTGGTTTTCTCAGCTTCTACATATACATGATATCATATGATTATTATCTTTCTCCCTTCAAACCAGTCAGACTTTTGGCTCATTGGAGTGGTTTCAAAACCAAAAGGTGGGTGGTGCATATTAAAATAGGCCAAAAGCAACTAGGGTCAAGAAAATCAGGAGACTAATCCTGATCCTCCTCTGCTATTTCAAAAGCAAAGTTAAAACTGACTCAAAGGAAACTATTATGTGAACCAATTCCAAGAAGATGAGTATTCAATCCAATTCAACTGCTGTCAGAAATGGTAGATGGTATGCAAGTAGTAGTCAACACAAATCAGTCTTCAAGAAGAACATGAAAGGGATGATGTAAGGTCAAAAGCATTTGTGGCAAAGTACCTTTATTCTTCCAGGATTTTTTTGTGTTTTTCTAAATTGTGTTGAGTTTGTAGTTACTAGGTGCCTTCTAGACTTTAGAATCAGTAAAATATTGTAATCAGTGATGTAATTAAGCCATGTGTTTTCATTAATGAGTAGAGATATTTAAAAACTAGTTAATACTCCTTTCGTGAAGAATTTCTTGGTGAGAAAAAAGTATTTTAAAATCTTTTTGTTTGTTTACTAAGTTTAACTTTGTGGGATATAACAACTAGATACAAAATGAAAAGACATGGAGTTGAGCCCAATTTTTGCATTTCACTTATAGGAGAATGCTGGCAATTTAGCATCTCTCTAATTGGGTACTGGTTCATTTGCCACAAGACAAAGTTCTTAGAGGGCTTTAGCTATTCACAAACAAATTAATTGGAGTTGTTTTAGGCTGAATCTCTCACAGTTTGTTTGGTTTTTTGTTGTTTTGTTTTGTTTTTTTTGGCAAGTTCCACATGTGGCCTTTCGCTGTCTATTACAAAATAATTTTGTTCCCCACATAATTCTTAAGTTCCCTAGTATATAATTTCACCCATCAATAAGCTTTCAGAATCTCTCCAGCTATAATATTTCCATGTATTTCTGAAAACATGCTCCTTTGACATGTAATGTTTTTGTGAAAACGTGCCTGGGAGACTGTTCAAATGCTGTGGTGTTTGTGATTGCTCTGAGGATACATTTCAGGGTTATAGATGTTACTTGTTAATGTGGTGGATTACAAATGTGAGCTTTGCAATCAGACCTGGATTCAAATCTCACGTCCACTTCTCAGCACCTGTGTGATCTATGAGATTTTACTCAACCTTTCCATACCTCAGTTTCCTCATCTGTAAAATAGGGATGATAATAACAACCTCATGGGGTCACTGTAGAAATTTAAGAAGATAATGTATGGAAGCAACTTTGAAGAGTGTCAGCATAAACACTCAATAAATGTGACCTGCTGTTGCAAATTTGGTTCACATAACTTCCTTCAAGAAAGAAATCTAAAGAAGAAGAAATCAAAAAAAACATCCCTTTTATTATCAAAACAAAAAAAAATCAAATACTTGGGAATAAATCTAACAAAAGAGGTAAAGGACCTATACAAAGAAAACTATAAAACACTGTTAAAAGAAACAGAAAAAGACACAAAGAAATGGAAAGACATCCCCTGCTCATGGATTGGAAGAATAAACATTATTAAAATGGCCATCCTACCAAAAGCAATATACAGATTCAATGCTATTCCAATCAAAATTTCAATGTCATTCTTCAAAGAAATAGAACAATTATTGATGAAATTCATATGGAATCACCAAAAACCCCGAATAGCCAAAGCTCTCCTGAAAAAAAAGAAGGGAATGGAGGCATCACACTCCCAAACTTCAAACTACACTACAAAACCATAATCATCAAAACTGCATGGTATTCAAACAAGAACAGACACACAGGCCAATGGAATCCAATAGAAAATCCAGAACTAAATCCATAGATTTATGGTCAACTAATCTTTGACAAAGGAGCAAAGAATATGCATTGGAGCAAAGAAAGTTTGTTCAATAAATGGTGCTGGGAAAACTGGGTCGCTACATGCAAAAGAATGAAGCTTGACTACTACCTAACACCATGCACAAAAACCAACTCAAAATGGATTAAAGAACTAGACATAAGACCTGAAACCATAAAATACATAGAAGGAAATATAGGCAAAACACTACATGATATGCACATCAAAGACATCTTTATAGACACATCACCCCAAGCAGTGATAGTGAAGGCAAAGATAAACAGCTGGGACTACATCAAATTAAAGAGCTTCTGCACAGCAAAAGAGACAATAACAAAAACAAAGAGAAACCCCACTGACTGGGAGAACATTTTTGCACACAACACTAATGATAAAGGACTGATCACAAAAATCTACAAAGAGCTGATGAGACTCAACAACAACAAAGAAAATAATCCAGTCAAAATGGGCAGAAGAGCTAAAAAGAAACTTCTCTGAAGAGGAAATGCAAATGGCCAACAGGCATATGAAAAAATGTTCAACATCACTTGTAATCAGGGAAATGCAAATCAAAACTACAATGAGATACCATCTTACACCAGTGAGAATGGCACATATTAAAAAAACTAGCAACAACAAATGTTGGCGAGGTTGTGGAGAAAAAGGAACTCTTCTGCACTGTTGGTGGGAGTGCAAACTGGTCCAACCGCTATGGAGAGCTGTGTGGAGATTTCTTGACCTACTAAACATAGAGCTTCCATATGATCCAGCAATTCCACTCCTAGGTATTTACCCAAAGGACACAGAAACATCAATTCCAAAGAGTACCTGCACCCCTATGTTTATAGCAGCACTATTTACAATAGCTAAGCTTTGGAAACAACCCAAATGCCCAAAAATAGATGACTGGATCAAGAAGATGTGGTACATATACACCATGGAATATTACTCAGCATTCAAAAAAGATAAACACATGCAATTTGCAGTAACATGGATGGCGCTGGAAGGGATCATGCTCAGCGAAATAAGCCAGAAAGAAAAAGAAAAATACCGGATGGTCTCACTCTAGCAGGATCTAGAAAACTTAAATAAGGGACCAGGAAAAAGAATAACTATAAGAAAGAAAATATCAAAATCAACAAATCACTATGAACCAGAGACACTCTATGGGGAGAGGGGGGCAGGGAAAGGAGGGCTTGGGGTCAAAATAAGGGGGTTGCAATTGTATGGGGAATATAAAAATAAATTTTAAATTAAAAAAATATATAATGCATCTTAACAACACAGTTTTCATTTAAGAAGATAACTGTAGAGATTCAAGTGCAAAGGATGAGTTGTTATATGGGTGTAAATTTCAGAAAAGACTTCAGGATTGGATGCAGTTGTATTTTAATATATCTAAGAAACCACAACTTTTAAGATGTTTATAATTCATGGGTCACTGAGAAAGAAAAAGTCTATGAAATGTGAAATTTTCATCTATTGTAAGAATCATCCCTCTATATGATACATTAAAAAGTGAAAATAAAGTTTGTCTTATAAATGAAAAAAAAAAAAAAAAAGAATGTCCTCTTTTAACATCGGTTTAAAAATACATCACCAGTTCTCCTCAGAAACAGTTTGTCCACATCACTTACAACATACTGCTGACCACTTGTTCACCTACAAATTGATCTCCACTTATTCAATGTACTTATACAATATCCAGTCCACATGTGTTTATTAATGGCTTATTTAATACTTTTTGCTGGGGATGTTGCACCTGGGAAAAAAAGATAATTCTCAGTAAGATGATTATGTCATGTATTCTTTTCAAGAGTTCATAATTTCACAGAAAAGACAGGTATTTTTCAAAATTACAATTAAGTGTAAAACAGATAGGGAATGACAGGTGGAGGAGTCTTTTCAAAGGAGATCATTTGAAGTCTGAGTAACATTTTGTCAGGCAGAAAAGATGGAGGCTGAGTGCCAGGCAAAAGTATCAGGAAAATCAAGTTATTGATCAAAAGTTGACTAATGATCATAAAATCAAAACAAGAGTAAGAAAATAAATGGCAGGAGGAGCACTCTTGTATGGAACGATTAAGGAGGCACTGAGTCCTCTCCAGCTGACACAGAGAACAGCTCTGAAACCATATGGTGCCTGCTCCCCAGAGCACACCCCTCTCTCTTGAAGATCACTCAGCTTTGCCGTTCTGATGTCCTTTTTCCATGTGGGCCACATATACTTTCAGAGAATATTACTTCTTTTCTTTCAAATATATATTGTTAACTAAAAAAATAACTTGCCTATAAATCTAAACCACCATACCCGTATGACTTTAACAAAGAAACAAGGATGAAACCCATCCTCCACTACCTGCCCCCATTTTAACTCTTCGGCATTAACTCCATATTCTGTCCTTGTAATGGTCCAGAGGGGACCGAATGCCAAGTGCCATTGGTATTTACACAACACTCACTTTCCCCTCCCTCATTTAATCTTCCCAACAGCCTTATGAAGAGTCGATATCGCTCTTATTCTCATTGTACCCCTGCAGTAACAAAAAACTTAAGGAAGTAAGTTATCCACAGCCACACATCCACTCATGACAAGATGTGGACTTGACACCAAGTCATCAACTTCACAGACCAGTGCTGAGGACAGTGGGCCCCAGCACCTGAGCTTGAACAGGAATCAGGCAAAAAGGACACATTCTCTGGTCTGCTGTGAAGTGAAAACAAAACCCCCAAAAAAAACCAAAGTGACATTTTACATAGCGATGGGTTGATGAAAGAATGTTTTTTGTAGGATTATGTCTTACTTTTTAAAAATATCATATTGTCCTTTATTTTATAAGATGATGAGATTGGAGAGAATCGTTGCTTTCTTCACAATGCCCTACTTACAAAAAAAAAAAAAGTTGGCATCTGATGTCAGTTTTTTAATTTAAAAATTTTGCTTTCATTCCCAGAAACTCCAAATCTAAAAGTTACTGTGGTGAGAAAATATCTTTCTTTCTGTGAGGCACATGTTTATCTTCTGGGGTCCACATGACGAGCCATTGTCATCTTAAGGTTTCCATTTTTCATTGTCTGATTTTTAAGAGCTACCACCTCTCTTCCCCAAACTTGGGCCCATTTTTTAAAAGCATTTATATTTATAGGAGGAGAGTAAATGAACTTTAATAGCTTTCTTCTGCTGTAGTTTCTACAGAGTGGAAAGCCCAGTCTTATCAAAAGTGGCTGAAGACATTCCACATCAGAGATGTCAAGTCATAACAATGTTGGGGGCAGCCTACTTGGTTGGCTCTCAGTTCTTCTATAGAAAAGACATTCTTAAAAGCTGTTTGCAATATCCTACATTAATTTCCTCTGGTCAGGCTTCTCGTACAAAGGGGTCTTATAAATGGATTCAATGTGGTTGGGTGCAGAAGCACAGTAACCCCTCTGTCAGACACTCTTCAGGGTGGACGCCACAAACAGGGGCTTCCTTCATAAGGGTTCCCAGCAAATAGCTGACCAGAAGTTTTGTGACCAGTAATAACCTCCTTGAAAATAAACCACTTATACCATCTGCTTAACAGTGCCCTACAAATTATACCAGGAATGTGTGGCTTTTTTACCCTGGCAAATGTCTTCCAACTTGACAAAAGAACAAACAGAGAAGGGAGGTGGGGTTTGGGCAGCACTGGTCCCTCCCACCACCATTCACCACTGCTGTGTGGCCTCTGCCTGTCTGCAGCAGGAATAAATGTAAGATGAGGAAAAGCAGAATTCCAGAATTTCCAAGACCAAAATAATCAAGGTTGGATGGGATTGGGTTAGAATAAGCCAGTTAAAAAGCTGGGATGAGCCCTCAGAACCACAGTGGCTAGAGAGGGTGTTGGTTGTGGTCCAGGCTTTGATTGCTGAGCCAAATGAGACATGGATGCAAGAGCAGAAGAAGGATTGAAATACTATTTTTTAATATCTCACAAGTATGTATTAAAAATAACGATTTGGGCCAGAGGCCAAAACGGTTTTTAACATCTTGCCTCAAAAATGTAGATTTAGGTAAATCCACGGGGGGAATTATATTTGCAGAGCAATAGTTATTTAACCGAACCCGCATCCATTGCGATGTGGTGTAACTCAAATTCTGCTGAGAACTCAAGAGGAACTTGTCATAGCAATTTCCTCAACAACTCACCCAGCCAAGCAATGTGGACTGGTAGATGCGGGACTATCATCATTCGCATTTTCCCTCTCAGTAGGAGAGCTCTGGAGAGGAGACATATGTTTCCACCAAATACACCTCAAAGAAGAAAGTTTCTTGGCAAGGATGAGGCAGGTATGTGAAGAAAGGGACAAGAAATTACACCATGTAGAGTCCAGAGATATCTCCCTGGCAGGATCACAGTTTCTGCAAAGCAAATTCCAGATGTTTTCATTCATATGTGGGATATAGAGAAACAAAACAGAGGGTCAGACAAAACCAAACCAAAACAACCCTAGAAATCTGACAGCAGAAGTGAGGTTACCACATGGGGAGGGAGAAGGAGGGGAGCCAAGTGTGGAAAGTACCCTGTGGATGATGGCGGAGGACTTGGGGTGCTGCGGTGGTGGGCATGGTGAGATAACACACATCTGAGGAGGTGTGAACCTACCCCTCTGAATCACTATGTGATGTTTACCACAATAAAAAATAATAAATAAGAAAAAAAATTTCAAATATTTCCAAACTCTTGCTTCGGCCGCCCCTAAGATCTTAACAAGAAACAATTTTGTCTGATACTTATTCTAAAGTGCCATGTCTTAAATCAGAGTTACATGGTTTCATTTGGCTTTTCCTTAGTTAAGAAACCCAAGCAATAGCCAAGCTAATGTACAAAACTTAATTGAGCCTTTGTTTTAAATAAGTTTTTACTCTTCAGAATGAAGCCAAACATGACAAACTTACAGTGGAAAGAAAAAAAAAATTCTCAAAAAGAAAGCTCTATGTTCAGGAAATGAAACTATTTAAATGAAAAATCCTGGTACTTACACCAAATAGACCATATTATATTGAGTGCCATGCAAGCCAAGATTTTTCTCAAGGGCAAACAAGTTCATTTGAAATTGGAGCCTTCAGTTCCTCACCTAGTCAGCAATCTCCCAGAAGGTCAGTCTCCATTATGCCCTGAAGTACCAGGAAAAGGATGTTCCACTACTGGCCACATTGTCTCTGAGATAAGAGTTTTTAGAAGCGTCCATTACACTTTTGTGTATGTGTGTGAATGAGGTGTGCATGGAGTGGGGGGAGTTGTGTAGTGTGTGTGGGGGTGTGCATGTGTGGTGTGTGTGTAATGTATGCACGTGGGGGTGTGTATTGTGTGTATCATGCATGTGGTATGTGTTCTGTGTGTGGTGTAGTGTGAATATTACATGTGGGAGGCTGTTGGGTGTAAGTACTGCATTTGTGGGGGGGGCCGTGTTGTGTGTATTGTGTGGTGTGTGGGAGATGTATGTGTTCAGGGTGTGGGGTGTGGGTGGTGTGTGTCTGTGTGTGCAGGGTGGGTGTATGTGCATGGGTGGTGTGTGTGGGTGGTGTGAGGAGAGCACACCGCGTTCAGGAGCAGGCAGAGAGCACTGCAGGTCCTGCCCCTGCAGGGCAGAGCGAGCAGCACGTCCCCACTGTGGACAGGCTTCTGGTTGGGCGAGCAGGAGGCTGCTGGCCTGTCTTCGACCGCCCCCTCCTTCAGACAAGAAAGCAGAAAGAAACTGGAGGTGACACTGAACCAGGTGACAGGTTTACTTAGCATAGAAGATGGAAGGCCAACTTCCCCAAATCCCACATGATTTGTTATTCTTCCTTTCAGAAATCATTCAAAGCAAAGTTGGGAACAAACGATTAGAAAATATAAATGTCAGGATGTTGAGAAATAGGTATGTTGTAGGGAAAAGAATAATGTGAGGCAGAGGCATTTGAATACTTGTGTCGGCTAGAGCCAGCTCAGATTCTTCAGTCTGGCTCTTGGTCCGCAAATGGGGGTGTCTGGCTGAGATTTTGGCACATTTCAGCTTCTCTATCATACTGCAGGTATTTATTTAGGTAATTGGCCTTCGATATTCTTCAGATAGTCAAAAAAAAAAAAAGCTTCACTTCATCAAGTTTGAGAAGCAGGACTCTGGTAAGACTCGGAGTCTTAGAAACCTAATTGGGTTTCCCTCAGACATAGCTTGTGTCTTTCCCTTTTCCTTTTAGTCTCTGCTCCCCTAACTCCCACCCTTTTTGCTCTTTAACTTATTCAGACACAGTTTCCTTAGGATCTACAATTTAAATCTAGAAATTAACTACCCTTGAACATTTCTCACGGTAACATTCCTCCAATTCCAACAATCATAGAATAAACTCCAACTTGAGCAAAGTACCCCGTTATGTGCTTTGGAGAATACAAAAGCAAGCCAGCCCTATGTACTTAGTTATTTATTGCTGCGAAACAAATTACTGCAAAATTTAGCAACTTAAAGCTTAAACATTTATTATCTCATAAATTTCCGTTGCTCCAGAATAGAAAAAGATTCAGCTGGGTGGTTCTAGCTCAGGCTCACTCACAGGGCTGCCAAGTGAGGTGCCAGCAGGAGCTACAGTCACATCAAGGCTCAAGTTGAGGGAGGATTCCTGTGCTCAGGGCTGCCTGGACACGTCTCTGGTTGGTCTCTCATCCCCCCAGGATCTCCCTAGGACAGCTTGGACTTGTTTATGTGGTGGCTGGGCTTTGGGGGTGTGGGGGTGAGATGGAGGGAAGGAGGGAAAGGACACATTTTTATACTATTCTCTTGGACTTGACATGCCATCATTTCTGCCATAAAGTCAGTCAATGGGTCTGACCCACACTCACAGGGAGAAGAATATGCAGGCTGTGAATACCAACAGGTGGGGTCATAGGGGGCTGTAGGGGAAATGAGCTAAAAATCAGGCTTTTACCCCCTCCTGCCATTAGCCTCTACAGCTAGCACCTGTGGCCTTGCACGCCGCTGGTGATGATGGACACCTGGGCCACAGAGCACGGGCATGCGCATGTGGAGATGTAGACACCCGTGCTGAGGGGCAAACGATAAAAGGGCAACGTCACTCGGTGGCTATGGGGGTTAGAGTTGCCGTCTCCCAGTCGTTCTGCCTCCTTGATTTAATATTGAAAATCTGTAAAATCTACCGAAGTCTCCAAAATTATCTTTTCTTCTGCAAGAACCGACAGTGAATCTCTCCAGACTGGGGTGATTGCAAAACAGGGGCTACTTACTGCACCCCGGCAAGGTCCACACAAAGACTGATATGTACAGCTGGAGCAGATGCAAGGACCTTCTTCAACTGGTAGAAAACAAATGCTCCAGGATGATAGGGAAAAGAGAACTTAATTTTATTTATAAAGTGTGGAGAGGGCATCTAGATAAAAGCAAAATTTGGGCTAGGTCTCAAATATGCCTCCAAGAAGAAACTAGTCAGGACAGCTTGAGCAAGTGGTGTGGGATTTGAGCGAGCATCAGTATCACCTGGAGGGCTTGTTTACCCTCAGATGTCTGGATGGGCCGCACTTCGAGTTTCTAATTTAGTAGAAGGGAAGACTCAGTGCTGGGGGAGGATGTTTTGAGAATTTGCATTTTAGGTGATATTAATGCCTTTGGCCCAGGGACCACACTTTGAGAAATGCTGGCTTGAGAAGTAGAGCATATTTGGAAAATAATAGATCTTTTTGTCAATTTGGAGTTACTCAATTGATTCCAAGATTCTCTCCGAATCAGTGGAAATGAAAGACATCAGCCTGTATTTAATGAATCCCAAAACTATCAACTTTTAGTACTGGTAGAGATACAGAGACTCCAAACCCATCATTTTACAAGTGATGAAAGTGATGGTCAAGGCCAAACCCAAACACTGAAAGTTTTCTGTAAAATCAGATGGATTTCTGTGGTTCCTTCAATCAAGGGCGCCTGAGAAAACTCCCCTAGAGTCCTTTTTCTTAGGAGTTTGAGTGCTTTCTTTTCAGAATGAACTAAACAAGCTCGTAATGGGCTCTCAGTAGAATACCAGCCCTCTATAAAATGCACACGCCTATACTTTGGCAGGGAGGCAGGCTAAAAGAACTCTTAGAACACCTCTGGGTCCATTATACAGGTTTTCCTGTGCAAATGAATTATGTGATCCCTCCTTGTGAAAGGCCTTCCTCACACCTCTGCCATCTCTTAGCCTCCATTGTCCTTTTTCTTTCACAAGCCCTTAGGTATATCTATCTGGCTGCCTGCACTGCTCTGCTAACTTGGGTTTGGGGGCAGTTTCTTTTTAATGTCTAAATAACTAATAAAATCTAAGTGCAAACTGGGATGAATTCATCTTGATTCCTGAAATATGCTTTCTTTAGAAGGAGGGCAGGAAAATCCCGCAGTTTATTCTTTGCCATGTGTGCACAAAACTAGCTGGGTGCCTTTGTTCTTGTCTCTGAGCTTTTTCACCTGTTAGTTGATTGTGCTTAAGGAAACAGTATGAAGAATGAAGACATTTAAAAGAAGCCCAAGGGAATCTCACCTGCACATTCAGATGCAAGAATTGTTTTTACCATTATTACTCTACCCCAACATCCTTTACTCTCACTCTTCCCCCAAGTTACTGCCCTCCACCCCACCCTGACATAGATATTCTTGCTTCAAAAACAAACAAAGATTCTAAAGGCAACCGAACTGTAACCCCCTTTCAACTTGTGGTTTCTGCGTAAACTTACTTAAGCCCAGGTGTCTCTTTGTGGCACTCACCACCCACACTTCCCCCAAGGGTAGGACCAGACCCCAAACTTTGAACCAGAAGGTAAAGTACAGGTGGACAGAGGTTAGCCGAAACCTCACTGCCTTTTCCCTCCTACTCACATCTGGTTTTCACATAGCACCCTTCGCTTGGTTCGAGAGGATACCCACGGGGGCCAATGTCTCATGGAAAAGCTGAGGGGTAAGGATGGCCAACTGGAAATACATTTTATTCATTGCCTTTACGGATTCAACCACAGATTGTTTCCTCTTCTCCCACTGAGCACCACTTAATAAGCTGCATCAGGTGTTCACTAGAAGCAGTGAGCCACAGATGGAAAGAAAACACGTCGTGTGACTTCGCACAGGGTCAGAACCGCCTTGCTCGCTTCCAGGTCTTTGGACTTGGCCAAGTTATTTAGCACCTCCAAGTCACAGGTTCTTCATTTGGCCCTTGGTTTACTCACCTGACTCACCTGATACTATCCCTGGAGGAAAGCAGGTGTAAAAACGGTGGTCATCACAGACTGGGCAGCAAATGGAACATGTGGTCTTG
Organism: Talpa occidentalis; assembly: GCF_014898055.3. Lineage (NCBI taxonomy): Eukaryota > Metazoa > Chordata > Mammalia > Eulipotyphla > Talpidae > Talpa > Talpa occidentalis. The sequence goes on along the minus strand of NW_023605083.1, from coordinate 48,286,861 downwards.
CTCCCAAAGAAATCTCACAACCTTCATATACATAGTTACCAGCTTGATTTTGTTTTTGCTTTGGCCCAGAACCACTTCTGTGTATCATATTTCTCAATTCCAGCTAAACTAGGGAAATCCGAGTTTACCTGAACCAGGGTCAGCCTCTGAGTAATCTGCGTTGCACTGAAACACCCAGTGCGCTTTTCACAATCAAAACCAAGTTGTTAACAACGGAAGTTATTTTCTAAGTCATTAGTAAAGAACTGTCAGAAAGGAATCACTGCCTGTGTCTTCTGGGGTTTGGCAAAAAAGAAGAATTTAAAAATGTTGGCGGCTGAAGCATCAGCCCCTGACATACATTCATCTGTGACAAAGACGATTTTTTCAAAAAAGGAATCTGTGGTGATCATAGACACGGGAAGAAAGACACTTTGGCTACAAACTCCCCCTCCCCCCCACGTTCTCTGGGGAGGTTCAAGCCTCCGCTGCTGTTCATCAGCCTTGATTTTGATGGGGCGATTTTGAGTCAGCTGCCTCCATCATTTTGGCAGAGACAAAAATCCTTTAAAAAATGTTACACTTCATCAAAGTGTATCATGAGACTTCACGGTCATTATCTCAATGGCCGCTCTGATGTGCTACAATTGGCAGAGACACAAACGGTAGGGGGTGTATGAGAAGAAAGCCAGCGTTTCATGTGGAAAGCTGGCAGAGCTCGCCAAGCTTCTGTCAACAACTCCGCGGTCTGATCCGATGCACTGAGCGTGCTGATGATGCTCTTGTTTCTGGAGGAAGTAAACAAGAAAATGAATTCCACTGCGCAACACAGCCTCTTTGTATCTTCAAAATGGTGTGACTGGACCTGGGCCAGCCTCGCTGAAAGTTTGGCCATTTATGTCATCAGGGCCCCAGTACTGATGGAGGCTTTGATTACGACTTGGACCCAGCTCTAAGACCCTTGAGGGGCAGCCACTCAGCAAATAAAGGCATTGATTGGTTGTTGGGTCAATTTAGCCATAGGGTACAGAGCCTGGGTCTTTTGAAAAGCCTAATGGATTAGCTACACAACCAGTCCCACTGTAGGCCTTATTTTTCAAGTAACTTCTTCATGACGGTTTTCCAGCTTGGCAGAGAACGAACTCTTCCTCCAGAGCTGTTCTTGTTATCAATAGTGTGGCTCAAAGGATTAGGCACAGCGGGCTTTACAATTTAATGAAAACAGCTGTTGAAACAACAGTTAAGGCAAACAATAGTTTGCATGGAAAACTATTAATTATGTAAAATTATGCAGAAAGTGGAATACTCTTTTGATTGGGGCCTTCTAAAGCCACTGAACCACCTCCCATTCCATGGCTCTCAAATGTCAGGAAGCGGGGTGCTTGTAGGGAGAGGCCCTATTGCCTGTGGGTAATGTAAGCAGAGCTTCAGGCTGCCAGTTTGCTGCAAAGTGAGTCATGGGTAAAATATTCCAGAAGAGAATATCAGTTAAACTTACAGTACCTTGGGTACCTCAGGTCTTTTCATACAAACTCAAAAATGTTGTCCCAAGTATCTGACATACACTTTGAGCCCTGGTGGTTGGGATATCTACTTTTGTTTTAAAAAATATTCTGTAATATGCCCCCTTTTAGTCCTTATTCACCCTAAGATGGTATTTACCCTGTTATTTTCTAAGTCATTAGTAAGCACTGTCAGAAAAGTCTTCACGAGCATCAGTGGAGTCCCTTGTTCTTTGAACTAAGTGGGATTTCATTCCATTAGGATGATCAACTCTTCCAGCATCTTCTCCCCCCCACCCCCACCTCCAACAATGCATCTCTCCTTCCACTCTCTCTCTGCTTACGGGGGCTGTTAAATTCATTGCTTCTCTCTCTCTCTCTCTTTGCAATTTCCATCCTTGACTAACAGTGCTGGGAATTGACTTATGGCCCCTCGCCTACCCTGTGCTCCACATCTACTTTCCTCCCGGTATGGGAATCACCAAGCCAAGAAGTCCCATTAAGGAGGTTATTAACTGTATACATAAACATTGCCTCCTGCCTGCAGTTACATTTATTTCTCGTCACTTTCAAGTAACTGGTTTTAACACCCTTTCCAGCACACCCAACACCTTTTATTTGACAATATTGTTTTAGAAAGACCTTTGGGAATTTAGCTAATTTCATGCTGGAACTTATTAAGTGGGATTTGACACTCTTTGATAATTCCAATAAGCCATTAATCAAGTCTCACTCCCTTCAGGGAAGGAATGAAAGCATTTTCAGTCATAGGGTCTCTATTCTAAACATGTCACCTGAATTTAGTAATGCATCTGTGCTGAAATGTTCTTGATTTTGTGATTGAATAGAACTTTCCTAGAAACTACAGGAAAGCTGTCATTGGCTATCAACAGGAAGAGAACATCTGCCTTTCCCAGAAAATTCTCATTAGGCTCTCCTGTGCATTTTGAAATAATTCAGGGAACTTAATTCACTCACCTGTAAATATTAATACAATGAACAGTGTGCGAGCACACGCACACACACGCACACACACACAAATTATCTTTAAAATAGTTGCTGTCATCCTTGCTTCCACTCAAGATACAAGAATACAAGGGTAATCGCCTTCCCTTCCGCAGATAGTTTAAAAATCTTGAAAGATCACATTGCTAGAAGGTCCCAGCAAATAATTGAATATGCAAATAAAATTCACTAGTAGGTCACAAACAATAATCCAATTAAACATGTATTTTTAGAACATCTTTAAAGCCCTTCTAAACTCAACACTAGGTTCATCTTTGAAATCTAGCACAAAATAAGTACCACTGCCCAGGGTACTCTAGTTCACACTTGCACTGGAGAAGACAAAACAGCATCAAGATTGCAAAAGCAATTATTCCAGTTATCCAGATGTGATTTTTCAATCATTCTAGGATTTCTATTTTTTTTTTTTTAGCAGTTCTTACTCCATGGCACCACTCACAGCTCTCATGCTGGCACAGTGCTTACATCTCTTCATTATTAATTCAGCTCATGGAGCTTAATTGGACAAGGCTAGAGTGAATTTGACAAACATCACAGCAGCAGAAAAAGCAATCACTCTTTCAAGATGAAAATTTGTTTGATGTCTTACTGTGTAACTCATTTACTCTCCTCAGGAGTCATGTGACCTGAATGTTAATCAGCCATTGATTGGTTTCTCTCCTTGGACAGTCACATGACTCGAATATTAATGGGCTGGCACTGGGTAGCTGTACTGTTAGGCAACCTTGTGATTGGCTGCCAGGTTAAGATACGAAGATAAGTGGGTGCTTGATGAGCACTTGACAGAACTTCACAGAAAATTAAGGCCCTAAAATAGCATGAGAAAGTCTTGTCAAATCAAGCATGATTATCATTGAATGCTTAAGGAATTCATCATCTGCATGAAATTGATACACTTCAGCACCAGCAGGCCCTGTAGTCAGCAGGGACTCATCAGATTTTTATTTATATGTGTTCACCAAATCACATTAATTCTGAGAGCTAAAACATGCTAAAGATGAAGGTTATTTTCTGTTCAATCTAATTTATCTATGACAATAATCATCACTAATAATGTGTCAAATTGGATTGCAGTCATTTTATGCATGCATGCTGATTTGGAAAATAGTGTTAAACCATCCCGAGGTAATTAACAACCGGTAAAGGTATGCCGAGCCCGAAGTAATCAGCATATCTAGATGGAAAATTAAGTTTTATAGAATGGATTTATAGATACATATCCTTATTTAATTCGGAATATAAATTATTCCTGGTAAAAGCCGACATCATTTTTATAACACCATTAAGGCCAATAACCGTTGGGGGACGCGCATCCTTAATTTGCTCCATCCTTCATTTTTTCCCTCATTTTCTATGGTTAAGTTTCTAATGGGTGTCGCTTCCTCTCAGCGAGTCCTCACTTTTATCTGGCAGGGTTGGGTAGGGCTAAGAGATGGATGAATATGCATCAGTTTAAGTGTTAATCATGGATGAAGGACATGGCATCATACCTCTTACTACACAATGCTTTATAATTATAGGGGGGTTGGGGGTGAGCATGGGGAGAATACAAAGAGGGGGTGGGGCCAGACTTTGGCCTTTTGGTGTTTCTCTATTATTTCTCCTCACAAAGGGACAATAGGAAATTTTGCAGATTAACTCATAAGGGATTAATGTTTCTTGGGGAATCATTTAAGCCTAAATTGCTTCTGTTGAAATATCTGTTACGGAACAGAAGTTGTTTTTTGTTTTTAAATAACCTCCTGGCCTATATGGGCATTACCAGTGTAATGAAATCTTAAAGAAATATTTATTCTCTTGGTGGTGAATGTGGCTAAAATGTTTGAGAGCAGAATTATACCTCCCAAAGAAAGGGGGAAATAAATACGTGTAAGTGTTGGTTCTTTCCCACCACTCCCCCTGTCCCACCCCCCACCTTAATCTCCTGTGTGACCAGTAGGGCCCTATTCTCTCCCCCTCTCTCAGGAGGTCTCTTTATTGATTAAATGAATCTGCTCCAAAGGCTGGCTCCCAGGCTCTTTGATCTAATCCGATCTGATTTTATCCTATCGCTTCAGCAGGACATCGGGGAATTAACAATAAGCAGCTTTACCACAAGTGTTTAATAACTCAACACAATCTCCTTATGGCTCCGAGCTGCTCATGTTCCCATCCAGGCCACGGCAAACAGTGTAACAGATTGGCCATCGGCCCCCCATCCCCACCCCCCTGAACCTGAGGAATTTTCATGCACTGTGAAACTAATCGCTTCAAGTTCCTTCATAAATCACACAAAGCAGATTTTAGCATCTTAACAAATTGAAAAAAAAAAAAAAAAACAGTAGAGTGGGCTGGCCTGGAGGGGCGCGGGCGGCTGAGAGGACCAGCCCTCCACCTACAAAGGAGTCAGGATGAGAGGCAAGAAGCCAAGACAGCAGCGAGGAAAGGGGCAGAAGGACAAGTCACTTCCGTCTTCTCATGCAATATGCTTCTCGTCGCCTTAAATTTTAACATGAATGAAATAATTTGGGCAGGCTGAAACCGAACAATGCTCCCTGCTCGCAGTGACCTAATTTTTTTCCCACAGTGATGGAAACAATGTGGTTTCAAAAACAGGCCTCTTTATTGTGGTTCCTGTGACAGCCCTTGAAGGATGTAAGGGGCTCACAATTAGACAAGGACTGTGTCCAGTGCAGAGAGCAGAGATGTTAGGTTGAAACGATCTGTTCCCTGGATTTCAAGCCAACACACACGCATAAAGGGCATCTTATGTGATTACTCAATTACAAAATGCCATCTGGAAATGCTATTTTTTTTTTATCCAGGGCTTGCCCCCTCTATCTATATTTCCCTGTCTCTAAATTGCATGCACAGAACTTACTTCATATCTTCTCCCCCGCCCTTTCCTCCCAAGTGCATCATATCACATCCTTTCCAACTAGCACAGAGACAAAGGTGATTCTTTTCCTAAGGTAGAGATTTCATCTCAATGGCTTACCCTGATGCCAGAATAGACAGAACTGGGAGTCTTGAGAACCTGGGGGGGAAATTGGGCCCATGAAAACTGCCTGGTTATTAGTGCCATGGGGAAAATATCACTCTGGCACTAATCTAAAATAAAACATCTTTTAGTTGCTCTATTTAATACCTACTGTACATCAGAATTACCTATAAAAACATGTTTCTTAACAGAGAAGCAGCCCCCTCTCCACCCCTGTCACTGCTCTCTCCATTACCCTGCAGTTCTGTGATTTCTCGCTACATCAGCAGAGTAACGAAGTGCCCTCTAAGTGAACATCTGGGGGCAGAGGGAATTTTATGGATCAGGTTTAGGCTAGATTTCTATCACCGTGGTGAGATTTTTTTTCTGTATCCCTGGAACCCAGGGTGCTTACAGATGCACTTAGATACAGCTAGATGTTTCATTATTGGTTTTTTTGTTTTTTTTTTTTTAAGTAAAAACATCTATTTTCATATTCTTCACCACCTACATCCATTCATCAGTATTTATGCAGTTTTCCCACCACTATCTGAATGCAACAGTTTGAGATGTCTAGCACCCCACCTTCCATAAAAAGTCTACTCTAAGTTTGTGATCTACTCAATATGGAATGGAACGCTAGCTTGAATAGCGTTATTATTTCCTCTTTGAAAATGCCTTTTGCCTTACTTTTTTTCCCCAAATAAACTATGTCATAACAGAAAAATCCCTGTGAAGTTATCCAAAGAACTCTATACTGCTTCTAGATCCTAGAACTATTATTAAGCCTTGCGTAATTAAAACAGAAAGAACATCCCCTGCCAACTGTGAGTGCCCCTGTTTACATCACAACAAAGATAGCAAAATGTACTCAGGGAGGTTTGAGCCAAAGTAATTAAGAGGGCTGCCTGACCCCAGCTCTGCTTTCTAAATATTGTCCCTGAGTTAGGAACTGGAGGGGCTGGGACTGGAGGATCTGAGCCAGAGGCCTGTTGACTTTTCCCGCCTGGGCATGATGTCATGGAGTTCAGTGACTTTGGAGCTGGTGTTGACTGAAGCCCTGTTGCATATTTAGTCCAGGTGCTTCTGCTGGGAGCTTCAGACCTGTCACCGAACTGGAACTGCATGTTGGCCTTCAGATGTTCTGAATCCCTGCACTGATACATAAAAAGTTCAGAGCAGTAGGCCATGATGTAAACATATCCTTGAAATGGATTAGTACAAAGAGGATTCTTCTGCTTGCAGTTCAGACAGTTCACAAACTTGGCTTTCTTTGGAGCTTTCTTTATTGGCTGCTGCAATTGGAACATGAGAGAAGAGAGAGAGAGAGAGGAGAGAGAGAAAGGGTATTGAGGAAAAAGAAAAAAAAAAAAGACAACCAAAGCCACTATTTCAAAAATAATCCCTATAAAATAGAAGTGCATTGTGTTTTTGTATATTTTCAAAAATGTGCCAAACTAAACCATTAAATGAGGATTTTGTTTCACAAAGTCTGCAAACTATTCAACCGCTAACCCACTATACCAAGAATGTGGTGCCAACCAAAATATGTCAAGATTAGTAGTGCTCAATAAAATCTCAAAACCAAATGACATGCAAGCTGTATTTCATGATTAGAGAGCTTCCTTATGTCAAGGAACATACATATTAACTTGTTTAAACACAGCGATGGGCTGTCACTCTGTTTGTCAAAAGCAGAGAAAGGAGATTCTAGTGCTTACCAAACCCATCCAGATGATACTTCGCAATTCCTATCTTCTAGGCAGACAGCATGGACACTGTCCAATTAATCCTGACATCATCTGAGACATGAAGAGCTGAAGGAGAGTGAGTGAAGAGAGAGAGAGAGCTTGAGGGAACACACTTCCCACTCTGCAAAGCAAGGTTGGCAATTGCCTTGCCCAAAACCTTGACACAGGTTCAAAGCTGGGATTAGAATGGAAAATTCTTACTTTTTTCTACTGAGTCATCAAAATTACAAAATGCAAACACCTTCAATCTTTTATTTTAAATCCTAAGAACTAACATTTGCATAGAGCTTTAAGGTCTAAAAAGGGCTCCTATGTATTGAATCCTCACCACTGTTTTATTAATTTACATATTTTTACCCCCACTTTACAAAAAAGAAGCCCAAATCCCAGGGAAATGAAATGACTTGCTCAAGCACCTACATCAAGAACCAAATAAAACTAGGACAGGAGGCTTCTGTCTCAAGCCTCCAAACAAAATGGGAACTACACAAAACAACGCTGCTCTTTTTGTATGGAAACGCTTGCCTATGAACAGGATTCTAAAAATGGAGAGGGGTAATTATCTCATTCTCTGACTGTCAACAGCAAGAGCAGCTGTGTGCTTCTACCTGGCAGGAGAATGGAAGGGAGGTTCTTCTCTCATTTACAAAATACAGTAGTAAGATGTGTGACTATGAGGCCTCCCCGGTGGCGCAGCGGTTGAGCGCTGGGTTGCGAAGCTGCCCGCAGCCTCTGCAGCGCTCCCCGGCTGCTCCCCGGCCACCGGAGGAGGGTCCCACATGGTGAGCAGACCTCTCCTGCCACCCGCTGCTCCCCTCAGCAGTGTACTTCGGTCCTTCTGCCTGCTCTGCTCCCTGCTCTGGCTCTGGTGAATTCTCTCACCCTCCGTGTTTCTGACTGTACCCAGTGCTTGTATAAATAAATAAATAAATAAATCTTTTAAAAAAAAAAAAAAGTGACTTTTCTCATGAGCTGAGTGATGTGACCCTCAAAATTTTGTATGTGAAATCCCTAATCCGCAGTAACTTGAGAATGTGACTCTATTTGGGAAAAGGACCTTAATCAAGTTAATTAAGGTAAAATGAGGCCCATGTGGGCAGGCCCTAACTCAGCAAGAAAAGACCAGGATACAAAGAAAAAACCAAGGTACCGCTGGAAGGTGGCTGCCTGCAGGTCAAAGAGAGAAGTTTCAGAAGAAACCAAAGCTAGTGACACCTGGATCTTGGAATTCCAATCTCCAGAACCGTGAGAGAATTCATTTCTGTTTTTAAGCCTTCTGTTATGGCCCCTAGTAAACTAATATAACTTCTCATTCCCAGACCCCTGCCAGGGCCTTTCACACAGCCAGGGAGTCCTGGATCCTAGGCCCTTTGTCCGCAGTGCCCAGCCCTTTACTTTCAGCAGAGTAGACACCTCTTTATCTTCAATGTTCAACTCAAATGCCACGGCTCCTCCCCCATGAGGCCTTCCCAGCTATCCATCTGCGGCTACATCGGCAGGCGGTCACAGACCTCTATTAGATGGCTACCCCCTACACTATTCGGATGGCTTTTCCTCCTGTGGAAAGGGAATCTTTCTTACTTGTTTCCCCAACTCAGCATAAAGCCCATCAGAGAGAAGGCCCTCAATGTTTAATGAGGGCACAAAAGGGAAAATGAAGGAAAGAGCAGCAATCGTGATAAGCAACAATAATAACCCACGTTACCCGTGAGGTGGAATAACCGTAATAACAATAAAAGCTTATTAAATGTTAGCTACGTCTCAAACACTACTCTAAGTGCTACACTTGTATTAAACAACCTTATCTTCCCAGTACCATAAGTAAATAATGGTGTCATTCTCACTTTACTGCTGAGGACCAAGGTGTTCCAAGATAACTAACTTGCCTAAGGTCATGCGGAACTAGAGATTTAAAATCAGGTATCTGGCTTCAGAATCTATATACATGCCTACAAAAATGTCTTCCAAGGAGAAAGGAAAGGAGGAAAGGAAGACCATGGAAAGGAGCAAAGCTAGGGAAGTAATCACCAACTATGTAAGCTTGGACAAGATACCTGAATTCTTTGACACTCAGTTTCCTCTTCTGCTTATTTCAGGAAAGATTCAAATGAGTCATATATACATGAATACATTATAATCTCAGACTGCTATAAACCACACAGCCTCTATTTTTAGATGCCAGGAAGCAATCAAGTAATCCCACAAGACCTTCCACTTGCAGACTGGATTTTCAGGTAGAGATATTTTGCATAGTGGATAATCTCAGGAGATGAATTTCAAGGAAGAAAAGAATGGGGTAGGCAATGATGAGCATTAGAAAGAAATTATCTGCCTCCCAGTGGGACCAGAAGTAGCCCTGCCTTCTCAAAAAACTCTAGGGAGACAATCCCTTGAATATTTCTGTCCCCCTCTAGTTGTACCTTTCAAAGACCTTGACAAGGAATGTCTCTGAGGAGACCTGTGGAGTTCTTGACCCCAGTTCAGAAATCAAAAATGACATGTTGAGAGTCCTCAAATCAAATTTATATTAAAACTTCAATTTACTAATCCAGTTTGCTGGACCGAGGACTTAGACTTACGGCCCTGATATCAACCGTGAGAATTTCCTGTGTTTCCAACCTGGAATTTTCTGGATCTTTTATCTTGTTTTTCTTTGGGTTTGAAATACTTTCTTCAATGTAACACCATCATTCATCTCTCTTTTTCTTTAATTCAGAAATTTCATTGAACACTAAACGATGACATAATAGGGCCTAGTGAAGAGACATGGCTTGTTGCACTGCACCCGCAAAGATCTCCTTGAAGTTTTTCAAATGACCCAGTTAGCTAGGCTGGGAGTAGAATGGTTAAAGCACTTGGAGGAAATCAACTGCAAATAGAAAGACTATGTTTGACATAATCTCCTCCAGAAGCCTCTCCTCCAGTCATTGTTATCCAGCCTGGAGTATCAGGTGAAGGTTCTTGACTACCTCCCTGTGGCATTTTGTCTCACCACATAACTGATAACAAAGTGATGGATTATCAAACAAGATTATTACTGCTTTAGCAAATAAAAATCATGTTTTGTGTTGAGAGAAAATGCTTACTATCCCTATCAGCCTGGCTAAATATTTACATACCACGGGCTTTCTAGAGTCCCTGTTCTTTCAAATCCGATTTCTAAAAAACAACACAGAGGTTAAGTTAACAAAGAGGGAACATGCTGTGCTTTCACACTAAGCTAAATGCACCTCTAGGAGAAAACAGGTACTGCCTAAAAGGTGGAACTGGGTAAATCCAGGGCCTCCGAGGCCACGCAATCAATGGGTACATGTGACAGAGACTGAGGTGAATGTGCTAGGAAGAATTCAAATGCCTACTTTAGAGGAGATGTAAATGAAAGTTTATAAAGATCCAAAGCACACATGTAACTCTGTGTGTGGGGGGGTGGGGGGAGCAAAGGGTTTCTACTAAGTTTCATGCTGGTTTGTTGCTTTACACTTCCTTCCAAAGTCCTTTTTCCTTCATAACCTACATTTCTTCCCCCTACTCCCCTTTCGATTTTTCCTTAATCTCTTCATTTTACAGCTGATACATAGAGACACCTAAGAGAAATTAAAAGACTTGTAAATGCCCAGAAAGGATCCTCAAACCCACATTTTCTGATGCCTAGGGCAGACCCTTGCTATTGCAACTCTCTGGTCAACACAGGATGCTCTCCCAAGGGAAGGAATACAGAGGGGTTTTATTTTACTGCATGTATTCAGATTGACAAATCCGAAATTCTGAAATTATTATTTGATTTAAGAAACGCAAACAGGAATGAATGTAACTTAAAGTAGGAAATGTGCACACAAAATGGAGATAGAAATAGGTTTGGAAATTGTGTAATGGTCAATTCATATTTGTTACTAACCTTGGTTATAATACAACGCACTGCTAACAATGGCTACTTGCAGTCCAAGTTATTTCACATAATCAGGCTTCCTTCTATAAAGGATAGATCTTGCAAACATAAAAGAGCAAACAAAACGTTAATTCTCTTCATGTGAAATTCATAGAAGCTCTTGGTTCCAGTGACATTTCATCTGCCCCACAACAAATAGTATTGGTCTGCCCTTCACTGCAAAGGAACTTCTGTTCCATGGCCTAGGGAGGTCCACAAATGCACCAAGCAAGATAATCTATGCTTTGTCCTCCAGTTTTTCAGGAGGCATGTGTTCTTCCAGGGAAATAACCAGAGTAGCCCTGGGGTAAGAACAGGCTGTCAGGTGCTATGTCTGAGAATCAAGTGTTCCAGGCACATATTGGTCACCCAATGAATATATTATTGGGGGTGGGGGGGGAAATAATGAGCATAACCATTAAAATGTAATGTTTCTCTTTTTCTTTTAAGATTTTATTTGTTTATTTTTGCCAGAGGTGCGGGACAAGGGGGTGGGTAGGGTGGGTAAGAGGATTCACCAGAGATAGAGCAAGGAGCAGAACAGGGAGATCTACACTGCTAAGGGGAACAGAGGACAAGACAAGAGAGGTCTGCTACACCATATGTGTTAGCTCCCTGGCCTGGGATCCAGCTCAAGTCATTGCAGGTGGGCCTTTGCGGTGGTAGCACTGAAACTTAACCCCTAAGCCACCAGGGAGGACCCTGTAATGTTTCTCTTTTACTATGACATGTCATACAAAATGTGACAAATATTAAAATAGTAGAATCATGACTTTTCCCCTTAAATAATTAGAAGTTTGAAAGGAGATAGATTTTGACAATACAAGTACAACAAATAATGTTACAAATTATCTACAAGTTCATATAAATATCAGCAATAAAAGCACATCTTCCCTCTCCCACAATCTTTTTTCCCTATCTCTAGAAGGGTTATCTCTTTACACTTGGTATGTATCCTTCTAGTTCTTTTCTATTATAGAACTTTTTCTGTTATATAATACACATATGCAGTAAGCCCTCACTTAATGTTCTTGATAGATTATTAGAAACTTCAATTTTAAATATAATGACCTATAATGAAACTGACCTTATCATGGACTGATTGATATAAACAGCAGTTAAGTTTCAGCAGCGGACTTCTGGTCACAAAAAAAAAAAAAAAAAAAAAAAATCAAACTTCTAAATAAACTTCCAAAGCACTTCTAACATTAAACAATAATTTGCATTCATTCATTCATTTTTCACCGTGTCTATTCCAGTTCAGGGCCTCAGGTCATGGGAACTGGCAGCTTAGGGCACACAACGTGGGACCCAGTTCTGGACAGAAGCCCTTTCCACCAAAGGGCAAGTCACACCCATACCCAAATGCACTCAGACTGGGACAATTGAGACACACTAATGAACTAATGTCCACACCATTGGATGTGGAAGGGAAGTGAAATTCCTGGAGAAAGCCCATGCAGACATGGAAAGGCAGTGGCCCAAGATAGGAACTGATTTTCTTTTTCTCATCAACATTATAGAAAAATAACTTTGAATGAAAAAATACCATTTGAGGATCTGCTGTATAATATGTATAGTAATGTGTAGCTTATGGATGGTCCAGTCCATGATGGACTGCACACACAAAGGCTGCACCATGTGACTGGGTGTGCAGCATGCTATACCATCTAGGTTGTGGAATTTCACTCTATGTCGTTCACATAGTGACCAATCACCCAACAACACGATTCTGAGAATGTACCCCGCTCATTAAGGAGTGCATTGTATGTGTGTATACATATACATATGTAGACATATAATGCACATGTGTACAGATGTATATGTGTATATATATGTAATCCATGCACTGATACTGCTTCTACCACTATCTGGTATATTTGTGTATGTGTATGTGTATGCATATAGTGAAACATTTTGTCTTTTCTCCCCAATAATATACTCATTTCTTATTCTTACAAAATCATCAGTTAGGATCTCTATTTTAATTTTGGGGAGGAGTAAAGACAATCAACCTTCCCATCCTGCTCCTGCTTTCAGAGGTATGTTCTATATTACCATAAAATTTTACCATAAAATTTCGGATTTCTGGTAGAAATGCTCTACCAACTTACTAAATTTTCTATTTGTGAACAGCCTGGAGGTCATTTTGCTTTAATTAATTTAAGTCACAAATAGGCATTGACATATCAAACGTATTTTTTTTTCTTTCTTTTTTTATTTTTTTTTATAATAAATTTTATTTTTATATTCCCCATACAATTGCAACCCCCCCATTCTGACCCCAATCCCTCCCCTCCCGCCCCCCACCCCCAAAAAGTGTCTCTGGTTCATAGTTTTTTGTTGATTTTGATTTTTCACTTTCTTATATTTATTTATTTTCCTGGTCCCTTATTTAAGTTTTCTAGATTCCTGCTATGAGTGAGACCATCCGGTTTTTTTCTTTTTCTTTTTGGCTTATTTCACTGAGCATGATCCCTTCCAGCGCCATCCATGTTGCTGCAAATTGCATGTGTTTATCTTTTTTGAATGCTGAGTAATATTCCATGGTATATATGCACCACATCTTCTTGATCCAGTCATCTATTTTTGGGCATTTGGGCTGTTTCCAAAGCTTAGCTATTGTAAACAGTGCTCCTATAAACATAGGTGTGCAGGTGCTCTTTGGAATTGATGTTTCTGTGTCCTTTGGGTAAATACCTAGGAGTGGAATTGCTGGATCATATGGAAGCTCTATGTTTAGTAGGTCCAGAAATCTCCACACAGCTCTCCATAGTGGTTGGACCAGTTTGCACTCCCCCCAGCAGTGCAGAAGAGTTCCTTTTTCTCCACAACCTCGCCAACATTTGTTGTTGCTAGTTTTTTTAATATGTGCCATTCTCACTGGTGTAAGATGGTATCTCATGGTAGTTTTGAATTGCATTTCCCTGATTACAAGTGATGCTGAACATTTTTTCATATGCCTGTTGGCCATTTGCATTTCCTCTTCAGAGAAGTTTCTTTTTAGCTCTTCTGCCCATTTTTTGACTGGGTTATTTTCTTTGTTGTTGCTGAGTCTCATCAGCTCTTTGCAGATTTTTGTGATCAGTCCTTTATCATTAGTGTTGGGTGCAAAAATGTTCTCCCAGTTGGTGGGGTTTCTCTTTGTTTTTGTTATTGTCTCTTTTGCTGTGCAGAAGCTCTTTAATTTGATGTAGTCCCAGCTGTTTATCTTTGCCTTCACTATCACTGCTTTGGGTGATGTATCTGTAAAGATGTCTTTGATGTGCAAATCACGTAGTGTTTCACCTATATTTCCTTCTATGTATTTTATGGTTTCAGGTCTTATGTCTAGTTCTTTAATCCATTTTGAGTTGATTTTTGTGTATGGTGTGAGGTAGTGGTCAAGCTTCATTCTTTTGCATGTAGCAACCCAGTTTTCCCAGCACCATTTATTGAACAAACTTTCTTTGCTCCAATGCATAGTCTTTGCTCCTTTGTCAAAGATTAGTTGACCATAAATCTGTGGGTTTATTTCTGGATTTTCTATTCGATTCCATTGGTCTGTGTGTCTGTTCTTGTTCCAATACCATGCAGTTTTGATGATTATGGCTTTGTAGTAGAGTTTGAAGTCTGGGAGTGTGATGCCTCCATTCCCTTCTTTCTTTTTCAGGAGAGCTTTGGCAATTCGGGGTTTTTTTGTGATTCCATATGAATTTCATCAATAATTGTTCTATTTCTTTGAAGAATGACATTGAAATTTTGATTGGAATAGCATTGAATCTGTATATTGCTTTTGGTAGGATGGCCATTTTAATAATGTTTATTCTTCTAATCCATGAGCAGGGGATGTCTTTCCATTTCTTTGTGTCTTCTTCTATTTCTTTTAACAGTGTTTTATAGTTTTCTTTGTATATGTCCTTTACCTCTTTTGTTAGATTTATTCCCAAATATTTGATTTTTTTTGTTTCAATAATAAAAGGGATGGTTTTTTTGATTTCTTCTTCTTCAGATTTATTGTTTGTGTATAGGAAGGCTACTGACTTTTGCGTGTTGATTTTGTATCCTGCCACTTTACTGAACTGATTGATGAGTTGAATTAGTTTTTCTGTGGAGTTTTTGGGGTTCTCTATGTATATTATCATATCATCTGCAAATAGTGATAGTTTGACTTCTTCTTTTCCTATTTGGATTCCTTGGATGTCTTTCTCTTGTCTTATTGCTCTGGCTAGGACTTCCAGTATTATATTGAAAAGCAGTGGTGAGAGTGGACATCCTTGTCTTGTTCCAGATCTTAATGGAATTGCTTTCAGCTTTTCACCATTGAGAAGGATACTGGCTGTTGGCTTGTCATAGATGGCCTTTATGATGTTGAGGTATGTTCCTTGTATCCCAAGAATTTCAAGGGCTTTTATCATGAATGGGTGTTGCACTTTGTCAAAAGCTTTCTCAGCATCTATTGATATTATCATATGGTTTTTATATTTCTTTTTGTTGATGTGTTGGATAACGTTGATTGATTTTCAGATGTTAAACCATCCTTGTGTCCCTGGAATGAATCCTACTTGGTCGTGGTGAATTATCTTATGGATACATTGTTGGATTCTGATAGCTAAAATTTTGTTGAGGATTTTTGCATCAGTGTTCATTAGGGAGATTGGCCTGTAGTTTTCCTTTTTTGTGTTGTCCTTGTTCGGTTTTGGTATTAGTGTAATGTTGGCTTCATAGAACGTGTTTGGTATTGTCTCTTCCTTCTCAATTTTTTGGAAGAGTTTGTGAAGGATAGGCACCAATTCATCTCTGAATGTTTGGTAGAATTCGTCAAATGTATTTTTTTAGTACTATTGGTATGAACCAATTTTTCCTCTAACTTTCTAAAATGTAGTAAAATACATTCCTGTATTTCCTACTGTTCGACCATTATTGCATTCCTAGTATTAACACTAGTTGGTAATAATGAATTCAGTGTTACATATTTTACTTGGAGCTTCACATTTATGTCCCTAAGGCAGACTGACATGTAGCAGTCATTTTCTATGAGAAGTCATTTTTAGTTTTGGTACCTCAACTATACAGGATGACAGTTGAGTTGGGATTACTTCCCTCTCTTTATTAACAGCAAGGGTTAAATTGTTCTTAAGCATATGAAGATTTAAAACTCATTAAACAGTCTGGGACTGTTATCTTTCAGGATAGATTGTTTTATTACTTTTTCTACTTCTTCTATCGTTATTATTCTCTTTAGGTTTCCTGTCACCTTTTGAAATGATATTGATAATTTTGTTCAATTTCAAACTTCAAGAATTTATTAAATTATGTCTACACTGTTTTACAAAGGATATTGGTAATTATATTTTCCTAGGAATATGTTCTATTCAAATAGATTTTCGAATTTGTTATGTTATTGTCAAGGATATTATACTTTTATAGCTTTTTGAAAATTTCCTCTGAAACTGTAATTAAGTCCTCTCTAGTACGGAAAGTTTATTTGTATCCTTTCTCTTTTTTTCTTGATCATATTTATCAAAGTTTTTGTTTACTTTATAGCACTTCAAAGAAATAATTTTGGGTTTATAGACAAAGTCATTATTGTATTCTTTCGATTTTCATGTTGCCAAGTATCTCCATCCTTACTTATTTTACTCTTCTTTTCTTTATTATAGAGTTTTTTAATGCCAGTTTATTTTCTAATAAGTGAATTGAGGCTACAAAATTCCCTCTAAATGCAGCTTTAGTCATAATCAGCAAGTATTGATAGAACTTCCATTTTTTTTGATAAATGTCTTTATTTCTGTCTTAAATCAAGAGTTATTTGGAAGAATGCATTTTTTTAAAATAGATGGGTGGGTCTAGAGGATTCTCCTTTTGTTGTTACTATTTAATCTTACAATATTTTGTTCAGAGATTATAAACAATAATTCCTGCTCTTTGGATTTTATGGAGGTTTTTCCAGTACATAATCAAATTTTATAAATGTTTCACAGGTATTTGAAACATGTAAATTCTCTAGGTGATGAATATAAAGTCTATAAATATTTAAGATGTGTAAATTACATGTCATAGCAGTTTTATTAAATGTTTTTAAAATTCTGTCTTCTGCATTTATTCACTTTTGAGATAGTCTTTAAATTCTCCCACTATGATTATGGTTATCTATTTCTCTATGTACTTTCATCATTGTTTGCTTTGCTTTAATATTCCATAACTTTGTTCTGCATATGATTGTGAATTCTTTTTTTTTTATTATAGAGGCATGTTTTTATTTATTTATTTGTTTGTTTGTTTGTTCGTTTGTTTATACATGCACTGGGTAGAGTCTGATTGTGAATTCTTATTACATGTCTTAAGACATGTAAGAAAGCAACATTTTTTTCTTTATCCAATCTGAAAGTCTGTTTTTTTAAAGGGTGAAATTAAGACATCCATATTTAGTGTGATTTCTTATAAGTCTGACTTACTTCTGGCCACCTATATTATGGTTTATATTTATCATTTTTTTGCATTCAGACTTTTTTGTCTCAGCCTTTTGTTAACATTATTGTAATTATTCCATTTTCTTCTAAGTGTTTAAAAAGACATGTATCCTTTTCCCATTCTTTGCTTTGACATTTTAACATTCACATTTAAATATATATATATTTTATCAATGTCTAGAAATAATCAGTATCTCTATTATACTTCTGATCAGGCAACAATCTGAAGACAATTCTGTCCCCATCTCTATGTCTTATTCTCTCATCCTTGTATTCCCATATCTACTTTTTACAGTTTGGGATTTCAGTTCAATAATATTATTATTAAAAATTGTTTCTATTTTATATATCAATCGTTTTGTAGATTCAGCTATAACTTATTTTTTTTGGCCCATATATTTCTCATTGCTGTATTCATTAGTTTTTCCTATTGTTTCATAACAGTATTTTTTTAACCCTTAATTTTTTTAAAATATTTATTTATTTATACATACAAGAACTGGGGTACAGGTCAGAGGTTTTTTGGGGGGTTGAGCGGATTCTCCAGAGACAGAGCGGGGAACAGAACAGGCAGATCGACTGAAATACACTGCTGAGGGGAGCAGCGGGCGAGTCAGAAAAGGTCTGCTGCGCAATGTGGGTCACCAACCTGGCCGGGGATTGAACTTGTGCTGTAGTGGTTGCGGTGAGCTTCATAGGTTGCGTCTTAACCCCTTGTGCCACCAGGGAGGCCCCTTATAACAGTATGTGTTGAGGAGTACTTTATAAGAGGATCTGTGGTCATGTCCAAAAAAGTTTTTATTTTATCCTCTCACTGGACCACAAGTTAGGTTGGGTATAGAATTGTTTGATTTCAGTAATGGACAACCCTTAGTATTTTAATTCCATGTACTAGTCACTATTTTTGTGGGGTTTTTTTCCCCATAAGAATGAATGGAGGAAATGTGTTAAATCTGCTCTGGAAAAAAATTACTGAGGTTTAATACGTGTAAGGATTGTTTTTCCCCCCTCTAATTTTGCATGGGGCGAAGAAGCAAAGAAACTGAAACTAAAAATGGGATTCATTCTCATAAACTCTTATGTAAAATGAATTCTAAGTACCATCTGCTGAAGTGAAGAGATTAACAATAGAACAAAACTCCAAGAGCTTCATATGCCATGCTGATCACTTTCTAAAAGCAACTATATTCATGTTAAAAGGGGTCTGATTCAGGATAAAATTGATTCAAGGTAAAACTTGTTTTCTGGAATAATATTACTGCTATTAGCTATTGACAATAAGTAATGCTAGTGACAAAGGAATCAGATTATACTAAAACATTTGTATTTCTTTCAGTTTTGGCCTAAAGTACTCTGTTGTTAATATAATAATTTGCCATCAGAAATTGTCATGTCATGGCATTTCAATAGAGAGCATTTTTTAGGAGAAACATTTGTTTACACAGTCTTTTATTACAATCTGTGTCCTTAATTATTCTAGTCAATGAGTCAATGAAAATTTACTCATTGGAACTACAAAATTTAAAAAATACCATTTACCACATAGCTTAAATAGGCTATTATAAAGAGAAAAATAAAATCTCTGAATGAATAGTTTTACAAACTGAAATCTATAAAAATAAGAGAACACATTTTTCATCCCTCTACTCTTTTTTTTTTTTTTTTTTTTTTTTGTGGGACCCTCGCGGGCGGCTGGGGAATGAACCGGCGCTGCAGAGGCGGCAGGCAGCCTCGCAGCCCAGCGCTCAACTGCTGCACCACCAGGGGAGGCCCCATCCCTCTACTCTTATCACCATCATCTCCTTCCCCTCAAACTCCCTTGTCATTAGAAAGGGAGAGAACAAGTTGCATGGATCTTATTCAAAACAAGGAAAACAAATCATTGTTCATATTTCGACTCTTCTGCTACAAGGTGGTACCTCTTAGATCACCCACACCATTCCTCACCAGCCCCACTCACTGAATAACTAAGTGTCCAAAATAGAATGCCACAAATCATAGCCACTAAAAGGTCACAAAGAAGCAACTTTGTATGACAAAATTTATAAGACAAATTAATCAAGGAATTTTAATGTGGTAGTTATGTTATTTGGCTATATGGGTGGCAGTGAAGTTAAGGGAACTCTACACCCATTTTCTGTGTATTTGTGTACTGTTTAAAACTTTTACAATGAGGATATAATCTTACACTAGTTATGTAATATTGTTAAAAGAAGGCAAAAATCACAAATGAACTAAACAGAAAGGTTAACAATGAAAGAAACATTTGAGATGACCTAGTCCCAAATTCCTCAGTTGGGAAGAAACTGAGACTGGAGAATGTAACTGATATATCCCAGGTCACAGAGTAACCCAGTTTCTAACGTCTAACCTCCATTTTGACGGGAGGCGGAGACTAGCACAGATCTGCACTGACAACAGGCATCTTACCTGGAGAAAACAAAAGATGCCAGGACCGGAGTTAATCCAGAAACCATATAAGAAAGTGTTCCTTCATATACTGGAGGGAGGAAAATGTCAAAACCAGGAGTTATGTGTTGAGAAAAGGTCAGAATTCATAGAGTCAATCCAAAATTCTGGAATCCAGGCTGTAGGAACCAATCGAGGCATCAATCAAACTGGACCAGCTGACTCCTCCAACACCTGCTGAGGCTGGAGGTCTTTGTTTTGTGAGTCTATTTAGTAGATCAGGTTTAGACACAGCCAGCAGGGTCAGGTGACAGCCAATGGCTGAGAGCTGGCGAGACTGAACATACTATACGTTGAATTCTAGTTTAAGGATCTTTGTACTGCTCCATCATATGTCAAACACTAGTAGTAAGAATGTCTAATGCCTAGTTATGAGTGATACAAAAGCAGATATAAAAATTTACAGACTCATGGGTAAAAAGACATAAAATCCTTCAACAGGAGCTAAAAGCAATCTCTAAAGGCTATATTTTCTTATATTCCTGCAGCCTAGCAATATTATTTTCATACGATTGGGACTGGGTCCAAAATACCAAAAAGACAGTGAGTTTCAGGGTAAACCACAAGAAACGAAAAAACTGAAGGACTTGGGTATAGATGGTTCTGATAACCATAATGACATCTATTCACGTATTTATCCTCCCCTCAGATAGTAAAACAAAATGGTGTCTTATGAAACAATAAAATAGTACCGGAAGATTATAAATACCAAAGTAAATTGAAGTTCAAGTTAAGCTTCACATTTATGGAAAGTCTAAACAAAATTCTTGATAATTAATCTCCCAAATGTATAAATCTGCTGCAGACATGTGCACATAAATTATAATAAAGAATGTTGAAATGCAATTTGATTCAAAGTGCTTTTTAGTAAAGTACATAATGATGCATGCTGAGGAGATGCAGGTATATTTAATTGGATATAATTAAAATAATGATGTGTGTTTAAAATAATGATATATTAAAAAAAATTTAAATGTAAGTGGCTAAAGAACCGGTAATAAAAAGTCAAAGCAGTAACTACTTTTTGATTACCTGATTATTCATAGGGCTAATAACTTTCATTTAACAAGTAATGTAGTAATGCTGTAATAATGTCAGTCAGAAGCGATCTAGGCAGCCTTGCCGATAAGAGGGGGACCTTGGTTTCCCCCTCTTCATGGTGTGTTTCATCCTCTAGGTCTCTTTACAAGCCAACACTCTTCATCCAAAAGAATTTGATATGGCCTTTTGATATGGACTGTATCAGCAAATATGGGCAAGATAGGTAAAATTTTGAACATTGTTGAACATTACATGTACCCATGTAATAGGTACATGAGGCTCAGTATATTTTTTCCTCTCGACTTCTTTTATGTTTGAAATGTTCTTTTATATTTAGTAAAGAAAAATCCAAGTCTCGCTCTGTGTTTAAGTATTGATTGTATTATATTTGATCATTTTGCTTCTTCCCCATCAAAAGACATAATTTATTATGTGTGTGTGTGCTTGCACTAGTTCTAGAACATGAGGCCTACAGATTGCCTTCAAATAAGAGGACAAATAGCAGATAAATAGACATTTCTAAATCTTAGCCCTGGTTAGGTAAGACTGAGTCAGTCTATGGTGCCCTTACTAGTCATTTACCACTCTTCCTGCTTCAAGTGGAATCAATGAGTCCTTTCCACCACAGCTATGCTCCTGGGCTTCGCAGACGAACAACCAATAAGCCAGTGCCCTTCTACCCAGACATCTCATTACCTTCCACCCTGTGCTGTCCTGCTGTGACCTCAAACCCAACTCAGTTCACCTTCTTGCAGGGTTGTATAAGTAATCCGTGCCTTTGAACCCCAAGCTCTATAATTCTGATCTTAAGAGAGGCAAGGTTTGGTCGAATATATATATATATATATATATATATATATATATATATATATTAGTTCTTGCTTATGTGGTTAAGCTTTTGCAGTCAAAAGGAGAACTTGACTTATGGTGCATTTATAATATCTCTTAGAAATCATGTTGCTCTAGCTGCCATCTTGCATCCCCACCTAATCTTAGCTGGCCTACCCAAGACCCTCCTGAGCACCAACCCTACTCCCCCAAGCAACCACTTTTTTGCTCCAATAAGATGAAAGAACTGTCTAACTATCATGAACCAGAAGAAACTGGCCAAACTGCAAGCACAAGTACACATTGGTGGGAAAGATACTGCTTGCAGACAAAAAGAAGAAGGTAATTCATAGAAGAGCTACAGCATATGACTAAAAAAAAAAAAAACACACCATATCTCCTTAAAGAAGTTAGGGGTAAACAATATCTCTGATATTGAAGAGGCTAATATGTTCACAGACTAAGAAACTGTGGTCCCTTTTAACAACCCTCAAGTTCAGGCATCTGACACCAAACACTTTCAGCATTACAAGCCATGCTGACACTGACACAAAGCAGCTGACACAACTGCTATCCAGCATCTTAACCAGCTTGGTGCAGACAGTCTGACCAGTTTAAGGAGACTGACTGAAGCTCTGCCCTAACAATCTGTGGATGGAAAATCACCATTTGCTGCTGGAGACAATGGCGATGATGAAGTTCTAAATCTTGTGGAGAATTTTGACGAGGTTTATAAAAATGAAGCAAACTGAATTGAGACAACTTCTGAAGAAAAAAAAAACTTAAAGAAGTTACTGGAAGCTACTCTTTTATGCTATGACTGTTTTGAAAATTTTTGTTAATGGATCTGATAAAATCTAGATCTCTATTTTTAAGTTTGAGTCCTGTGGAAATTGCCAAGGTAGAGGACAGGTCACTGTCTATGGGCCTCACCTGTGTGCACAATTGTAAGATCGCTCAGGCTGAGGGAACAACACTGGGGTTTATTTAACAGGGGAAACAAAGAGTTTCTAAAGCCACACGTGGCTAACTATCTCATCCCAGATAGTATCCATAGTGTCCATAGGTCTCAAACAAAAGGCCACTCATTCAAGATGGCACTGTCCTGTTAATGAGGACCTGGAGCTTGTTGGATGCTGACAAGCAGTGGGCCAGGGTCCAACTCATGGTGGCAGCTGGAGGCACACACAGGTGGGACAGGAAATAACTGGTCTTGCCCCCTGCTTATGCAGTGGGGCTCCAGTTTCATACACAATTCATTTTAATTAAGCTGAAAAAGCCTGGGAATAATGTTTGAATCAAAGGCTAATGAAGTTCTTTGTCTAGTTTAAAAAAAAAAGTTCGCTATATTTTCTCCTTTAAATTTTATGCATAATAACTTACAAATTATAACCATATTTTCACTAACTTGAAAAAGATATTCTGGACTTTTGAAAGATCATTCTCAAAAATATGTGGGTTCCTTTTGCGGTTAATAACAGTAGTTTTACAGCTTTATCTTGCAATTGTTGAAGCAGGAGTATCTCCTTTCCAGAAACAAACATACATATGGCATCCAGAAAATAATATACATTGAAATAAGCAACAATAAACTTTTTGGTGTAACTGTGTCTTATAGAAATTTAACTTCAACTTTCATGAACTTTGATAGTAAGCTTTTTTTTAATAATAAATTTTATTTTTATATTCCCCATACAATTGCAACCCCCTTATTTTGACCCCAATCCCTCCCCTCCCGCCCCCTACCCCCCATAGAGTGTCTCTGGTTCATAGTTTTTTGTTGATTTTGATTTTCGATAGTAAGCTTTTGATTATTCAGTGATGAGGATTCAATTTGTAAATTGTACCTATCTTCTATTCTTGTCTTTGTTCTGTGTGTTACTTTATTGCTCAATATTAATGTCAACTTTAGTAAAGAATAAGCAAAGAAGTAAAGATAGATAAAAGGGAAGCTAATTTATTGAAACCATTTCAGCATTTCTCCAATAAGATTGTTTGCAGGGAAACCATTGACCAAAATGAAATCTCTGGAGTTTGAAGACCCAGGCAGTTTTCTACCAATACTAAAAGCAATGAGGGAGTTGTTCTTTTATCCCAATTTTAGCAAAATGACCACGAAATTAAATTCTCTAACTGAATATCTATGAGATTTTCTGCCTAGCATGCTTTACATAAACAAGTACACCCTTGAGTATCCAGAATCCTAGCTAGATTACTAAAAATCATAGTCTGTATCCCACAGGACTCATTGCACTTGAATTTTTACAAGTTATGTCTCAAAATGCAGTTGAAAATTTAAATAAATTTCAAAAATTTTGTAATAGAAATACATTTTTTAAAAGTTACCTGTCTTCTCTCAGCAAGTGTTAACATAGCCAAGTTAGTTTTCTTAACTTTTCTCCCTGTTCTCGCTCATTTCCTTCTTGCTCATCCACTATCACTGACCCAGATCTCCACTACCAGATTTGTACATGGCAGAGAATGGGGGAACTCATAAAGAACAAGGAAGGGTGAAGAGGAGTGAAAAGAGCCAACAGAAACTTTTACTGTGGCCAGGGTTTGGAGATTATGCCTCAAGCTACACACAAAGCAGCCAAACTATTTATTTTGCAGTTAAGTGGAATTTTCTTCTTCAATGTCAAGAGGCAGGAGCCAAACTTTAGAAAGTCACAATTTTCCCAAGACTTGAAAGAAAGATAGTCTTGATCATGCACATATTCTTGGAATACTGGTAGTCTAGAACTGACGTTCTCCCACTGGATGGATTTGCAGGCCAAAATACAATCAAGCTTAGGAGCTGCTGGCTCTGTCCACAACTGGAAATGAGGTAAACACAGATTTCCAAATTATGTCTTCATACTTCCAATGCAGTCCCTGCTACCTACCTCTCTTACTGCCTCACTATTGAGATTCAGATGACTACTTATATTCTCTGAGGTATTGTGACCTTTTTTGAGGCAGCATAATCTAAGAGAATCATTTTCTAAAATTCTGAAGGCCAAGGAAAGTTTTGCAGAAGTCAATGTGTGTGTGTGTGTGTTTGTGTGTGTGTGGTGGTACATACCCTGTCAAAAACATGACTTTCACTTTAGGGAACACTATAGCATGTCTTTAAGTAAAATAAAAATAAGACCAAAATTTTGTGGAGGTGCCAGTTTCTTCTAAAATAATATATAAATTTAATACAATCAACATAAAATCTCAACACTTGATAAATTTTATTTGAGAAGTAAAATGTGTGAGGTGGGGGCAGAGTAAATCTCCACCACAAATGAAAAAAAATAAGTAAATAAATAAATCAGAAGCAGAGAGGAGAATTGGGCCTAACAAATATTAAAATCCATTGGAAAGGTACCAACTTCAAAA
The DNA here is from genome assembly GCF_014898055.3 of Talpa occidentalis. Taxonomy (NCBI): domain Eukaryota; kingdom Metazoa; phylum Chordata; class Mammalia; order Eulipotyphla; family Talpidae; genus Talpa; species Talpa occidentalis. The sequence continues at coordinate 48,261,563 of NW_023605083.1, read as the reverse complement.
CAGCAGGACAGTGTTACAAGAATTTGTAACCATATTGATGGACTAAAATAGAAAGTACAGAAATAGAGTCAAAGTATATATATGAATTTAGTATATGACATTGGAGAAAGGTTGGATTAAACTATAATTAGTACTGAGAAACCTCGCCAACTATTTTAGAAAAAAATAAAGTTCAGACCATTGTCTCACACCTCATGCCCCCAAATTTTCCAATTAAAAACAATTATAAATTGTGAAAGCACAAAATATTTAAAGAAACTATATGTGATTAAGAGTTCTCTTTCAAATTATTTTTTTCCTAAGAAAATGAGACAGAGAGATAGAGACATAAATAGATAAATATCAAGTATATCCAATAAATATCATTCAAAATAGCAAAATAATCTGAATGGCTTTCAAAAAGGAAATTATTTTAGTAAATTACACCCAAAAGTGAAATAATATAAAACCACCAAAATGACATGTATGTTTATTCACTTCAAAAAATATAACCTATTAAATAAAAAGGGAGGTTACCAAACAAAATTATATTATAATCTAATACGTGTGTGTATGTGTGTGTATATATATATATATATATATATTATAGATGAAAGTCTAGAATGATACTCTGGAGTTTCATTTGGTGATAGGATTTGACTAACAATATAAAAGTATTGCTTTTGTAGTGGAGATAAATCACAAGAATTTACATTTTTTAATAAAATAGAATTAGGTCTGTCAATTGTTTGAAGTGGGGCCTTAGTTTGGAAAGTAAGGAAGTTGCTACAAAAGTCCTGGTAATAGTTGTCTGAAAAGAGACAAAGACAGTAAAGTAGAATTTGAGAAATACGTGGTGGTGGAAGCAGCAACTCTCGGTTTGATCAGCTGGACTTTTGTGACTGGGCTGTCATTTAGGGAGCCTACAACTTGAGAAACTAAATGGGTCATTTAGGGTCTCCCTGGTGGTGCAGGGGTTAAGCACAGCACTATGAAGCTATCCTCAGCCTCTGCAGCAGGAGTCCACATGGCACAGCAGACCTCTCGTGCCTCCCCGCTGCTCCCCTCAGCAGTGTTTTCAGTCAGTCTGCCTGTTCTGCTGCCCACTCTGTCTCTGGTGAATCCTCTCACCCTCCCGTACCTCTGGCCTATATCCCAGTTTTTGTATGCATAAATAAATAAATAAATCTTTAAAAAAAATAAATGGGTCATTTATAAAAGAGGATACAATTGAATGGTAGGGTAGGTGGGCAAGCCAATAAATAATGTACTTAGACATAAATTGCAGGTCATTGTGGACCTGTCTGTCCAGTAAGCAATTGGAACAAAAGACTGGAAACTGAGACTGGGTATTTATTAGCATGAAGGTACTGGAAACCATAATCATGGTTTATAAAAGCACATATAATTCTCCAGGGAAAATAACCCCTGCGTCCACATTGCTTCTAAAGCTCTTATCCCACTAGAGTACATTTTCCAAATTGCACAGGATCTTATTGCCTGAAATCTTAATCCAATTATCCTGTATCATTAGGATTCCCACTCATCATATCTGGATTAAGTAACTGCCAGACCTTGCTTTAAGTTTTCTATTGGTTTCCCTTTTCATTTAGAACAAATCCAAACTCTGCATGAGGATCTACCAATCTTACATGATCCAGTTGATACTATCTCTGACAGCATTTCGTGTCAGTTCCCATTACTCACTGTGATTTCACCATGCTGGCCTTCTTTTTCATCCTTGAACACACTGAGTTCATTTCCACTTCAGGGCTTTGTACATGCTCGTCTGTTTGCCAGGAAGTTTCTTTTTGGGCTTGTCTCAACACTGCCCTTTCTTATCTTTCAGATTTCAACTTAAATGTCATCCCCTCTCTTTAGAGTGGCACACTCCCTGACTCCTATTTCTAAAGAACCACTCTCCTGCATACCACCACCCTATCTTGTCACTGATTATGATTTCTTCTCAGAGTTTATCACTACCCTATATTATTTTTGTTTACTGTCAATAGTTTCTTTTAGGTTATAAATTCCCATAAAAGAGACCATGTCAATCTTCTTTTGTCTCTGTCTCTATTTCCACCCTTTTATCTAACACTACTCTGGCCCCTTTCATATAAAGGCCCAGCAGTTACATCAGGCACACATGGATAATCCAAGAAATCTCCCCATCACAAAATCCTTAACTTAATTACATCTGCAAAATCACTTTTGCTATGTAATGCAACATATGCGCAGGTGCTAGGGATTTGAATATAGACAGAAAAATCCTTAACTTAATTACATCTGCAAAATCACTTTTGCTATGTAATGCAACATATGCACAGGTGCTGGGGATTCGAATATAGACAGCACTACAGGACAAGCGTTCAGCCTACCACACTCAATTTTCTCAACCTTAAAATGGGTATTGTAATAACAGGGTCACCTCACATGATGGTGGAAAAAATTAAATTCATATCAAGTGCTAAGAGCACTGACTGGCACAAAGAAAACCTTCACCAAAAAAAGTCTGCATATATTTTTACCACATGGACTTCTGTGAGATCCTCCTCTCATCCCTAGCATTTCTGCCTTGGTTTGAACTCAGTTATTTCAACTCTCCCACAGTCATCTGCTGCCCTGTTTTGCCTTCCCACATACCCCACCCTCCCTACCCACCATACCACCATCTGAGTGGAAACACAATGATTACATTTCACTAATTTACCCTCTCAATAAATATGTTTTGACTGTCTACTACAAGCCAAGCACCTGCAATCATTGTCTTCTGCAATCGGTATCTTGGCCACTGTCTGTGTCTGCTGGACATATTGAGCCAGGTAATGGGACTTGTTTATCTCTCCACCCCAGTGTTTTATAGTCCCTACAGAAAATACTCAAGAATTCCTATTGAGTTAATGAATGGATGAATTTAGTTTAAAAATTCTACAGTACTGTAATTCTTGTCAGAGGTACATATTTAGACTTTTTAATTAATTAATCTATTTATTTTTAATAGGTAATATTACCACCGTAGTGCACCTACCACCAACTCACCCATATTCCACCACCATAGACCACTGTGCTTCCTTTCCTCTTTATTCTTTTCCCTCCCCCACCTTTGCCCCCCACCCTTGCTGATTTAGTTCTGTAGTCAGCTATCAAGGGGTAGTTCTTCAATTTGTCTTTTTCTGACTATTAATTTAGTTACTTTCTAGTCCACATATTACTGACATCATCCTATATTTATCTTTCTCCTTTTGATTTACTTCACTTAACATTATGATTTCAAACTCCATCCATGTTTCCGCATACGGTATGAATTTATCTTTTTTTTTAATTTATCTTTTTTGATCACTGAGTAGTATTCCATCGTGTATATATAACACATCTCCTGATTCATTCACCTGTTCTGGGCACTTAGGGTATTTCCATAGTTTAGTTCTAGTAAATAGTTCTGCAATAAACACAGGAGTGCAAGCTTCCTTTTAAATATTTGGATTCTTTTTAAAGCAGTTCAGGCGCTATAAAAATGAACGTGACAGTTGCTCAGTGCATCCAGAGGAAATGGATCTGTGCTCCACTCCCAGAGGCCTCCTGAGTCAGAACTGAGAAGACTGTTGTGGAGAGAGGGCATGTGGGTAAACTGTCACAGAGGCAGGCTTGATGGCAGACACTTCTTTGCAACTTTTAGAGAGGAGAATCAAGTGACCATGATGTGGCAGCCACATTGGTTAAGATATATTTCTCTCTTTCCACGTAATCTCATTTTTGCTCAACCACCAACAAAAAAAGAAGAAAGAAAGAAAAAGAAACACAAGCTACTGAGAAGGGCCCTTCTCTCTGTTCTCCATTCAGGAGAGCCTGCCAAACCAATTAATACCTCCTGAATGTTATCTCCCTGCTATGTTAATGTTATGTTAATAAATGCAATTAAGATAACATTCAGGAGGTGTTAATTGGTTTGGCAGATGTACATGAATAAGAAGCACAGATATTTTGCTTTCCCTATTTATGGAGGCAGGAAGTGACACAAAGTTGGACAAAAGGAAACTTAATTTGCCTCCAGTCTCTTTTGATACCACTTAGTCCTTTTCTGTTAAGTAATATATGGGATTCTTAAAAATGCTAATTTAGATGGCATTACAAAGATGAAGTGATTGTCAAATGTTGCAAAAACACTGAAATTGTCTTTAGTCACAGGAATTAGCTACATGATATTTACTTCCTTTAAAATGCTATACATGCCATATAGACTATATATACATACATACTCACATATTCTCTTTCAAATGTGTCTATTGCATATATGCAAATAAGTTTTCACGCTAATCCATGAAGCAGACTGTTCCAGAGGACTAATTTCTAGATTATTCTTTATGTAATTAGTTTTTTAATATATTTTAGTGATTTGCAAGAATTAATGTTCTTTTATTCTAATTTACAAGATGGTAGCATATTTTTTTTGTATCTAGAAATTCATACACATACACACTTACATCAGTGCCTAAAGCTGTCCTGGGGAGACTAAGCCAGTAATGTTCTGGCCAACATCAGGTTCTAGGACTGAACACAGTAACCTTAATGGCAATAGAATGCAGCATCTCTTTGCTTCAAGTCCATACTAATTTAGGCTTTTTAAACAGAGAAAAATCTCAGTTTTGTAAGGTAAGGCACACTGATGAGAGCCCCAGAAAGTGTTGAGGTCTGAGACCTTGTTAGAGTATAAACTGAACTGAGGTTCCTTCCAGATCTGGAGGGCAAATTATCAGTGTCTACTACTGTGAACCAAGTGGGGAGGTCTATGTCGAAACTCTACTCAAAATATTCTCCAACCTGGAATTCAAAAAATTGGAAGTACATTACTTGAAATCTAAGACATAATTTTCTACAAATTGTAGAAGCTCTTTAATAAGGAGAAGAAGAAGAAGAAAAGGAGAGTGAAGAGAAGGAGAAAAAAAGATTCCATTAAAATTTATATTTATTGCAAGATTGAAATCCAATTCCAGAAATGTTAAAATGTGCATTTCAAATTAAGACTATTATGTATTGCTTAGGAAACAAGAAACAGAGTAGGTAGCTAGAATAGAGAAACTGCTTTCTTTTAAGTGGATTGTTGAGCCAGTATATGTTGCATAATTCCAGAAAATTCACCAAGCTTAAGAATACATGCATGTTTCTTTGCTAAATGCCCATCGACAGCTCTTAACTGTCCCTTTGTCACTTTCCTCAATGTTATTTCCTTGGAGCTTACATATAGAATAATGGGCTTGTTTCTAGCTTTCAATCTTTAAGTGTGGGCAATTTCTTAAGCAATGAGGGATTATTGTTGCTGTCCAGTGACAATAAGCTGTTAACTGGATTATAATGAAATACTCTTCTAATCTGGGTGCGTGTGTACAAGTGTGTTTGCAATATTTTCCATTGAGATAGACTCATTGTAGCTTAAATTCTTTAAGTTTTACAGTCTTGGCTCCCCTCCAGGCCAAGGAGATGAAGGAACACTCTGGAATGCAGTGACACTGACTCAGTCTTTGGGGGCAGCCCCATGTGATTCTGAGCCATGGTTGGCTCTGGAGTGGCAGAAGATACAGATTCCATGGAGAAACCATTTCCAGACAGACCTACTGTGTCCTTGTGAGGGTTGCTCCCCCCAGCACCTTCGGCCATATTGTCCAAGAGCCCTAGAGGCTGCCTGGTGATGGACTCATACAATAAAATCTTATTTCAAAACAGTGCACTTAGGTCTAGAGTTTAGGAAACATTTTTAGTTAAAAAAAAAAAGGTTATACTCGCTTTAAATTATTCTTGGGCAAATTTATTACATACATTCTCTGTGGCAGAAATACCAAATAGATTATATCTGAGTGTAATGGACTGACAGTATCCCCCCAGATTTTATATTGAAGCCCTAACCACTCAGTAACTCAGAATATGACCATATTTGGGACTCTAAAGATGTGATTAAATTGAAATAGGCCATTGGGATGGGCCCCCATCCAATCTGCCTGGGGTCCTTATAAGAAGACGAAATCTGAATACACAGAACAACTGGGTGTATGTACACAGATGAAAGACCAAATTAGCACACAGCAAGTTGACCATATTCAAGCCAAAGAGAGAGGTCTCAAAAGAAACCATACGAATCTGGAGGAAGTGGAGGAAGAGGAATATAATTCAATCCATCACAGTACATATCCCTAAAAAACAGATGATAGATAGACACATAGATTGATACTAGATAGATGATAGATGTTTCATTGTGGTAAAAGATGATTTAAGTGTTAGTAATTTTCAATTTAATAGTTATGCTTCCTCAACCAAAACTGTAAACTAAACATGGTTTTATTAATCATGTTTATAAAAACTAGCTTCTGAATTTTATTTATGAAAAATTTGTATGAGTCTAAATTACACAGTAGTAAAGTTACCTCTGGCTTCATTACATGATTTACACAATGTGAAGAAATTTATGATTATGTATTTTTATATTCTCCATCTTTACAGCCACGTGCTTTATATCTCTCCTTCTGAAACAAGTTTTCTGTAATCGTAACAAACTTTAAAGTGCTTTTTTGAGATGAAGACAAGAATTTTGTCTCCCAGCTTTTAAATAGAAAACAAGTTTATTTTTAAAAAGGCAAAACTCTTTATTTAAAATTATGTAGCAGAGAAAAATGCTATTTCCAAAGCCTTTTGTCTAGTCCAGTTTAGTGTAATGAAAAAAAGTTCTAATGCATATATGGTGCTGGAACCATCACATTTCCATTTTATAGTCAATTGGGTAAGTTTTCTTTCATTTCACCTCTCAGAATGTTGGGCTTTTGAAGCAGGCAACAATTCAACCTCAGCAATATCATCTCTCATTTGATAATCTATTTCAGTCTTATTCTTGGCATTTAACAATGACCTCACGCTGCTAACACACTTTCAGAGTGTGTGTCTGTGTGTGTGCATATGTGTATGTATGTATGTGTGTGACTATGTATGAAATGTTGTTATTTTCCTACACTGCTCCTCTTTGATCATCAAAGTTGGTTTGTCTCTTACTCTCCCTTGCAATTCTCATTGTTTTTACTCCTTCAAAGCCTTCTGAAAAACAGAAGATCCTAAAAGAATAGTCTCTTTCCTTGCTGCCAGTTTAGACATTTTCCAGTTTCTGTCTCTCTGAATACTTTTGTTAAGACATTTTTTCCTTCCATCTGGCTGAGACTAGTCAAGACCTACATCCACTGGATTGTCCTCAGGCAGTAACAACCCGAGACCCTTGGGTGTCATAGTGGAAGAGCGAGAGTTTTTAAGCCAGAGCACTTGAAATAAATCAGAGTCCTGTCACTTCCTGGCTAGAGAGTGTAAGCAAATTATCTGGAACTCAATTTTATCATCTGTAAAATGACACTTAGCTTTCAGGATTACTTTAAAGGATTATATAAGTAAATGTATATCAACATTCTTGAGAAGCATAATGCAGCCATACTGATTTTTGTTTGATTCAGTAAACACTGGTTGGTAACTAATAGCATGACAAACTCAAAGGACTATAGGTAATGTAAAAGCATGCGACAGGTAGGGTTCCATATATTAGGGTACAAAGTGGGTGTATTACTGGAGAACCAGAAATCACGAACCTGTCTGAGGATAACTGCTGCTTAACTGCAACCTACAGTTTGCATCTGCCACAGCCCACTGTGGGCCCTAGAAAGGCAATGAAAAATATCTAGTCTGTGGTGGACAGTGTGTTGCATTGCCCCAACCCCCCTTTGGGAAAGGACATGTTGTCCTTGCTGCATCAGTCGATGGCCTTAGTTGTCAACCTTTTCAGCTGCAAAGCCGCCTCACCCAAGGTCACACCATTTTCTGGGGTAGTCCATATCCAATGCTGATGAGAATGGGGTTGCCCAGCCATCCCACTCCAACTTGGCACAACTCTTAATGACCATTCTAGCTCCAGAACTCTTTATGGTGTAAGATGAAGAAATTGGTTTACATTAGAGCCTGATTTCTCCTTCTGCCCATTTGGCTTCTTTTTTCTTTCTGCAGGTGGCAAACTCAAGGGCACTCCTGAACAAATATCTGTATATTAAGCTGTCTCAGATCTGCTTTCTGGGGAATCCAGCCTACAACAAAGTACCAGAACTCATGGAACTATCGGTATAGCAACTAAGCAGTCAGATCATTTCAATACCCTGTAATAAATGCTAAGATAAATATACAAATAAAAATCTCTGATAAGGAAGGAAGGGGGTATCTAGCTCAACCAGGGCATCTCAAGTTGTCTTTCCAAGTACATGTTGTTGAAATGAAATTTTCATTTGTTTGGTTTAAAATTTTATTGACATACTATTGGTTTACAATACTATACATTTCAGGACTACAGCTTCATACCTCCATAAATACATCACACCCATGAAAGGAGTTCTAGTACCACAAGTACTGACCACTATTAAGTTGACCCTCCTTTACTTTTTCTTCCAAGTCCCCTTTCCCTTTGGTAACTACTATTTTGTTGTAAGAGTCTGAGAGTGGTTTTTGTTGTGTTTTGTTAGTTCCTTTGTTTTGTCTTTTTATATTACACACGTGAATTAAATAATCCAGTATTTGTCTTTCCCTTTCTGACTTATTTTACTTAGCACAAATCACCTCAAGTTCTATCCACATTGTTGCAAAAGACAAGATTTCACCTTTTTTATAGCTGAATAGTATTCCATCGTGTATATATGCCACATCTTCTTCATCTAGTCATTCATCAATGGGCATGTAGGCTGTTTCCATGTCTTTATCTATTGTTAATAGGACTGCAATGAATCATAGGGGTGCATATATCTTTTCAAATTAGTATTTTCATATTCTTTGCATAAGTACCTAGAAGTAGAATTTCTGGATCATATGATAATGTTGTTTTTCATCTTTTTTTTACTTTTATTTTTTATTTAAATTTTATATTTATATTCCCCATACAATTACAACCCCCTTATTTTGACCCCAAGCCCTCCTTTCCGCACCCCCCACCCCCCATAGAGTATCTTTGGTTCATAGTTGTTTGTTGATTTTGATATTTTCTTTCTTATAGTTATTCTTTTCCTGGTCCCTTATTTAAGTTTTCTAGATTCCTGCTATGAGTGAGACCATCCGGTATTTTTCTTTTTCTTTCTGGCTTATTTCGCTGAGCATGATCCCTTCCAGCTCCATCCATGTTGCTACAAATTGCATGTGCTTATCTTTTTTGAATGCTGAGTAATATTCCATGGTGTATATGTACCACATCTTCTTGATCCAGTCATCTGTTTTGGGGCATTTGGGTTGTTTCCAAAGCTTAGCTATTGTAAACAGTGCTGCTATAAACATAGGGGTGCAGGTGCTCTTTGGAATTGATGTTTCTGTGTCCTTTGGGTAAATACCTAGGAGTGGAATTGCTGGATCATATGGAAGCTCTATGTTTAGTAGGTCCAGAAATCTCCACACAGCTCTCCATAGTGGTTGGACCAGTTTGCACTCAAACCAACAGTGCAGGAGAGTTCCTTTTTCTCCACAACCTCGCCAACATTTGTTGTTGCTAGTTTTTTAAATATGTGCCATTCTCACTGGTGTAAGATGGTATCTCATTGTAGTTTTGATTTGCATTTCTCTCATTACAAGTAATGCTGAACATTTTTTCATATGCCTGTTGGCCATTTGCATTTCCTCTTCAGAGAAGTTTCTTTTTAGCTCTTCTGCCCATTTTTTGACTGGATTATTTTCTTTGTTTTTGTTGAGTCTCATCAGCTCTTTGTAGATTTTTGTGATCAGTCCTTTATCATTAGTGTTGTGTGCAAAAAATGTTCTCCCAATCGGTGGGGTTTCTCTTTGTTTATTTTTCATCTTTTTGAGAAATCTTTATATTGTTTTTCATAATGGCTACACCAATTTACAACAGTATATTAGGGTTCCTTCTTTCTCTATACCCTTGCCAAAACTCATTCTTTCTATTCTTTTTCATACAGATCTTTTTCACAGGTATGAGGTGATATTGTGGTTTTGATTTGCATTTCCCTAATAATAGATGATGAGAGAATTTGTTTGGTAATGTTCTTCTTGGCTATCTGTATGTCTTCTTTGGAGAAGTGTCTATTGAGAATGAGGTAATATTTGAAAGCTAATGACACTGTAACCAGACAAGGAGTTGGGAACTGGTACTTCAGGTAAAGAGAGAACAGCACTAAAAACAAACAGTAAATAAATATCTAAGTACTGGAGAACAAAGTATGCATGGGGATATAGACCATCAAGTTGCAAATTTAATTTGTTTTTCTATGATTTATAGAACCAATAGAACTTGAAATGTATATTGGGGATGGCATAAGATATAGCTAGAGAGAAAAGTTACAATTTAAGACCTTTGCTTTGATCCAGTAGATAATAGAGATTGAAGATTTTTCCTTCTAACTCTTCATTTTTTTTAAAGATTTATTTATTTATTTGTTTATTTATACAAGCACTGGGTACAGTCAGAAGCGCGGGAGGGTGAGAGAATTCACCAGAGCCAGAGCGGGGAGCAGAGCAGGGAGCAGAGCAGGCAGAAGGACCAAAGTACACTGCTGAGGGGAGCAGCGGGCGGCAGGAGAGATCTGCGCGCCATGTGGGACCCTCCTCTGGTAGCCGGGAAGCAGCCGGGGATCGAACCGGCGCTGCAAGAGGCCGCGAGCAGCTTCGCAACCCAGTGCTCAACCGCTGCACCACTGGGGAGGCCCCCTTCTAACTCTTTAAAACACGTGTTCTCTCTTTTCTCCAACAGATTTTATGTATCAATTTGCATGGAGCCTATTTTCATTTAATATCATGCTTTGATAAATCTCATATCCATCTCTTGTCATAATTCAGAATCTAGAAATGAGCATCCAATTCAACATCTGCACTTGAATGACTCATAGAAACCACAAACTCATTGTGTCCTAGGACACCAACTTTACTACAAATTATACTGCATCTCTTCCTTTTGCCCCTCCAGATTCACACTCCACCATGCCCCAGAAGAATGACCTATGTGGACACATGAATGAACTTCCTTGCCTTCTGGTTTTATGTGGGTTTAGCTAATGTGGGAAATCAATAGCCTATAGAAGGAGAGACGAAAGTAAAGTCTGGATATTTATTCTTTCGCTCTCTCCTTGTTTCATCCCTCCACCAAATTTCAGGCACCTAGTACAAATGAGTAAGTGGTTGCTAACTAGGGTGACTAAAATGGGAAATTATCTTAGGAATTCCCAAAATTAAACTTTAGAGAAGCAACTTCCAAAGGGCTAAAAACTGTACAGATGAATCTTTTATAGGTATATATGCTAACACAGTCTCATGATAAATTTTTAAGACTTAATGATGGCAGGGGTTTTAAATAACTGGTTATAAAATAATGGTGAATTGGGGGAGTGGATATAAAAGCATTATACTCTTGTCAATTCAGTAATTTCTGCTACACTCCAATATCTGGGCATCAAAATAGAACAAAAGAAATGCAGGGATGTTAGAGGAATTTCAGTTACATACTACAATGAAATCACAAATTAGTAAATACTGATATATTTTGTTACCTTAAAGATGGGATTTTAACATTCATGTAAGGCTTCAACATTATCTTTTGGACCGAAGTTGGACAACAGCCTTTTAGGGTCTTCAGATATTTAGTGTAGGCCACTGCAGTTCTGTGATATCTCCCTCTTGACTGTATCTCTGTGGTCATCTTTACTGCTCCACAGTTTATAACTCATTTTCTATTTTCTTCTCTTTTTTTTTTTTTTTGCATGCTCCTCCTCCCCCACCCTTTTCTCAAAAATAAGATGAGAAATAAGATGACTCACTTTCTAAATGAATCCTCTAAACCAATTCTACTTGACTCAAAGCAGCTATTGTGTTAGCTACAACCCCCTAAGACCCTTATCTTGCCAGCTTGTTTATAGAAAGTGACTAGATTGCAAATTTAATTTGTTTTTCTATGATTTAGCCAATCAACCCAAATGCAGGGGAAACAAAAATGGAGGGCACTCAAGAACAATTAAAATGTCAACATGTTTAGAAAGAGACCTATTAGTAATGCAAATATGAAATATTTTGGGGTTCATATTCAGGTCATTAGAACTTAAAGTTAACCAAGTCATTTGAATTTTGCATTTACTTGCTTGTTAGACAAAGAAAGGCAGCAGACCCAGAACTGTGGTTTGTTTGCCCTGCTTATCTCAAGTCAACAAGCTAAATCAAATCAAAGGGAAATCCCAAACTTGGAAATAACTCTAGAGTTCATCTCTTTTATCTTGCTTCTTGACTCACTCCTTGTATTATGCCCCAGATTGTCCCTGTCAAGCATCATTTTGGTTGCTACTACAAGGAACTTAAGGAACTCTAAGCTCTTCCTTGAAGCTAACTTCATGACATAAATCATTATCATCAAGTTCTCTTGAATCAAAATCTGCCCCCATGTGACTTCCAGAAGTCTTCCAGAACTGTTTTGTTTTCAAATATTTTTAGCCAATGAGTTTTGTACTAGCCATCCCAACACAAATATTTTTTAGACAAAGTATAACAGATTCATTCATTTACTCCTCATCTGATTTGATGTCCACCTAGGGCTCTCACGACCCTGGGCCCTCTCTATGCACATTCACATTCAGGTTTGTCGAAGCCCCTCTTAATGTGAAGAGGCCAAACAGGAAGTTACTCGAAAAATGTGTTCTATAATGACCTGAATATGAATACTCTGCTTTTACAAATACAGCTGCAATTCTTTAGCTTTCTGAAAATACTTCTGCCATTCTGCAACATGAGTATAGGCTTTGGAGTCAGATCTAAATTTGTATTGATAGGAATTTTAACCTTGGGCAAGTTACTTTACATCTCTACATCCTACATTCATCTATAAAACAGACATAATCATCATTTCCTTATGAATGTTTTAGAGGGTGAAATATAACATATGTAAAGCCCTTTGGACAGTAGTAGATGCTCAAAAATCATTAATTGTTATCACTAGTATCACTTTTATTTTCACAGACACATGCACTGTTGTTGTTTTTAATTTACATGAACTGATTTCAAATCTAGTACCATCCATCTTGTATTTAACTGATTTTCTTCCTGAAATTTAAGGCTTCACATTTACTATGTGTTTTCATCTTATCTTCCCATTCTAGATATTCTCTTTTATATCCTATTGTGTCACCTAAAGATTTGATAAACCTAACCTTTAAGTCCTCATCCAAGTCACTGATAATGCTGTGACTAAAGAAAGACCGAGGACAAAGAGCTCTGTGACGCACCAGGAGGCCAGCCAGCTTTACATCTATTTCCACTTTTCATCAGCTGTGTAATGAATTGTGAATAGAGCTCACTGCATTGACACCTGACACACATTCCTTTGTCTTTTCACAGGAATAACTTAAGAGAAAAGTCAGGTTGATAAATTTGCCCCTGACATTCAGCTCAATCTGCCCCGTAACTCTGTTAAATAAAAAGCAGTATTTGCTATGACTTAATGAATTTATACTAGTTCTTGACAATTTTCTTTTCTAATTATCTATAAATAATTTTATAACCCATAAATTTTCCTCCTCTTTATTGTGGGCAAAATAACACTCCCCCAATTATGTCTTAATCCCAGAAGCTCCAAATTTATTACTTTATATAGCAAAGGAACTTTATATCTGCAAAGCTAAGAATGTTGAGATGAGGAGGTGATCCTGGATTATGCAGGCAGCCCAATGCAGTCATGTGCGTCCTTAACAGCAGAGAATCTCTTTGCTAGCAGTGCCAGAGGAAGATCAAGTTCTCCAAGGACTAAGAAAAAAAAACAAAAAGAGTCAGAGGGTGCCATGTTACTGGCTTTGAATATTAAGGGAAGTGGGCACAGGACAAAGTAGGTAGCCTCCAGCTAGCTCCTATTGGAGAAAGGTAGGAAACAGATAATCCTCTAGATTCTCCATAGCTTTGACAACATATTTATTGTTGTTGTTTTTTTTTTTTTAACTGCTGTAACCCTGGTTTACAATACTGTGGTTTACAATACTTTCACATACACAGCTTCTCATCTTGACATCGTATATATACCATGCCCTCCACCAAAGATCTAGTTTCCATCCACCACCATCCAATGAACCCCTCTAACCTGTTCTACCTCCCCCATTTCCTTTCCCCTCTGTAACCACCATTCTGTTGGCAGAATCTAAGGGTTTGTTTTGTTTTGATTCTTTATCTTCCGCCCCTGTAGGTATTTGTCTTTCTTAATCAGACTAACTCACTTACCACAGATTTCATCCATGTTGCACAAATGGCAAGATTTCATCTTTTTTTAATACCTGAGTAATATTCCATTGTGTATATATACCACTTTTTAATCCAATCATTCATTCATGGGCAATTTAGATTGGTTAATGTCTTTGCTATTGTAAATGGCAATTCCCAGTGACTACAGGGGTGAATATATCTTTTGAATTAGTTTATTCATATTCTTTGGGTAAATACCCAAACTGGAGTTACTGGATCCTCTGGTAGTTCTATTTCCAATTATTTTTTTTTAAGATGTATTTATTTATTTATACAAGCACTGGGTACAGTCAGAAGCGCGGGAGGGCGAGAGAATTCACCAGAGCCAGAGCGGGGAGCAGAACAGGCAGACAGACGAAATACACGGCTGAGGGGAGCAGCGGGTGAGACAGGAGAGGTCTGCTGCATCATGTGGGACCCTCGCCGGCGGCTGGGGATGGAACCGGTGCTGCAGAGGCTTCGAGCAGCGTCACAGCCCAGCGCTCAACCGCTGCAGGGGTGGGGGGGAGGCCCTATTTCCAATTTGTTAAGGAAGTTCCATACTTTTTTCCATAGAGGCTGTACCGATTTGCATTCATACCAACAATGTATAAGAGTTTCTTTCTTTCCACATACTCACCAACATTTACGATTTGTCTTTCTGAAAATATTGTCTTTCTGAAAACATTCAAACAGGTATGAGGTGAAATATCAATGTGCTTTTGATTCACATTTCCTAATAATAAGCAATAAAGAACATTTTTTCAAGATGTGGGTCACCTCCCTGGCCAGGGATCGAACTGGTGCTGTAGTGCCCGCGGATGGCTTCATAGTGCTGCTTCTTAACCCTTTGCACCACCAGGGAGGCCCCAAGAACATTTTTTCATGTGTCTGTTCAGCCATCTATATGTCTTCTTTGGCTAAATGTCTATTTAGAAGTTCAGCACAGTTCTTAATTGGCTGGTTTCTTTGTTGTTGTTGAGTTATATGAGTAGTTTATATATTTTTGAATATTAAACCCTTGTTTGATATATAATATTCTAATATCCTCTCCCATTCAGTAAGTTGCCTTTTCTGGTTAAAGGGGATTTCTTTCACTGTTGCAAAAGCTTTCATAGTTGGACATAGTCCCTGTTTGCCTATTTTTTTCTTTTGTTTCCATTGCTGTTGGAGACAATTCATAAAGACATCACTAAGGTCAATTTTGAAGAGTTTATCACCTAGGTTTTCTTCTATGTATCTAATGAGTTCACCATTGAAGCCTTCTTTTCCTGGACTTCTGTTTTTAGGGAATTTTTCAATAACTATTTCCTTACTTGTGAACATTTGTTCAAAAACCAATGTATTTATTTTAGCCAAGTTAAGACCTGCATTAAATTCCTGACCTTGAGGGCCTCCCCGGTGGTGCAGTGGTTGAGCGCTGGGTTGCGAAGCTGACCGCAGCCTCTGCAGCGCCGGTTCATTCCCTGGCTGCTCCCCGGCCACCGGGGCGAGGGTCCCACATGGCACGCAGATCCCTCCTGCTGCCCTCAGCAGTGTACTTCGGTCCTTCTGCCTGCTCTGCTCCCCACTCTGGCTCTGGTGAATTTTCTCACCCTCCCACGCTTCTGCCTGTACCCAGTGCTTGTATAAATAAATAAATAAATCTTTAAAAAATAAATAAAGAGGAAAGTTTTTAATAAATAAATAAATAAATAAATAAATAAATTCCTGACCTTGAGAACTGTAAGATAATGTACTTTAGTTGTTTCAAGTCACCAGTGTTTCAATTTGCTACAGCTGCCATAGGAAACTAACACCTTCTCATCATTACCCTTCTATATTGTAAATGTATATTTTCAGTTGATATAAATTTTTCTCCAAATTTACTTTTAACTAGCTGTATCTTAATTTTGCCAAGGCATAGGAGACCAGTAAAAGTCTAGTGAATTGTAGGAAATCACCAGTTAATCTCCTTATAACAAATTAGCCTATCTCTTCATTAATAGAGTTTGCAATGAAATATCTCCATGCAAAGCACTGTTAGGATTATTATCAGCACCACAGCCATACAGCTTCCTTTCTTTTCCAAAAAAATCTAAAGCACTTGTAGTCTTTACTACCTTGCATCTCTGATATAATTCAGTAAAATCAGGTGTAGCTTTACTGAAGGTATTGTGTCCTTACATGTGCAACAATGTCATTGGACAGCCACAGTAGTGAGCCAGAATCCAACTATGGTAAATTTTATTATTTTCACTCAAGTTCTGTTACTCAATAATCATTTCATCTCTCTGTACCTCAGTTTTTATACCTTGAAAAATAAGGACATTAGACAAGGTAATTTGTAAGGTCTCTTGCTTCTTCTAAATTACTGTGTCCTCTCAGAGTGCACATTAAAAAAGAGAGAGAGAGTCCCTGTTTCTCTGCTAAAGGATAAACTGATTGAAGTCCAGAACTTCAACCCTTTGTTCACCAGTTCCCCTACATGAAATGCATACTTCTCCTTTATTTTTTCTTGCCACTTAAAAACATCAGCTAGTAAAATCCTCTCTGCTTTCAAGTTCCAAATCAAACGCCACTTCTCATGAAAACTTCCTTGATCACAGCATCAGGAGCTAATCTTGCTCTCCTCTGAAATACTACAGCACTCATTACCTATAAGCTTATCACAGACTGAATTATTTTTCTTTTTTGTGGCAACATCTTCCACTTCAAATGGACTGCATCTTCTCAAGTAGGGGGATTATGTCCTTGTTGTTTGCAGATAGCAGGTGTTACGTAAACACCCTACCTTCCCTCCTATCATAATGGAAATGTGCTCCATTCATCTAAAGTCACCTCTTCCTGGCTTCTGATTATTCCCTTCTGCCACTCACAAACTTACTGACATTCATCACCCCTCATCTCTCCTTTATCTTCAACTTCAACTTCTCTTCTAGTCTCAGACCATCAGCTCAACTCTCTCCCTTTTCTTTTTCTCAAAAATGTGCATTCTATGTATATAGCATATGTATTTTCTTTTTTTCATTAATGATTTATTGTTGTTTTACATCCTTGTTTGTTTTTTCACAATATAGGATTTTTTCCTTTCAGGTGTGGTTCCCATAGTGTCCCTACCACCAAAGCACCCGAAGTCCTTCACCATAGTCTGCTGTGCTCTTCTGCCCGCTCTGTTTACTCTCCTTCCTGCCTGGATGCCTCAGGTCTATTTTCAGCTTTGAAGTGTCAGTTTCAAAGTTTGTCTTTCTCTGATCCTTTGTTTGGTTCCTCTGTATTCGACCTATGTTTCTTTTATTTTTTTTTTAAAAAAGATTTTAGTCATTTATGCATATAAAAGCTAGGGTATAGGCCAGAGGTGCAGGGAGTGAGAGGATTCACCAGAAACAGAGTGGAGACCAGAACAGGTGGATCTACTGAAATACACTGCTGAGGGGAGCAGTGGGTAAGACAAGAGAGGTCTGCTGCACCTCATGGGTAGCTCCCTGGCCAGGCATCAAACTTGTGCTGCAGTGACTGCGGATAGCCTCATAGTGCTGATACACAACATCTTGCGCCACCAGGGAGGCCCACTACCTATAAGTTTAAATCATCCGGTATTTATCTTTCTCCTTCTGGCTCCCTTCACTTAGGATAATCCTTTCCACTCCATCCATGTTGCCACAAATGACATGAGTTTATCTTTTTTTGATTGCTGAGTAATATTTCTCTGTGTGTGTGTGTGTGTGTTTGTGTGTGTGAGTGTGTGACATTTTTCTTGATCCATTCATCTGGTTGTTTCCATTCGTGGCTATTGTAAATAGTGCTGCTATAATAGGTTTCCTTTTGGATTAGTGTTTTGTGTTCTTTGGGTAAATATCTAGGAGTGGAATTGCTGGGTCATAAATGGATCTATTTTTAGTCTTTTGAGGAACCTCCACATTTCTTTCCACAGGGGCTGGACCAGTCTACATTCCCTCAACTATATAAGAGGGTTTCTTTTCCTCCGCCCCCTTGCCAGCACTTGTTGTTTCTGGGTTTTGTTGTTGTTGTTTTAATATGGGCCATTCTCACAGGTGTTGAATGGTATCTCATTGTAATTTTTGATCTGCATTTCCCTGATGCTAAGTGATGAACATTTTTTCATATGCCTGTTGGCCATCTTTATGTCTTCTTTGGAGAAGTGCCTATTTAGTTCTGCTGCCCATTTTATTGATTGGATTGTTTGCTTGGGTATTTTTTTTTTTAGTTTTATGAACTCTTGGTAGATCTTCAATATTAGTCCCTTGTCAGATGTATAGTGTGCAATATTTTCTCCATTCAGTAGGATATCTCTTTCTTTTGGCTACTGTCTCTTACGCTGTACAGAAGCTTTATTCAACTATCTCCCAATAATAAATTTTAAATATTAATAATAAATATATGTTAATATTAAAATATTAATATTAGAAATAATTAAATATTAATATTAACAATAATATTATTTTCTCCCAATAATAAATTTCATGAAAGAGTTGAGTTGTTCACATTTACTACTTCACCCTCCTTATTTCTTTTTTTTTAAAAGATTTATTATTTATTTATTTATACAAGCACTGGGGTACAGTCAGAAGCACGGGAGAGTGAGAGAATTCACCAGAGCCAGAGCGGGGAGCAGAGCAGGCAGAAGGACCAAAGTACACTGCTGAGGGGAGCAGCAGGCGGCAGGAGAGGTCTGTGCACCATGAGGGACCCTCCTCTGGTGGCCAGGGAGCAGCTGGGGAACGAACCGGCGCTGCAGAGGCTGTGGGCACCTTCGCAACCCAGCACTCAACCGCTGCGCCACCGGGGAGGTCCTGCTTATTTCTCATTCATGCTTCTCTCTACTGGTTTCCAATGTGGTTTCTACTGTAGCACTCCAACTAGACATCTTCCCCAAGGTTACCAATGACCTCCATGTCACCATAGTTAATGGATACTTACTACATTTATCTTTTGAGCAGATTATACTACTGTGCTTTCCTATTTGAGACACTGTTTTCCATTCCCTTCCATAATATACACTCCTCTTTCTCCTCAGATATATCATTACTCTCCATTGCCACCACATTCTCTATCATTCATCCCCAAAATACTTAATGTCCTTAGAGTTATATCCTTTTTTAAAAATTTATTTAATTTGGGCCTCCCTGGTGGCACAAGGGGTTAAGCACCGCACTATAAAGCAATCTGCAGCCTCTGCAGCATGAGTTCAATCCCCAGCCAGCCAGGGAGCTACCCAAATGCGAAGCAGAACTCTCCTGTCTCACCTGCTGTTCCTCTCAGGAGTGTACTTCTGGCAATCTGCCTGTTCTGTTCCCCATTCTGTCTCTGGTGAATCCTCTCACCCCCCGCATCTCTGGCCTGTACCCCAATTCTTGTATGAATGAATAAATAAATCTTTAAAAAAAAAAGGTATTGTCCTTTTTGAAAAAAAAAATTTATTTATGCATAAAAGAACTGGGGTGTAGGCCAGCAGTGCAGGGGGCAAGAGGATTCACCTGAGACAGAGTGGGGAGCTGAACAGGCATATCAACTGGGATACACTGCTGAGGGGAGCAGCTGGCGAGACAGAAGAGGTCTGCTGCATCTTGTGGGTCACCTCCCTGGCATGGGATCGAACTCATGCTGCAGTGGCTGCCAGTAGCTTGATAGCACTGAGCCTTTAGCTCCTGTGTCACCAGGGAGAACCATTGAGAGTTGTACCCTAGACACTCATCTGCACTTGGTTTACAGGGTCTTCTAGGTAGTTCCACCTCTAGTGTTCCAACTATCATGCACAAGAGCAAATTAGACAATGACTTTTTTCTCTGGAAGTTTATATCTTAATGTAAAAAACAAATATTAGCAATCAAATACATAAATAGTAAGAATTTCACAGAATGACTAAGTGCAAAGAAGGAAATAAGTTATTGGAAGGGGATATTTAGAAAGGAGGTTCAGGAAAGGCTTCTCTGATTTATGATGCTGGGACTGAAAGAAATCTCTAAAAAGACCTAAGGAAAGAATTCTCGGCAAAGAGAATTAAAAAGTGAAAAGTCCCCAAGATGGAAAAGATTCTGATATACTCTGGAAAGACAGGTGAAGGATAAGGATACCCAGTGAGGTGAGAAGGGAAGGTTGGAGTCAGTTTCAAAAGGACTCGTAAGTCCCAGAATTTGCAAAGAACAGCTATGGATGATTGCAAAAGCCCTTTAACTGATCTTCCAGCATGTTCTCTACAAAAATCAAGTTCTTATCACAGTCCTGCTTAAATATCTTCAAAGTCTTCCCCATGCTCCTTAGGATAAGATGCTAAGTCCTTAAAGGACTTCCAAGGGTCAGTCGTGATTGTTATCACTGCTAGCGATGTCCAGGCCCACTCCTGGCCACTCTCATTCTCTGTGTGACAATCATGCTGCAGTTGTGGACATATCGAGCTCAACCTAATCCTGCCAGGTAGAAATATATTATGGGCCACATATGTGATTTTTTTTTTAACTTTCTAGTAGCCATATTGAACAAGTAGAAACAGGTAAAAATAATTGTAACATGTTTTATTTATTTCAGCATATCCAAAATATGACCACTTCATGTAACTCAATATAAAGCATTATTAATGACATATTTTTATGCTCTCTTTTTGGTGTTGTCTTCAAAATGCTGTGTGTTTTGCATTTATGGGACAGCTCAATTTGGACTAGCCCCATTGCAGGCTTTCAATAGCACTATGGCTACTGACCATGGCATTGCACAGAGCAAGTCTAGATCTTAGCACATTATTCCTCTTGATCCCTGCCATGCTTTCCATCACATACCTCCATTTTTCATCAGATAATAGCTACACAACTCTCACACATAGGGAAGGCCTTCCTTAATCTCTGAATCAGAAAAAATCCTCTCAGTCTATGACACTCAAAAAAACACACTTCTGGGCCTCCCTGGTGGCTCAGGTGGTTGAGCGCCAGACTGTGAAGCTGTCCGCAGCCTCTGCAACGCGGGTACAATCCCCGCCGGCTGGCGGGACTCCCACATGGCGAAGCAGACCTCTCCTGGCTCGCCCGCTGCTCCCCTCAGCAGTGTATTTCAGTCAGTCTGCCTGTTCTGTTTCCCCACCCTGTCTCTGGTGAATCCTCTCACCCTCCCGAGCATCTGGCCTGTATCCCGGTTCTTGTATAAAAATGGATGGATCTTTAAAAAAGAAGAAGAAGAATACACACTTCTGTTTCATGAGTCACACAAAGTTCATAAGGATTTTTTTTTGCTTTCCTCCTATAAGCTACACAAGGAGAAGGTTTGTTTGTCCAGAGCTACATCTAGCCCAATACTTGACACAGGAAAGTTATTCAAGACATATTTTATGAACTAAATTGATAGCAGTTTTCACACTAATCAAAAACAGTTGTTTACACTGCTATTTCTATCATAAAATTTGCTTAACAACTGCAGCCTACTTAATGGGATTTTACCACAGTGCTCAGCACTAGGGATTAGCAGCACCATAGATATAGGCACTCTTAACAATATAAGGAGGTGGAAGGCACACATCTTTGTTGCTGATGCTTTTATTGATTGATTTATTGTTACCCAAGTAATAGGTTGCTTGTTAGAAAATTCAAAGGTAAAGAATGATTAGTCTTTCTTCTATTCATGTTTCTATGCCATTTTTGCCCAGAAGTCAACAGCTATTGCTAGTTTCTTATAGGTAGTTCCCCTGCCCTCTTCTCGTGGATAAAAATCATTTCACAGATGAACATTTCTCAATTTTCTCAATAATGTGAAGAATAAAGTAGCAATAACCCTTTCTTAGAAGACAGCATTTGGATTACTGTCTTCTGGGCCAGAGAATTGTTGTATATCTCTACTTTAATGAACAGAAAAAAGGAGTAGAATGTGGAATTGGAATTCTTCTGTTAAACAATTATCCTTACCTGGGGCCTCTTCCACTTAAATATTACTAATCACTAAATGAAATAATTCTTTATACTTATATAACTTTGATGGCCATGTGAGAAATATTATATATTCAAATCCATCCATCCACATGAGGTAAGTGCTGTGTATTATTGGGCCCATGTCTGGGATGGTAAACTTCAATGCCAAATAGCTTGTCAAGGACTGGACAGAGTGAACATTTTCAGGTGTACAGTCATAGATTTTTAGATTGCATTCCAGTATCCACAGACCCAACTCTGCCTGTATTTCTCTGGGTCACAATGCCTTAACAGACCCTACAAAAAGAGAAGCAGAGCCCCTAAAATCAAAAGATTTATGAGGCCTATTTGCCCTAGTCCTGCCTTTTCCCTTCTTTTCTACCATTAGCCAGTTAGGTAGCTGAGAGAAGAAGTTCTGAAGAAAAGCATTATTAACTTGGCTCCTTTTATCAGCACGAGAACGCAGGTGTGAAAATGTAATGCTTGTTAAAGTACCTGACAAAATTTACTCAAATATTTCGAGTTTTGCTATTTGGATGGCACATTTTTACAGACTTATTATAAAAGGAATTTAACAATGTGAATCAAGAAACTTACAAGTGACCATTCAACGGAATGGCCTTGAAAACCATTTCCTTGCACGCTCCGCAAGGAAATCATCACAAAAATAAAAAAAGTCAAGTATAAAGATGTTCATCACAGGGCCTCCCCAGTGGCACAGCGGTTGAGTGCTGGGTCGCGAAGCTGCCCGCAGCCTCTGCAGCGCCAGTTCGATCCCCAACCGCAGGCTGAGGGTCCCACATGGCGCGCAGACCTCTCCTGCCGCCCGCTGCTCCCCTCAGCAGTGTACTTCGTCATTCTCCCTGCTCTGCTCTCCCCTCTAGCTCTGGTGAATTCTCTCACCCTCCTGTGCTTCTGACTGTACCCAGTGCTTGTATAAATAAATAAATAAATCTTAAAAAAAAAAAGATGTTCATCACAGTATTATATAAAAAGCAAATAATTGCCATATGCAAAAAGGTAAAGTAATATTAATAATTTGAAATGTCATTAAGATTATTTGTTGCCTTGAAACAAAGAGTATGATAAAATATAATGAATAAGAAATCAGGAAACAGACTTGTATATATTGCATAAGACTATTCATAAAATAAAGCTTCAAAGGAAACATAAACAAAGAAAGTACTTGGATTATTGGATGATGAATGATACTTTTAGTGTTACCAATTCATTCAGCAGATATTTATTAATGGCACATGATATCCAGGCACTTTTAAATTTTTGACTGTAAGCAGACAAAAAAAAAACTTGTTCTTGAAAAGTTTATACTCTGAGAAAACTATACAATAAAAATATATAAAGGCTGTGTTTGAAGAAGACATGTCATGTGGAAGAGGGGGTTATTGACAGGGGCAGAAGAGATCAATAAGGAAACTAAGGCTGCAATCAAGACAACTGAGAGATGGTGATTGGATACTAACATTAGAGGTAGTGGTTAGGTTCTGGATTAATTTTAAGGTAAGGTCCAATAGAATTTACAATAGATAGGTTGCAGGATGTCAAAAAAAAGTCTAGGCAATTAATTCAACTGATATGCTGATAGGAAACCAATTCATTTTGGACAATGAAATGCTAATGCACTTTTTGGTTCAAATAATTTACTGGAAAAGAGGAAATTCCACAATGTGTATTGGGATGCACAAAAGAATTCTCAGTCATTGGCAGGTATATCATGATGTCACAGTATCAGATGGCACTTGTGACATTCACCATTGGTCCTCTTTTATTTGTGATTAATTTTTGTAGAATTCTACAGTCATTTTCTCCTTTCCTTAGATTCTTAACTTGAATCTAAGTCACAACTAACCTGTAAAGATGTAAAGAGCTCCATTACAATTAGTTTGCAGAAATAGGGAAACCTGAGTCCAAGCAGACCTGCTTATAACATGATCTGCTCCTGCCTAATGACCTTACTGCATGCCTGGCTTACTTCTGTGTTAGGAACTACAGGGTGTATATATAACCTTTGAAAGGAGAAAGCTTTCATTTCTAGAATTATTTATGAATCACCCCCTCACTCAGAGAGTACTCTAAAATCCAACCAACTCTGCAAGGTTTGAGTGATTTCCCCAGGCATGTCTGCTAGGCAAATGAATGGTAGAAGCAAGAAATATTTAAACAGAGAAAGAAGATCAGCAATCTTCACACATTTTTCTCACTCTCCACATATTTGGCTGAAAGTTTGTCAAAGGAGGGATGACATTTTCATCACCACCCAAGAGCTCTACTGTGTAGCTTTCTGCATGCATTTCTGTGTTGTCTCTTCTCCTATGTGAATCAAAAGGAGTCTACATTTGACACATTATTTTTGTTGTTTACATATTCTCCTATATTGTTCCTTAGTCATTTCTTACATGGAATATAGCATGAAAACCAATTTGCTGACCTCCTAAGGGCAAAGGTCTATCTTTTCTATCCCTTCTTAGATCCTAAACTGTGAGGTCCAATAATTAGTACCACATCAGCTCACAGGACAAAATGAATGCTGATTTAACACCACCACTGTATGAGCAGAGCAATAAAATAGAAGTGCTAAAAAAACTCAAACTTACTTTCCTCTTTCCTAAAACCTCTTTGGAAACAAAAGTGTATGATGCAGTGCTTTGTGTTTTTTTAAATTCAAATAATGTGTTGGCCTCTGAGGTCACCCTAAATGATTTCTATTCTAACAACTTTATTTTAATATGTGTAAATTTAAAACTAGACATAATGATTACATATACCATACAAAAGGAAAATTAAAGCAAATATGCAGACCAAATTTCAGTTTAGGACTCATAAAATTCAAGTGAATTACTTTAATGGGACACACAGCCAGCCACTGCACCCCTTGACCTGAAAGTGAAGTTCTCTGGAATCTCAGTGATTCTACCTCATGTCTTTATATAAAGTACCCAGAACCTTCCTTAGTGCATCCTGGCTTTCACTTGGTGAAGACACAACATTCACATATTAACTTCTTATTCATTTTTCCCCCCCGAATTAATTGTCTCCAACAATTAAAATAGTACTCCTGGCACTAACATCTTAAATTACACAGACAAAAATGCAGACCTTAGATGTACAAGGCACCTCTCCATTAAGTTGCTCATTCAAATGAACCAAAAATATGTTAATAGTCATTTATTACTGTCATCAAAATGAAAGCACAAAATTAAATTCTTGCAGAGAACTTGAAGCCTCTTGAGAATACAACTGCAGACTTTCAAGGATCTTCAGATCCTAATCTGAGTGATATGAATGAATGAGAAGTAATATGAATGAAGTGAGAAAGGTCCTTGACTTAAAATTTTAAAATCTGGATATACATCCCAGTTCTGACATTTGTGAGTGGGCCTAGGATACTTTCTTAGAAAAATTAATTAAAATCACAGCAATAAAATTATTTGTGAAATCTTTATAGTATGTTAGAAGATACATGATTAGAAGATATATGGTTCCAAGAAAACAAAGGATGAGAGTAAGCAATGCACTAATAGTTAATGGGGAGTCCTGTCCCAGGGAATACAAAATAAACAAAAATAGAAAGGGCTGTTGTTCAGTAATCATCACTGATAGAAATATTCCAGCCTACCATTGCCCTTATCAGGGTGTGCAGTTTTTTAATGCAATTAGAAAAAAAAAACCTAGCTTATAATTTTGCATTAAAATCATATATTCAATTATGCTGATCTTTAAATAAAGCCAAACCCTTTCTTTCCTCAAATACTTCCAATAAATAAAAAGCATAAAACATTTTATTCCTCAAGACCATTTTAGGGGTTTGTTTTAGTGCAGTATTATGTCCCAATTATAGTCATGTGTACATGGAAGTGTATTTGCTGAAACTAGATGCCTGATTTGAAATGCAAAACTTTAGAAATGCCAACATTCAAACACGATTGCAAATATGTATGTAAAACACAGCTTCTCATAGGTATGGCCCCATCAAGGCAAAATCCTGTTATAATGAATAAATAAAACAGACTTGTGAATAGGCTAAGGAGATATAAAACATTGGTAGTGGGTAACTGCTCTTGGTTCACCATGAATATTAATCTTATTTAACCTATAAAAGATAACTACAGGTGGGCCTCCCTGGTGGTGCAGCGGGTTGAGTGCTGTGCTGTAAAGCTGTCCATAGCCTCTGCAGCATGGGTTCTATTCCCGGCCGGCCAGGGAGATTCCCAAATGGCATAATAGACCTCTCCTATCTTGCCCTCTGCTCCCCTCAGCAGTGCTTTCAGTCCATTTGCCTGTTCTGCTCCCCGCTCTGTCTCTGGTGAATCCTCTCACCCTCCTGCACCTCTGGCCTGAGTCCCAGCTCTTGTATAAATACAAAAACAATAAATAAAAATAAAAAAACAATAAATAAAATTTTTAAAAATTAAAAAAGTAAAAGGATAACTACAGGGAAAAATATCAAAAGGCCTGCTCTGTGTCCCATCGTTTATTTCCACCCATCCATTTTACAATTTTCACTTCTCACTTTCAGGTTCTGTATCTATTTTTAGACATTCAATAATACCTAGTATAAGCCACTGCATGTTAGGCATGAATTAATGAACAGTAATATCTAGGTTGTTGGCAATATAATGTGGCAGAGAAAGTCAGGCAAGATAGATGGCGGATAGAAAGCGCAATCTGAGAATTTACAAAAGACAACACAATGAGTTGAGTATATAAACCCTCCTTTCATGTGCTCTGCAGACACTGGTCATCCTGCTGAGGGGGTCTTTGAAGTCACACCCATCATCAGCATCTGGAGAGGCAGCCATCTGAGTACAGCCGTAACAGACCCCCTTGAGAGAGTGTGGATTTCATTCATTCAGGACAGGGGACCACATAACACAATGCACAGTGACAAGGTTTCAGTGGATTGGCAGAGGCAACACTCAGAAGTAATAACCTCAAGTTCAAAAGTGAACATCACAGCTCAGACAAAACCAAGTAAGACAAAAACAACAGAGAGCATGCTGAAATGAATCTAGTTCAAACAAGCACAGAAAATTCTCTAGTTCCCTTAGCTACAGAAATTTGCAGTGATCACTACTTCTTTTGGAAGGAGGACATAAAGGTCTATTATGAGGTCCCTTGCATATGATATGTATAAATATGGGTGTAAACTATTATGTATTTGGTTTTCTTTAGAGTCTGGATCTAATCGTTTTAATATATTTTATATCCTTTGGAGTCCCAAGTCGAAATGAATGAATAAGTGAATGAATCTTGCCTTATATATCTATCTAGATTAGATTTTTGATCCCTGACTTTTACCAAGATTTTAGTTACCCGGGTGGTCAAAATCAGATTAAAAAAAACCTTTTTCAGGTTTATGCTTAAGTCCATTACATACTTATAGTGGGTGTCTTTTATTTTGTTTGACTTGAACTCTTCCCATCTTCCACAAAAGAACTCCCTTCTTGGAATGGCTCCTCTCCATATTCCAAACATGTCCTGGGGGTTGGACTACCATGTTCTTAAATCAACCCAACCCATGGATAAAGCTAATTAGACCAGGCAGGGGTCGCTGTCTAAATTCAGGACAAAATGGGTGTCCACCAAGATTTTTCCACTTGGAATTAAGAAATAAAGTGAGCCCTGCTTTTATGGGTTTACTCACAATATATGAAACTCACAGTCTGCGATGAGAGAGAATGTCTTCCACAACCAGAGCAACAGAGATGTTGATCCCATGGATGGACTTTTTTTTTTTTATTATTTTAATTTTATTTTTATATCCCCATACAATTACAACCCCCTTATTTTGACCCCTTCTTCAGTTACTTAAATATTCCAATATCCTCCCAATAAATTCTCTTTTTCCTAAATGAATTATATTTGGATTTCAGTTGCACACAGTTACTGTGTTACTCCTCAGAGGATGAACCTGAAAATGACAGTAGCTAAAGGACTAGGTGGTGATTTCCAGTTAACATCTTTCTTTTGGCTAATCTGGGTTAGCAGACTTACCACAGGTTTAGCTTCAAGGGCTGGGCAGATATCAAGGAGAAAAAAAGAAAATCTCCACGTTGTTTCACAACCTAGACAAAGGGTAATCGCTGTAGGATATCATGGCAAACAGCAAGGATTTTCAGAGATCTTTCTTTCCTTTTTTATTATTTTATTTTTTAAAATCCTTTACTTCTGAACTGATTGCTCCACAGGCAGTACAGCTGGGAAGCTATGGGTGGCCTTCTCACCCCAGGAGCGTCTGAGATAATGTCCCTCATGGTCACTGCCCCTAACTAAGCAGGATCCAAGGCTGGCAGATATCAAAGTAGTTATTTTACAAAGCAGGTTTGTTTTTTTGCTTTTTGGTGCTTTTTTTTTTTTTTTTTTTAACATGCTGTGCAGGAACTATGATCCTGGGTCTGGCTGGCTGGAAGCTGGGATGTCTGAAACAACTATAGCAGGAAAAGAATAGCATGGAATATTCCTCTCCTTAGCTCTTGCCTGCCTTCCATCACCAAACCCACACTCAAATGACAGCAGAGACATCAGTGACCATCTGGTTCAGAAAAGTCTTTGATTCTTCTCTCAGGGGACAGATTTAGGAAACAAAGAACTTTTGTTTGGTTAGTTGACTTTTTTCCCCTTGTCTAAGAAAAGCTTAAGATAATATAATACAACCATCAGTATCTCCCACTCTGTTGGTGATTGGGATGGTAAAGTAGACAGAGCACTGAGCCTCCCCCGGTGGCGCAGCAGTTGAACGCTGGGTTGCAAAGCTGCCCGCAGCCTCTGCAGCGCCGGTTCGATCCCCAGCCGCCTGGCGAGGGTCCCATATGGCACGCGGTCCTCTACTGCCGCCCGCTGCTCCCCTCAGCAGTGTACTTCGTCAATCTACCTGTTCTGTTCCCCTCTCTGGCTCTGGTGAATTCTCTCACCCTCCCGCACTTCTGACTGTACCCAGTGCTTGTATAAATAAATAAATAAATAAATCTTTAAAAAAAAAAAAAAAGTAGACAGAGCACTACCCAAGGTGAGAGAAGACAAGGTGAGAGAAGACAAATTAAGACTCCACTGGCCTAGCAATCCCATGCCCAGGCCCCAAACCTAGCTCCTAATGACACTGAGGCAATCCTACAAGTTTGTAGGATAAGCCACCACTGGGCCAGATGGGCAGCACCCCACCACCTGCCCTTGCCCAGGTGGCAACCTATTACAGCAAACAACTCAAGTTTTGAACTGCATGGGTCCACATATGCATGGGTTTTCATACAGTGATATAGTACAGTACTATAAATATTTTTCTTATAATTTTCTTTTATGTGTATGTGAGGATTTTTTCCCCCTTTATTGCTTTACAACACTGCATGATTATTTTTTTTTAAAGATTTATTTTATTTACTTATACAAGCACTGGGTACAGTCAGAAGTGCGGGAGGGTGAGAGAATTCACCAGAGCCAGAGCAGGGAGCAGAGCAGGCAGAAGGACCAAAGTACACTGCTGAGGGGAGCAGCGGGCAGCAGGAGAAGTCTGAGCGCCAAGTGGGACCCTCCTCCGGTGGCCGGGGAGCAGCCGTGGATCGAACTGGTGCTGCAGAGGCTGTGGGCAGCTTCCCAACCCAGCATTCAAGCGCTGTGCCACGGGGGAGGCCCTACAACACTGCATGATTTAGGGGAATGGATTCACACCTCTTCAGATGAATATTACTACCCTAGGCCCACTAGCTAAGCACTCATAGTACATTACAATAGCCCACTGTAGCTCTTTCTCCTTTGTTCCCCCTCTAC
The DNA here is from genome assembly GCF_014898055.3 of Talpa occidentalis. NCBI lineage: Eukaryota > Metazoa > Chordata > Mammalia > Eulipotyphla > Talpidae > Talpa > Talpa occidentalis. The sequence continues at coordinate 48,231,669 of NW_023605083.1, read as the reverse complement.
CTTTCCTCCTCTTCCAGTAACTTCAGTGCTGCAGTTGTATTTCTAAGGTTTATTTTGGCTTAGTTTGGTATGTTTTTTTTTTTTTCTCTTTATTCCACATCTGAGTGAAAGCATTCTAGTGTTTGTCTTTCTCCTTCTGACTTATTTCACTTAGCATAATCATCTCCAGTTTCACCCAGGTTGTCACAAGTGTTTACCTTTTTTATACCTGAGTAGTATTCCCTTGTGTGTGTGTGTATATATATACACACACATATATACATATATACATATACATACATATGCATGTATACACATATAACTTCATATATACATACATACACACACACACACATATATACACACACACACATACACACCACATCTTCTTGATCCACTACTCTGTTGATGGCCATTTTAGATTGTTTCCATAACTTGGGTACAGTGGACATATGAGTTTTTAATAGCCCTTTAAATTAGTGTTTTTGTATTCTTTTTGGGTAGATAGCTAAGAGTAGAATTGTTGGATTATACAGTAGGTCTACGTTTAATATTTTGAGGAACCACCATAATGCTTTTCATAGGCTCTGCATCAGTTTACATTACCAGCAACAGTTTACAAAGTTTCCTTTTTCTACACAACCTCCCCAACATTTCTTGTTGCTGGCTTTTTTGATATAGGCCATTCTCACAGGTGTGACATGGTATCCTATTGTGATTTTGATCTGCATTTCTCTAATCAGTGATGCTGAATAATTTTTCATGTGTCTTTTGGCCATCTGTGTCTTCACTGGAGAAGTGTCCATTTAGCTCTTTTGCCAATTTTTTATTGGGTTATTTGTTTTCTTTTTGAGTTACATGGGTTCTTTGTAGATCTTGGACATTACCCCTTGTCAGATGTTTGATGTACAAATATTTCCTCTCATTCAGCAGGATGTCTTTTTTGTTTCAATGATCATTTCTTCTATTGTACACAAGCTTTTTCACTTAAGATAGTTCCATTCATTTACTTTTGCTTTTGTTTTCCTTGCTGTTGGAGTTGAGTCCTTAAAAACATTCCTGAAGCCAATATCATAGGGATTTTGCCCATGTTTTCTTCTACATACTTTATAGTTTCATGTCTTATGTTCAAGTCTTTAATCCACTTTGAGTTATTTTTTTGTGTATGGTGTAAGACTAGTCTAGCTGCTGCTTCTTCTACATGTGACTGTCCAATTTTCCCAGCACGATTTATTCCTCTTATGAGTTTCTTAATAATATTTCTTTTAGTTATTGTAAGAATACAGTATATAATACATATAGCATACAAAATATGTGCTAATCAGTAAGGTTTCTGGACAATAGCAAGTTATTAGTAGTTAAATTTTTGGATTGTTTTATTTGTAGTTTAATTAGTAATTAAATTTTATAAAGTTATATTTGAATTTTTTTTTTTTTTTGGTGGGACCCTCACCGGTGGCTGGGAATCGAACTGGCGCTGCAGAGGCTGCGGGCAGCTCTGCAACCCAGTGCTCAACTGCTGCGCCACCGGGGAGGCCCATTAACAAAGAAATTTTAACAAAGAAAATCTGAACCCTTCATTACCTCCCCAGCTCAACTGCAAGCCCCCTTCCCACCTACTTCCCCCCAAATCTCCTACACAATTGTTCTTCCCTCATTGTTTCATGGTGAGGAAGTATAAAAGCACTGCAATTAAGCAACTGTTCCCCTCCTTCTCTAATTCACTTGGGCAATAGTGTGAATTTGAAGAGTGGCTTACCATTAATCAGATGAAATCTAGAAGGCTAGATTTTTAGTGAGAGAGAGAGAGAGAGAGAGAGAGAGAGAGAGAGAGAGAGAGAGAGATTTACCACTACATATTTTAAAGCACAGAAAAAAAATGCCCCAAAATGAACACCTTCACAGGTGGGCTTGTTATTCTGCACCTTAGCAGAAAGGATCATGCCCAGAAAGAGAATCTTCATTCAGGGATACACAAGCTGGGCTAATTTTCCAATGTTTCACTGAGTTAATAGAGTGGTTTTTTTTTTTAAATAATTAAAAATACTTTTACTGAATATGAAGATCAACTGGAGTGTTTTATGACTGAACTATTTATTACTTTTCACTCTTTTTAAACCTTTAATCCAAGATTTCACAGCATTTGAGGAGAACCCCATGGGTTGTTTTGAAAGTGGCTTCCATATATGTTAACTGTGACTTTTAAAATACAGAATTTATAGTGTCAGGTGTATACTGTTCCCTTTCAAGTAGTCTCCTGCAGAGACAAGCATAGTGCTGGAAATGTTTCAAGTATTTCTGGATCCTCTTTAAGCACTGCCTACAGCAAGAGAGTGTGCTTTAGAGCTTACCAGACCTGAGTTTGAATTCGCACTTTACCATTCATTTGCTGTCTTATCTGATAATTAACTCCTCAGACTGTGCTTTCATCCATTAAACAGTGTTACTAATACCTACCTTTCAGGGTTGTAGAGAGACTTAAAGAAGATAGTTGATGTGAAACACTGGTCTAACTTTGGAAACATGTAAAGGCTAAATAAATAGTTATCCTAAGGATTATCTTTAGAGCTAGAAATGTTCTTTGAAATATTCCCAGTGGTTACAATCTTGGTTTTCTGAGATTTTTTGGAAAAAGCCAAAATTCAAAGTCCATCCACATGGAAAAGGTGATCAAGCTGGGGAATTACTGGTTTTGGTTGACCTCTTACCTCATAAAGTGGCTTTGGTTGCATTATTTGAAAACTGGCTCTGAAGAAATTACCAGCAAAATTCCAAAGGTGGCTGCTTTGGTGATTGTTAGCTTCCAATTCAGGTCCATACAACGTCATCTGTTATTGCTCCTCTATCCCACCTAGAGCCTCAAGTCCTTAGAGTCCTGAATCATGCCCAAAATCACTCTGCTTACAAGCAGAAAAGGAGCCCAAGAAAGCTAAATGTTACCTTTTTAAGATGTTCTTTTCAGCTTCCAATATTGCTACATTCATTCAACTGAACTTTTCCCAACTCTGGGTTCTAAAAAGTTACCTTGCTAAGGCCTCTCTAATACCCCAGGACTCCCTATGCATGCCAATTCTCCTGTGGGTTACATTAACCAGAAAACTAGTTTTAGATTTGTATTCACCAAAGAACTTTACCTGACTATATATAGAAAAAAAAAAAAAAACTGAAGTAAGAAATGAGTTCAGGGGCCTCCCTGGTGGCTTAAAGTGGCTTAAAGGGGGTTAAAGTCTCAGTGCTATCAAGATATCACCAGCCATTGTGGCATGAGTTCCATACCTGGCCAGGGAGCTGACCCACATGGTGCAGCAGACCTCTCCTGTCTTGCCTGCTGCTCCCCTCAGCACTATATTTCAGTGGATCTGCCTGTTCTGCTCCCTACACTGACTCTGAGAATCCTCTCACCCTCTGAACTCTAGACTAAACCCCAGTTCTTGTATACATAAAAAGATAAATCTTTAAAAAAAATGAAATGAATTCATATTAGTGAGAGTTTAACACACCTCTCACAGGAAATAACAGAGCAAGCGAGCAGTCGAAATAAAAATTTAAAAAAAAAAAATACAAGTAAGCTAGGCAGTGTGAACAAGATTGACACACTTGACATAGTAGATATATAAGGAACATACCAACTACTACAGAAAACACTGCTTTCTTCAAGTACATTTGGAGCATTTACAAATGGACATGTGCTGGACAAAAGGTAAGTCTCAGCAACCTTCATACACCTGGAATCACACAGAATTTCTTTCTCTGAACATTGCAGACTGTGCTCAAATATAATAATAATAGAAATATACATACCATTAGCAAAACCTAGAAAGTTCAAAAATATTTAGGAATTAAGAAATACAGATACAAATATGTTATGGTACAAAGAAAAAATCACAAAAAAGTAACTATAAAATATTTTAACTGAGTGGTAAAGAATAATTCATCTCGGCTAAGATGTTTTATGTCACAATGCTAGTTTGCCAGACTAAAAATAACAAGGTTTTTTTATAGTGATAATTTTCTTATCTAGAAACTTATGACCAGGTAAAAATATCAAGGTCAACTATGTGAAATACTAATTAAAAAAAAAATAAGGGCCAATCTTCAGGTAGCTTTAATTTGCCCAATTCTACACAAATTGAGCAAAGAAATCAGTCCAGCTAAGAAGTTCAAATGCATTTTTAATATTCATGTGACAGTATTAATCCAGGAGCATTAACCATTCCCTCTCTCTGTTAGAGTAGAGAGCAAAAATAAGTAAATAAATAAAACTGACCACACACCATGTACAATAAATGTGACCCAAAATAGATAAAATATGACAGAGGAAAAGTTACAAATCTGAAATCAAACCAAAGTGAAGCATTTCAGTAACCTCCACCGTAAGGAAAGAGTCCCTTGGTCAGGAATTTAGAAAGGAGAATTCGGTCTTTTCCAGGCTGTGCACATTTTCAGTAAAAGTCTGTCCTACACCCAGAACTATTAATTTGTGTTCTGGGTTAAGCATTGAGGACTTCTGATACCTGTGAAAAAAGATGCAATTCGAGCATAGTAATGAGAGTACATAAGCTTTGTAAACTGTAAAGGGCTGCCTAGCTATTGATGACAGACCCGTCTCAGCACCAGGGCACCAGCTCTGCTGAACGTTCATTGAGGTCAGCATAAGCACACACACTCTTGGAAGGATTTTGAAATAACTACTTAGAAACTGGATATTCCTCTCTTCCTTTTTTTTTTTTTAAAAAGATTTATTTATTTATGCATACAAGAGCTGGGGTATAGGCCAGAGATGCAGTGGGTGAGAGGATTCTCCAGACAGAGTGGGGAGCAGAACAGGCAGATGTACTGAAATACACTGCTGAGAAGAGCAGCAGGTGAGACAGGAGAGGTCTGCTGAGCTGGCTTGGGAATCGAACTTGTGCTGAAGTGCCTGCAGATAGCTTCATAGTGCTACATCTTCACCCCTTGCACCATCAGGAAGGCCCCTGTTCTCTTCTGTACCAAATTACTTCCCTGTCCCTTTTGTTTTCCTTTTTCTAAATTATACTCTTTCTTATCAAAGTAACATTGGTTTACAACACTGGATATGATTTAGGGGTGCAGGTTCACAGCACTGCTAATGTATGTTACCACACCACACCCACCAACACAGCACCCATCATCTGCCACCACAGACCATTGTAACCTACCCCTTTTCAAATTCTCCACTTTTTTTTTTTTTCAAATACTATTATTTAGAAAAAAAAAAGTAGTGGTTGTGAATTGGTTAATTTCTAACTCTTATAAACCCCTTTGAAATAGAGATTTTTTTCAAATTTCTTGAGACACCAGGTACAGAGAATTGGTTACATTTAACCCTGGGGTAGCAAGGATAAGTTCTCTAGATTATTCAGTTCATTGGCATAAAGATTTTCACAGTAGTTTCTTATGGTCATCTGCATTTCTTTAAAAAAAAAAAGATTTATTTATTTATGCATACAAAAACTGGGGTACAGGCCAGAGGTGTGGAGGGTGAGAGGATTCACCAGAGACACAGTGGGGAACAGAACAGGAGGGATGACTTAAATGCTCTGCCAAGGGGAGCATCAGGCGAGTCAGGAGAGGTCTGCTGTGCCATGTGGGTTGCTCCCTGGCTGGCCAGGCATTGAACTCATGCTGCAGTGACTAAGGATAGCTTCATAGGTTGCATCTTAACCCCATGTGCCACCAGGGAGGTCCTGGTCATCTGTATTTCTGAGATGTCTGCTATAATTTTCCTTTTGTTTGTGATTCTATTTATTAGTTTCATACCATTTTTTTCTTGATAACCTAGCTAGAAATTTGTGTTATGTTTACTTTCAAAGAAACACCTCATGGTTTCATTGATATTTTGTACTGTTAAAGTACAAACATTTTTAAGAAAAGTAATGCAATCATTCTGAAACAGTTTTTAGGGTAAATACATTTGTTAGAATTTATTTTGTAGCTAGATATATTAAATCATGATCACACTAGGAACTCATGGGACAGATTTCTGAAAGGTGAAGACACCTTCAATTTTCTTACTAAGGTTTACCTGGGGGCTCACTGGAGGAATGGCTCATTTCCAGGGAGAAAATACAGGATGAGCCACAGCTACAGAAAGTAAGGTGGTGCCTTATGGCGTCATGGAACCATGTGAGAGAAAGAAGTCACATTGAAGGGACTGCCCACTCACCAAATTTTGGAAAATTTGAGCATCAAAATAAAAAATGATGGTACAGGCACTTCAGAGATCTTTTGGGTTCAGTTAGAGACCACCACTATAAAGTACATTCTTTTGGTTTCCAGTGCTTTTAAAGGTTATGTTTGTGGCCTGTTAAGTGTGCAATAGCATTATGTGCAAAAAACAGTGTACATACCCTAATTAAAAATACTTTATCACTAAGGACTGATCACAAAAATCTGCAAAGAGCTGATGAGACTCAGCAACAACAAAGAATATAATCCAGTCAAAAAATGGGCAGAAGAGCTAAAAAGAAACTTCTCTGAAGAGGAAATGCAAATGGCCAACAGACATATGAAAAAATGTTCAACATCACTTGTAATCAGGGAAATGCAAATCAAAACTACCATGAGATACCATCTCACACCAGTGAGAATGGCACATATTAAAAAAACTAGCAACAACAAATGTTGGCGAGGATGTGGAGAAAAAGGAACTCTTGTGCACTGTTGGTGGGAGTGCAAACTGGTCCAACCGCTATGGAGAGCTGTGTGGAGATTTCTGGACCTACTAAACATAGAGCTTCCATATGATCCAGCAATTCCACTCCTAGGTATTTACCCAAAGGACACAGAAACATCAATTCCAAAGAGCACCTGCACCCCTATGTTTATAGCAGCACTGTTTACAATAGCTAAGCTTTGGAAACAACCCAAATGCCCAAAAATAGATGACTGGATCAAGAAGATGTGGTACATATATACCATGGAATATTACTCAGCATTCAAAAAAGATAAACACATGCAATTTGCAGCAACATGGATGGCACTGGAAGGGATCATGCTCAGCGAAATAAGCCAAAATGAAAAAGAAAAATACCGGATGGTCTCACTCATAGCAGGAATCTAGAAAACTTAAATAAGGGACCAGGAAAATGAATATAAGAAAGTGAAAATCAAAATCAACAAAAAACTATGAACCAGAGACACTTTTTGGGGGGTGGGGGGCGGGAGGGGAAGGATTGGGGTCAGAATGGGGCGTTTGCAATTGTATGGGGGAATATAAAAATAAAATTTAATATTTAAAAAAAAATACTTTATCACTAAACAACCCTTATAATAATAAAGTATTTTAATTCAGGTATTCACATTGGTTTTTTGGACATAATGTATAACTATCATCTGGGCTGTTGGCAAAATGGAGTTGATAAGCTTGCTCAATGCACAGTTGCTATAAACATTCAATTGGTAAAAAGCACAATATCTGCAAAGTACAAGAAAGTAGAGCTCAATAAAACAAGGTATGCCTGTAATAGATTATAGCCCACTGAATAACAGAAGAATCCATGAGTTCATACTAAAATGAATAATTAAATGGGAAGAAGAGAAAGCTCTTCCTTACAGCAAAAGGCCAATAAATCTAGAATAAATGATGGAGTCAGAACATCCTCAATGGAGGCTAATAAAGAACAAATTTTAGATACAAGACATTGATATAATCTCAAAATATCTTCCCACAAGTTACATGCAATTTACAAAGAGAAAAGCTATAGCTTTATAGTGGTGAAAGCACTTAACCAAGTGATCAAAGTTAACAACCCCTTTATTGGGACACACAGATATCAGGGATGTCCTGGCAAGGACACACTGATAAGGAGCAGCTTTATCTCGATAGTGTCTCTGCCCCCCCCCCCAAAAAAAAAAAGCCACACCCAAGTCTAAATATGAGTATCATACCCAGAATTAAAAACTTTGTATCAAAAAAATAAAAAGAGGTTGTGGTCTGTCTTCTCTAAAAAAATGTGAAGTTAAGATGACAAATGCTGAGAAATTTTTCCAGCTTAAAGCAAGCAAGCTATGACAACTCATCAAACCTGCACTAGATTCTGATCTGGGGGGAAAAAAGTTTATTGGGACATCATTGGGACAATTGAGGAAATTTGAGTTGAAATTTGGACTGTGGTTTATCAATGTTAAAATACCTAATTTAATAAAAACCATGGTTATTAAAGAGTGTTTTTCTTAGGAACATACAAAAACATGTATGGGTAAAGGGCTACAATGTCTTACTGTCAAATGGTTCAGGAAAAATGTGTGCAATATAGGATGATTTATAGAAAGTGAATGGGAGAAGCTATGAATAAATATGAATCTCCATTAAGGGCATATGGGGATTTCTTGTAAATTTCTTAAAACTTTTATATAAACTTGAAATTATGTCAAAACACAAAGTTACTAATATTCTCAAAGGAAAAGATTTTGGGAACTGATTTAGTAACCCACTAATAGTTAATGCCCTACATCCCAATTGGAACATAGAGCAGGTAGCATAGGATGTAAAAATATGTCACCTGCCAAACAGAATGGTATTAGCCAGATAAGGTAAAGCTGATGCCAACAGAAAGAAATGGTAACATAGGAAATGCTTTAGGTTAGGTCTTTAGGTTATTTTAAGCTTCTGTACTAATTTTTTAGACTGAACTTTCTTTGATATGAAAGGGAATAACTGGGCCTCCCCGGTGGCGCAGCGGTTGAGCGCTGGGCTGCAAAGCTGCCTGCAGCCTCTGCAGCACTGGTTCGATCCCCGGCCACCAGGCGAGGGACCCACATGGCACACAGACCTCTCCTACCTCCCGCTGCTCCCCTCAGCAGTGCACTTCATCAGTCTGCCTGTTCTGTTCCCCACTCTGGCTCTGGTGAATTCTCTCACCCTCCCGTGCTTCTCACTGTACCCAGTGCTTGCATAAATAAACAAATAAAAAATCTTAAAAAAAAAAATTCTGTTTTTAAAAAAAAGAAGGAAAAAAAGAAAGAAAGAAAGGGAATAACTGTTCCTGAACCATCATATTGTAATCACTAGGAACAGCCATTCCAGCCAGGTTTCCTTTTGCCTTCTAATTTAAAGTCAATATTTTAATAATTGCTTTGACTCTTCAGTTGGTTGCTCTCTGACTGAAAATGGTCCACTACCTATATGTAATTAAAGGAGAATAACAAATAGTTGGAATATAGATTACACAGGTGCTGACTTACAAATACAAACGTTGTTGCAGAATATTAAGCTCCCAGGAGATGGGAAGTGTGTGTCTCTGCTTATTGCCATCATAATTCATTAGCGGTCAAAGTAACACAGAGATCAATATTCCTGCAGTCATGGGAATGAGAAAAAATGGTCAGGACCAAAATAAGACACAAAGATAGTCTTAATGTTTTTTCTAAATAATTGAGAAACCAGTCATTGTCATGAATTTTAAAACTTAACAAATTTTCTTAGCTATTATGTGTTCGAGAGGTAACACAGCTGTAAAAAAAGATCTTGAAATATTATTTCTCTATGTATGACCATAAACAAAAAGAGGTGGTAAAGAGATAGAAGGAAGGAAGCTGGGATATGGTAAATGCCATGGATGGTAATAGAGCCTGTGATGGTTTCACCAAAAGCATAACATATGAAGAGGATGTACCAACAAGACTTTGGTAATAGCCATGCTTAAACTAATGATCCAGTGCAGATTCCTGGGCCCCAGAAAGGGGATCAAATTCAATAGGACTGTGTGTGGATCCAGGAATCTGCATTTTAAACAAGTATTGTATCTACCACTCAGAAATATTAAGGGGCAACTATTATTGCTTTCATGAATTTAGTTACATTAAAACAATATTTATTAAGTTGCAGAAATTGAAGCACTTTACAATAATTAAACAGTATAGATGAAACATGATAGAAAAGCTTATGATGATTCCCACCCAATCCCAAACCCACCTCCTATGAACATGGTTTTAAATGTTTCTACTTTTAGTTCTTCTGGTTGTAAATAATGCCCTACCTCCCCCAATTTTTAAAACTAAATACTGCTATTTTACAATATGTTCACGTTTTAGATAAGTTAGCATAATAAATATTTAAAATTTGGTAAGTACCCAGTTTTATGCAAAATTCAAAATGGTTCAAACCTCCTAAGAGCAATCGAGAATTGCATAATTTAAATGTAGCAGGCAGTGTGCATGGTAACTGTCTGTCTATGTGGCTATGTGGCAAGCCACTTTAGCTAGTAATCAGAAATACAGTGGAACTTGCAATTACACACTCCTTGATAACGGGAATTTGGATACGACAGGTTAGTGACTGGTTCTTATTCTCCTGGAGTTAGCTCACTTTGTTCATTTCATTAACTTTGCACTAAGGTGGTTCTACATGTCACACCACTGAATTGTTTAAACCTCGCTTATAAAGTTATGGCATAGTTTATGTCTGCCATCACTTAACAGTAGCTGTGAACCATGCTTTTATTTATTTATTTATTTATTTATTTAGACTATTTATTTATTTATTTATACAAGCACTGGGTACAGTCAGAAGCGCGGGGTGAGAGAATTTACCAGAGCCAGAGCGGGGAGCAGAACAGGCAGACTGACGAAATACACTGCTGAGGGGAGCAGCAGGTGCAGCAGGAGAGGTCTGTGCGCCATGTGGGACCCTCGCCTGGCAACCAGGGATCGAACCGGCGCTGCAGAGGCTGCAGGCAGCTTCACAGCCCTGCGCTCAACCGCTGCACCACCAGGGGAGGCCCCATGCTTTTATTTAAATGCACAGGAACATCTACAAGAGATTCAAGTGACTTCTATGTGATTTTAATTGTTAGAGTTGTAACTTTAAAATTGTTTTGATCCTATAACAAGGTCATCTATGCTTTCATTCAGTGGAAGCAAAGTCCAATTCTGAAAATACATCTCTTTAGAACAGAAGTTAGATGTAATAAAATATCATAAAAAGGCCATATGGCCATGTATGATGTTATTAATATCTGAGAGAGTATTCTGTTAAATATTAGAGATAATTCTGAGAAAACTTTAAAAAAGCATTAAAGCAGATATGACAAAGTTTGCAAATATAATCTTATAGAGGGCATAGATAATGGAATGGATGACTGTAAGATCATTAACTCCATAATGTGTCCTTAAGTTACAGAGATTGCTGATACCTGTGCTCTGAGAATGCACCCCCCAACACCTTCTATGTGTGCCAATGAAAAATCACCCATGAATTATGCCTACTTTGAAAATGTAAGGTCTTTGTAATGAGATGTCACCTTATACCTGCGAGGATAGACTGTATCCTTAAATACCAGAAACAACAAGTGTTGGTGAGGGTGTGAAGAAAAAACCACTTTTTCACTGTTGGTGGGAATGCAACTGGTGCAGCCTTTATGGAAAGTATAACGGTTATTCAAAAAATTAAAAACATGAATAGATCCATCATGTGATCTAGCAATTGCACTTATAGGTATTGATTTAGGAAACAGTAATTCAAAAAAAATATATATATATACCTTATGTTCACTACAGCACTATTTACAATAGACAAGTTATGAGATACAGAAACAAAGTATCCATCTATAGATAACTGGATAAAGAAGATGTGATAAGATGAGAGAGAGAGAGAGAGAGAGAGAGAGAGAGAGAGAGAAAAGATACACTCAATGGACTATCATTCAACTATAAAAAGATTGATGTAATCATTCCATTTGTGACAACATAGATGGAACTTGAGATTACAGCAAAATAAATCAGAGGCAAAAGACAAATACCAAACTATTTCACTCACATGTGGAATATAAAGTGGCAGACAAAACCAACAAAATGAACCTTTGTTTTCTGACTGCAGGACTGAGGTTACCATAGAGGGAAGAAGAGGGGAATCAAGGGTGGAAAGGATCCAATACACTGGAGGAGGGCTATTGCACCTTTGGTAGTGGAGAAGGTATGGTAACATACGTTGAAGAGAAGTGTGAAACTGTATTCTAATCTATTACACTATATGAATTACTGAAAATCATATGCCATTTTACTATTCTATATAATTGGACCATAACATTCTCAATTATTATTTTTTTTCCTGGAATTCTTACCTGTCTATCTTTTTAATTAACAAAAAATATACATCATCTTATGCTCAGTTTTATATATATATATATATATATTTTTTTTTTTTTTCCCCTCTCAATTACACTACGAATTGCTTGGAGTTTTCTTTTGTCCCAGTGCCCTTCTCTGTAGAGGTCTTCATCTTCCTGCTTCAAAATGAATTACTTTATATCATATTTTTTCCTCCCTTTCCTGTTTTAAGAAGACAACTTGACTTCTTATTTCTTGGATAACCTCTTGATTTTGCTGGGACACATACCCCAGTAACTCCTTCAGAATGAGGTCCTGGGAAGTAAACTATCCAAGTGCTGCTTGTGTGAAATAACAATATTCAATCTCACAGTTTATTGATAGGTTAACTGAATATAGAATTAGTTTCAAATCAGTTTTCCCCAGAACTGATAGGAATACAGTATTCTTCTAGCATCAAGGATGTTAATGAGAATTTGGCTATTCAATGTTCATTCCTTTGTAGTTGGCCTAATTTTTCTCCCTGGAAGCTTTTATAAAGTTTTATTATTAGAGTTTCAACATTTTACAAAGTTGTGTCCAAGTGAGTTATTTCCCATAATGTATTGTAGTTGGCCCCGAGGGATGGGACTCCTTTATTATAAAGATGTATGTCCTTTTTTGATGTATTTTCCTATACAATATCTCTAGCAAGTTCCCTTATACCATTTTCTCTGTTCTCGTTTTCTGGATCCCATATTATTAGCTGTTGGACTGCTTAGATTGTTTCTTATGTCTTCTCTTCTCTTATATCTCCCACCAGTATTGGAGAATGCTATTTGTACCTCCATATCTCCTTCACTCCTGTCATCTTCTTTGTTCACATCAATTGATTTAAAAATAATTACTATTAATAACTGTGTTAGCCTCAAGCAGAATTTTTGTTTTAAACACTTCAAGTGCCTCATTGAGAGTTGTGCCCGTACAGCTGTTGTATTGTTCTAGGTAGCATATTTTCAAAGAGTTTATGCTGAAAATGTCAGGAGATGGAATTAAAAAACAAAAGAAAACCTTATTGAAATCCAATTACAGGTATTGCTTTCTCCTCTTCCACCAGGCTCATCACTTTATCATAGATAAAATTAAGTTGGTCTGGCATAATTTGTACTTCACAAAATCACGTTGATTACTACCCAGTACCTTGTGCTCTTCTGGGTGGTTGCAAATTGATTGTTTGATGACTTGTTCTTGTATCTTCCCAGGTATCCAAGATAAGCTGAATAGTCTATAATTACCATGCCTGTGCTTTTCCCTGTTTAAGAAAAAGCAGGTACTCCATCTGCTGATGCCACTTGTCAGGACCTTCTGTCCAACCATCCTTGTCTATAATAAAGGCTGGTGGTCTTGCAATTACAGTTGCCTATTCTGTAAGTGCCCTGGGATGCAAGTAATCAGGCACTGCTGATTTGCATGTACCAAGGTTTTTGAAGTGCTCTTCAATCACTTCTTTCCTCTTGTTTACCTTTGTACCTCCAATAAGATAGCACTTAATCTGGTTTAGTTTCCTTGTCATTGCTGATTAAAAAGGGGGAGAAAAAAAAGGTTAGAAACATAGTGAAAGCCTCTGCTATTAGTTATTTTTTAACAGTTTTTTGGGTAGAAACACGAGTTTTAGTGGTCATATTTTATATCCTATAAATTCCTTCTGGTATATTCTTTCCTACTTCCCCTTCTTCTGTCTACTCTCCTACCTCACTCTCTTTTTCAGAAATTCCTATAGAAAGTGAGATAAAGAAAGAAAAATAACAAGACAAAGATTTATAACAGATATTTACTAATGACAGGCTCGTAATATTCCATGTGCTCTCCCAAACTTCCCAGCCTGCTTATGGTGGCAAAAGGCATGTGACTAGTTCTGGCAGATAGGTACTTCAGAGCTATGAATTTCCCTTGTTCTCTTTCCTGCTGCTCCAATGAGCTGGAAGCTATGTGTTCCCAATACTATGCAACAAAATGCAGTGAGCTGCACCCCCAGTCACTGTGGAGAGGGGAGAGTTCTGGAGAGCTACTCAACCTCCAGAGGACCAGGTTTTAAGTCACTATGATTTGGGGTTTCTTTTTGCAGCAGAGCCTACATACTTCACTAATAGAGTACCAATTCCTGCATTAGTCAGATTATACTAGGTTTTGCCAGAACAAATGAACTCTGGAATTGAAGTGGCTTACTATAACAGAGGGTTATTCCTTACTTGTGGTATACATAACTAGTCTCCAAAGAGGGTTCCCCATGCCTCCTACCTCCTGGAAGCTATGCCCTTAGAGAGTCACCTCCTACTCTACACTACTCTCTGATTTGCTTTAATCAAGAAAATATCACTCATCTGACACTGATTTTTTTTTTTTGGTGAAATATTTATTTATTTTTTAAAATAAATTTTATTTTTATATTCCCCATACAATTGCAATCCCCTTATTTTGACCCCAATCCCTCCCCTCCCCACCCCACACCCCCCATAGAGTGAGACTGATGGTTCTTACCCTAAGTCTTAGGAAATCTCACCAGCCTCCATATTTGAAGTCACCCCCTGTAAGGGCAGGAATAGACATGGTGCAGGTTCTCTGATCCCATGTAGACCGGGGGAAGGAGGAGTCAGAGTCCTCAGTAGTTTTGCAGGTTTTTTATTTGGGGTTCACCAGGCATATGGCAGGCAGGGGTGCTGGCTGGGGGGCTGGGAGGCTGGCAGGCTCCCAGCCCCCAGCAAGTCTTCACTCTATCTGGGCTCTCTAGCGTTCGTTCTGCTGCTTCTCAGCTTCTTTCGTTCTCGGCTTCTGCTGCTGCTACTTCGGCTTCTACTGCTGCTGCTGCTGGCGTCCCCGTGACGCCGCCCTTAAAAAGCACAGTCTTAACTCAGCTGAATCCCATCTACCTATGCCCACACCCTATTCCAGGTGCCCGCCATCAGGCATGCATTCAGGACAAGGATCCATCATCTATCCTGATGGCGGAAGGGCAGAAAAGCCTGATATTTTCTTTACCCTACACCCCCACACTGGGGGCTCTGGCACTTGGCCCCAGAGCACTGCTTGTGGGCAGTGCAAGCAGCAGTGGATGGTAGGAATTTTACTGCCCGCCACAATGGCCCCACTGGGGCTCAGGCTGCTGACAAAGAACCAGTAGTGATGGTGGACGGCAGTGGTTCCCTAGAAAACCACCCCAGGACATGCAACCCCCGGGGGGCCCACCAGGCCAGCCCCAATGCTGTGGCTCCTTTAGCTGCAGGCAATAGAGAGGCTCTTGGGTTTGGTGCCTGGAAGGTAGAATGGAGCCATCAGGTAGGAGTAATGAGTAATGAGCTGATAGGTAAATGATTCAATCAGCCACAGGATTGAAACCAGTCCGCTCAGGCTTGTTGGTGGGGAGAGGGATTCTGAGAGGTGATAAGGCAGGGCGGAAGCCAGCTTGGGAAGACTCTCCCTCACTGCGGCCTCAGATATGCTCGGACTGCGCTCCTGTATGCTCTGGACTGGCTCCGCTTGCTTACTCAGACACTCACTCGCGTGGGCTGCACCCTCATTTGCTCGGACTGGATGCTCTCAGAAGTATCGAGCAGCCAATCTCTGAAGGAAGAGGAGAAGCAGAAAGGCTTCACAGAGAAGTGAAAGAGCTTCACGAAGCTGGGCTGACTGCACCTGCCTCTGGTCTGCCTCTGTATCACCTGAGAGCAGACCAAGCCGTGACTGGTGTCTTAAAGAGCTGTTTCATGTCGATGTGGGCCAACAACTTATAAAGAGCTGTAATGCTAGTGACCAGGTGACCAGCAATACTGGCTAGTGCTGTCCAGTACTGTTGAGTGACCAGCACTCTGTGTCCGGGTCACCTTCTGAGAGCTGTTGATAGTCCAGTACCGCCTTCCAGTGCTGCTACCTCTATTGCTGTGTGGTCCAGCATCTGGGCTGTCCATCCCGACCTTCATTTGGACTATTACTGTGGCTGTTGTGGGTCATCTCAGCGGCACCACCTATGAGCACCTCCAGCTGCTATGAGTTAGGCCTTGGTCCTGGCTTGCTGGTGTGCCACATTCCCCAGGCCCTCATTGATGGGACAGCATCATCTTGGGTGAGCAGCCTTTTGTTTCAGACTTTTGAACACTGTGGTCACTACCTGCCAGTCACTTGTGGTCTTGACGACTCCTTGTTTCCCTGTTTGTTAAATAAACCCCATTGTTGGTGATCCTTGGGCCCGAGTGGTCTTGCAACTGTGCATGCAGGTGAAGAGCCCCTGGACAGTGACTGTCCTCTATTGAGCACTGTCCTTTGGAGGCGATAGCCCCTCCCCTTGCCATAGCCCTGTATCACTTCCATGTCTATAAAGTGGAAATATTGAAAATTTCCAGGGGAAGAGGGAGATGAGTATGCTGTACACAGAGTATTTTAGAGCAGTGAATATACTGTGTGTGATATTGTTAATGTAGATACATGTCATTATACATTTGTTCAAAGCCATCCTACATCATCAAGAATAAACCTTAATGTAACTCATGAACTTTGGGTGATTATGAGTGTTAATGTGGATACATCAATTATAACAAATGTTCCACCCTGGTGGGGGATGCTGACAATAGAGGGGCAATGCATGGGTGGGGTGGAAGGTACTTGTGAAATCTCTGTACATTCCTCTCAGTTTTGCTATGTACCTAAAAACTTTTCTAAAAAAAGGAAAAGTCCTTTAAAATAATACCTGCTGATAAGAATATTGTGAGAATGAAAATACATAATGCATGTAAAGTACTTGGAACAGGACTGGGCTGTAATGGAGCTAACAGTTAATGTTATTATTACCATTACTACTACTATTGTTATTAGATGGTTTCAAAAAAAGAGAAAACATTTCTATTTCTACCTTTAACTATTCAATCCATTCCATCTCAAGGGAACCCACTTCAACTCAGCATATGTTGGTGCCAAGCAGAGGCACAGCAGATACTTAAAACCTATTTGTGGCTGTTCAAAGTCCCCCACTGCAGAGACCTAACCCTCCGGAAGGATTTCTGTGTTGGTAGCTTCCCCTAAAAACTTCTGTGGTTCATTTCTTCCCTAGTTCACTGCTGATGCTAGTAGAAGAAATTAGAGATTCCAATCCTGAGCCTGTGAGAACAGGTTTAAATCATCTGGCTGGGAATCCTCTGCTTCCTAAGAGGAACATGGAAAGTGAAAAGGGTGAAGCTGGGTGGATTTGCTGCTGATTGTTTTTGCTGCAGTGAATATGTTGTGTTTTGTTTCTCTGCAAAACCAGTTGACTTTACCTAAACAGAAACACCCTGTGTAGTCTTCTGTAACAGCAGAATTATTTTAAGTAAACATAAGGAGGAAGGACAAAAGAAAACGGCTATTAATCAGAACTTCAGTCCAGAGCCATCCAAATTGAAGTTGTTTGGAGGTCATTTGTAACCAAGGCGATCTGCAGTGGACAGTATCAAAAATGATTAGTTACCACGTTGAGAATTCACAGTCACGGGGATCTACGGTAACTCCTGTTCTGCAGCTCGTATCCGGCACTGTACCAACAGGTGAGCTGAGAACCCACTTAAATGCAACTGGTGAAAATGGAAGGGGAATACTGCTTCTAAATAGGCAAGCCAAAGACTTGAATAATTATCAAAATCAAAAATGAAACAAAAATAAAACCAAAACCTAATTTTTTTTTGTTTCCTCTTTTCCTTCCTGGATCAGCAGCTTCCAGAGACCACACTGATACATATTATTCTTCCCTTTCAGATACAGAATTGGGGGCTCTGCAGCTTGGCTTCTCTCTTCCTCACCCAGGGAGGCACATAACTAGCAAAGGAAGGAGAAGAGCCGGGGGAAAGGAGGGTCATAATCCAGCAGTGAGCAGCGAGGTCACCCTCTCCTCTCCCACCCTCATCCCCCTGCCCTCGCAGTGAAGCCTTGTGGTGTAGGTGGGTAAGGAATCTTATTCACTTGGTTATCAGTGTCATTGATGGCTAAAGGCATGGGTTTGTTCCCAAAATGCTTGGGGTTGAGTCCTGGATCAGCAACTCTCCTTGCAGTTTAAGTCCTCTGTGCCTCAGTTTTCCCACCTGTCAAATGGCAATAATCAGAGCATGTAACTCCAAAGCTATGATGAGATTAAATCAGTTGATGTCTGTAAAACACTTAAGACAGGGTCTACCACATATTAACCGCTCAATAAATGTCAGCTGTTATTATTATTACCCCCTTGGAATATCCCCATGTCATAATTACAATGCAATATCATTATGCTATCCTCCAGTTGCATACCATCAAGCCACTCTAGAGGCAAAATCTAACCAACCCTTTTGCTATTTCAGTTACTGAACATTTTGCTATGTGATCTAAGATGAAACACCTGGGGCTGACTAATGTCAGTCTAGACTAATGTGAGGTTCCAGGATTCGATTTTTCCAGTAATCCTACTTCTAAGGATTTTCAGATATACAAGGACAAGGCACAATGCAGTTCACTGTAGCATTTATATGGTGAAAAACTGGACACAGTCTACATGTGGAACAATCTGAGAATGATTAAGTTAAGGCATGGCACAGCCACTTGGAGGGGTGCTTTTGAAGAATTTTTAATGACTTGGAAATGCTCATGCCTCAGTAGAAACCATGCTTCAAAACTGTGAGTTCATTTGGTAACTATGAACATTTGCAGAGAAAACAGAACCAGGGAAATGCATTAAGTCTTAACAGAGGGGTTTCTGAGAGTGGAAGAACTTCATGCATGGCTTTTGTTTACATTTTTTTCATTTTGGGGTAGAGGGGGATCTTCAGGTGTTACAAATGAACACAAATATTTTTTATATTTGGGGAAAATATGAAGTCATAAAACTAAAACATGTAATAAAGAAGATTTCTGAATACATCGAGTGGCCTAACAGGAACTAAGCACATATTTCCTAAACTAGTATTTTTAGCCCCAAACAATCCACATAATAGAGGCAGGTGTTGATATTCTTCACCTTTGCTTTGGAAAGAGAAGCTATGAGAAACTCTAGTTTTAAAAAATAATAGAGACCTGCGGGTGGGGGCCGTTGGGCAGGAGAGCAAAAGGGCTTCTCAAGGTGTTAGAGGATACAATTTGGCCTTGACTAATCATAACCATTCATTTTCACAAGATTGGGTAGAAATATCCTCGGCCCACAGCAAAATGGAAGAGAGCCATCATTCAGCTCTTCTGGAAGAAGGAAAAAAAAAAAAAAAAAACAACCCTGGAGTTTGAAAAAGAAAAGATTATTAAGTCAAACAGGCTATCAGGCAAATGCAAGTGGACAAGTAACAGAATTCCTGAATTCCCATGCCTCTGCATGCAGAACCTGGCTAAGAAACCTCCTGTTCTGAAGCCTACACGTAAGCAAGATTTCTAAGAAAGGCCCTAGTCTGAAAGGGGTCAGAGACATCACGGAATGCCAGTTTCCTTTGCAGGCTACCTAATAACAGAGTAGGCCAGACCTTACCCGTGGCCCCCTTGCTGAGAGCTCAGGAGGAGAGGGAGTCTGGCAGGAGCTACAACTTGGCCTGAGAGGCAAGATTAATAAAATTAGGATTATTTATGATGTAGGAGTGATTTAATAATATTTTTCAAGAACCTGAAGGATTTATGTAGAGGAGCTGCTGTTTTAGTAACTAAACCCTTTTGGATAGACTCCAAGATAAACCAGACTCATCTGGCTTCCGCCCTGGGCCCCTCCACCTCTTCAGTTTCTCTTGGCAAATTATCTCTTCCACTATTCTGGAGGGTGATGGTCAAGGAGATGACCTTCCTGGCTTATCTACCCTTATCCCCACCTCAAAATCTCTCTCAGCTTTTCCCTTTGTTCCTTCAAATCTCATGAAAATAATTCAGAGGGGAGGGAGGTAACATTTCTTGAACTCTTACATGCCAGGAGCTAGCAGATGCACGACCCTGTTTAATTCCCACAAACACCTTGTGAGATAGGCATGACTGTTTCCATTTTTCTTGTTAGGGGGTAGAGGAAATTTATTCTTTGAGCAGTTAGTATGAGAATTCCTCTTGTGGACAAAATTACCTTTGTAAGAAAACACCTTCATCACCCTTTTTGGGCTCTAGGGAATAGGGACAGGGTGGAGTGGTGGATATTGGAGGGGAGATGTGTGAACAGGGAAGGGAAATTGTGGGCTCCTCACTCAGAAGAGACCAGAGGCCAGAAGACAGCAGGATATTAGAAAAAGACTGTGTTAGGCTCAGCATGCCCCACTGTCAAAAGTATAACTTCAAATTACCAGTAACTTTCTTTTAAAAAATTTTTTTTTTTTTTAAGATTTATTTGTGCACACAAGAACTGGAGTATAGGCCAGAGGTGTGGGGGATGAGAGGATTCACCAGAGACACAGTAGGGAACAGAACAGGCAGACTGACCAAAGTATACTGCTGAGGGGAGCAAGTGGGTGAGTCAGGAGGGGTCTGCTGTGCCATGTGGGTTGCTCCCTGGCCGGGGATCGAACTCATGCTGCAGTGGCTGCGGACAGCTTCATAGGTTGTGTCTTAACCCCTTCCACCACCAGGGAGGCCCGCCAGTAACTTTCTTAAACTCACGGAATGCTTGCTGAATTTTCTGAATGGGTTTGCTGGCACAAGGTGAAACAGAAGCCCCTATTTTTCATCCGAGACCATGACAGGTGGTACCAAAAGGAAATGTTTCCTAAGTCAAAGAGAATACAGGCACATCTTAAGGTTAGGTTTGGTTCCAGATTATTGCAATAAAGTGAATGTCTCACTAGTGAGTCACATGAATTTTGTGGCTTCCCAGTGCATGTCAGATATGTTTATACTATACTGTATCATACCAAGTGTGCCACAGTATTATGTCTAAAAAACAAGTACATACCTTAATGTAGAAATACTTTATTAGAGTTCTCACAGTAGCCACTCTTTTTTTCTCTTCTAGAAGTACACCGAAGTGATCTCTGAAAATGATTTGCTAGCTATTCACTTGACCCAGAGAACCCTACAAAATAATGCAAAGCAAGGAATTAAAATCTTTGTGCTCATTTTAAGAACACTGGTGAAGATGCCCAGGTCATGCAGAGTAGCCAAATCTGAAAAGCCACCAAGTAGGTGAAGGATGTCACTTCACAGCAACATGTGCCCTTCTGCCCTCATAATGTTGGGGTCAGTAAGTTTGTCCAGGTCAAACAGCAGGGCTGGACTCAGGATTGGTGACCCAGTAAGTGCTGAACTTTTAGTGCATGTGCTTAAAAATGCAGAGTAATACCGAACTGAAGGATTTATATGTAGATTTTTTGACCACCAAGCACATTCAGGTGAACAAACCCCCCAAGATGGGGTGCAGAATTTACAGAGCTCATAGTGGGACCCATACATGAGCTCTTCCTGCCACATTGAGATGATTTTTACTGGAAAAGGCGGATAATTCTAAACCAGAAGAGAAGGTTACACAAAAGAAAAAGATATCCCAGGAGAAACTAAAGAAACCAAAACTCAAGGCCCAGGAATAAATGCAGCATATAATAAATGCAAATAAAAGTTAAAAGAAAACTATTTCTAAAAAATGATAGCTGTCATCTAAGCCTTCAGAGGTGAACTTATTACTAGTAGAGGATCTTGTGAAAAATACAGTACCTGTGAAGTACTATAAAATGAGGTATACCTATGTTGCCAAACTCCTAATTTTTTTTAAAGATTTATTTATTTAAGTCAGAAAGAAAAAGAAAAATAGTGGATGGTCTCACTCATAGCAGGAATTTAGAAAACCTAAATAAGAGACCAGGAAAAAGATTAATCAATGCAAAGTAATAATCAAAATCAACAAGCAACTATAAACCAGAGAAACACTGGAGGGGAGGAGTAAGGAGGGGCGAGGAGAGGAAGAACTAGAGTCAAAATAAAGGGGAGGGGGTTGCAATTGTATGGGGAATATAACCAAAATGAAAACGCATACATTGTACAGAGATGAAAAATGATGTATAAGAATTATATAAAATAAAATATTAAAAATAAAAAAAGATTTATTTATTCATGCATACAAGAGCTGGGGTGCAGACCATAGATGCGGTAGATGAGAGGATTCACTAGAGACAGAGAGGGGAGCAGAACAGGCAGATCTACTGAAATACACTGCTGAGGGGAGCAGTGGGAGAGACAGGAGAGGTCTGCTTCGCCATGTGGGTTAACTCCCTGGCCAGGGATGGAACTCATGATACAGTGGCTGCAGATAGCTTCACAGTGCTGTGTCTTAACCCCTTGTACCACCAGCGAGTCCCCCTGTTGCCAAACTCCTTAAACCAGCTCTGGCATTCCTTCATGATCTAGCAGCTACCTTCCTCTGCAGTTCTATCATCACTGCCTTCTTTGCTTGTCTCCCCTTTGAGAAAACTCAGTGACTTGCTGTTTGATGAAAACTCTACATCCCCTCTAATTCTATATTAGTTCCTTCTCCTGCGAGAGTATATGCTGAGCCCTTTCCTCTCGTGGATGCCTTCTCTTCCTTAAAAATCAATTCAGAAAATACTCCTCAGACTTTGAGTTCTGCAGGATGATTTCTGGGCTTCTTCCCCACTTAACTTGAATACTGAGCTCTCTTCCTGTGCTCACACAGTCCCCTGTGTTAATGGTTAACAACCTAAACTACCATTCATTGTCAGTCTCCACTGGAAGTTGAGTCTGTGATGGCAAAGAACACAGTAAGCTTTGAGCAGCTTCTATGTAGTTCACTTAACTCCATTTTTCAGAGGGAGGTTAATTTGCCTAACTAGTTGCTAATCCACTTGTTTCTGCCTTTAATTACTTCTTAGTTTTCCTTAGCATTCCTATCCCTTGGTCTTACATTATCACTTCTCAGAGTGGTGTGCTAGTCCACCAGCATCAGCTGGGTAGAAATCCAAGTTCTCAAACCCTCCCCAACTCAGAAACTCTGGGGGAAGGGCCAGTAATTGTGTTGTCAACCAGGAGCTTCTGATGTGCACTAAAGCTTGAGAGCCACCGTCTTATAAGAAGTTTTTATTTAACAAGTTGTTGATTTCAGGGCCTCCCCGGTGGCGCAGCGGTTGAGCGCTGGGTTGCGAAGCTGCCCGCAGCCACCGTGGCGCCGGTTCGATCCCCGGCTGCTCCCCAGCCACCGGAGGAGGGTCCCATATGCGCAGACCTCTCCTGCCGCCCGCTGCTCCCCTCAGCAGTGTACCTCGGTCCTTCTGCCTGCTCTGCTCCCCGCTCTGGCTCTGGTGAATTCTCTCACCCTCCCGCGCTTCTGACTGTACCCAGTGCTTGTATAAACAAAACAAACAAACAAAATAAATAAATAAATAAAACATGCCTCTATAAAATAAAAAAAAAAAAAAGAATATGCTTTAAAAAAAAACAAGTTGTTGATTTCACATGACTGTTATGGGGTTATTTCCAATTTGGAAAAGAAAAGGAGTTACTGAGGAAATGGTGAAGTTTGTATTAGGCTGAGTTTTTAGAAATGGAATTTCCCGACATGATATTTCAAGTAGGTGATTAGTTCAATAAGGATCTCCTTCCTGTGCATTTAAAAACAAGACTGAGTCTCTTCTGCCTGGCTCAGTGTGTCTTGCCTCTGATCTTGCTGAAGGGCGAGGGTTTGGAAGAGCTAACCTCATTGGGTGTCTTTGAGTGATCAGATTCTCAGATTCTAGGGTACTCTATATATTATGGAGGAATACAAGTAAGGGAGCAGGGCGTTATTGCTAGGGGACTTTGGGCTTTCGACTCACAAGGAAGTATATACTGTTCCCCCCCACCCTTGTAAGTTGAGTCTTTGCCAGTCTATACTCATAAAAAGAGATGAACAGGACTTTTCCAGGAAGGTAATTGTTTGTTTTTAGTCATAAAAATGAATCCTTGCTTTGTTTTCAAAGGAACATGCTCTTCGTGCAATCTATACAAACTGAATGACAAGTAGTTGAAGTACAAGATCTGAAAGATAAAACTTCATTTATTGATTTTTGGCCTAGAACTGAAACAATGGGACAAAGGAGTAGCTTGTTGGTATAAGCGCTATAAAACACAATAATATTAGTCATGTAAACAGAAGAAAATAGGAGAGGCTTAATGAGATAAATTACACCAAGTCACCACATTGGGGATTAAAATACTCTGATTCAGCAAACACTAAAAGGTCCAAAGAAAGGATAAAGGCAAGAATGATAACTTCAGATGTGGAAAACAATGGGTCCTTCTATCTAGGTTGCTGCCTGACAAGAGGAGCTTTCTGAGTCTGCCTAAGCCAACTGTGAGCGCCCATTAAGATCCCACTTTGCATCAAAAAAAAAAAAATCACCCTATTGTCAAGCCACTGGCAGACAAAGCCAACACATTCTTTTCTTCTTTTCATCCCTATTCTTTATTCCCCTTCACAATTGCAAAGCAATCCATTTTGCTATATAAGTCTGTGAAGGGAAGAAAAGCTTTCACAGGTTTCCAACTCTCTATTTGCGTTCCTAAGATTTGTTGGCCTGACTTCCAAAGTGTGCGCACCACTGTTCTCAAGCTCAGGGGCAAACTGCCAACTTATCAGTGGTTAAGATTGCTCATGTACCTGTGTGAACAGCAACTTTTTCACAGCTTTCAACCTATTTCAACCATTGAAGTACAGCACATGGATTTATACTATTTAATAGCGTTTCCAGGTCTCGAGATGACATATACTTATACAGTCATCTTTAACAACCCTAACTATGAAAAAAATGAAACCTTTTCAAAACTTAAATGGGTAAGCTCTCCCTGCATCACACTTCCATTACCTCCCCAGCAATGTGATGAGCACAAAAGTCTTAACATTTACAAAACAATAAAGAAATAAATGATAATGATATTAATAATAAATAACCAGGTTACCATACCTGGCTCTAGATTGAGAGCTGACGATACTATTGCCAGAAAGGTCTCCATTTGAGCTCTTCAGGAACATCCTTTCTGAGGGTCAAAAGTGAACCAAGGGCCTCCCCGGTGGCGCAGCAGTTGAGCGCTGGGTTGCGAAGCTGCCCGCAACCTCTGCAGCACTGGTTCAATCCCCCGCTGCTCCCCGGCCACCGGAGGAGGGTCCTGCATGGCGCTCAGACGTCTGCCGCCCGCTGCTTCCCTCAGCAGTGTACTTCGGTCCTTCTGCCTGCTCTGCTCCCCACTCTGGCTCTGGTGAATTTTCTCACCCTCCCGCGCTTCTGACTGTACCCAGTGCTTGTATAAATAAATAAATAAATCTTTAAAAAGAAAAAAAAAGTGAACCAAGCTATTTTCAAAGTAAACTTTAGTTGGTTGTTTTAAAAAGTAATATTCATCATTTGTCATGGGATTATATTCATAATGCTAAAATATTTTTTTATAAATCATTTTTTAAAAAGATTTATTTATTTATTTATTTATACAAGCACTGGGTATAGTCAGAAGCGCAGGAGGGTGAGAGGATTCACCAGAGACAGAGTGTGGAGCAGAACAGGCAGGCTGAATGAAACACACTGCTGAGGGGAGCAGCAGGTGTGACAGGAGAGGTCTGCGCACCGTGTGAGACCCTCGCAGGCGGCCGGGGATCGAACCAGCGCTGCAGAGGCTGCAGGCAGCTTCGCAACCCAGGGCTCTGCTGCTGAACACCAGGGGAGGCCCACAATGCTGAAAATATTAAAAAGAAAAGCTAAGGCAGCCTGTGATCATAAGACTTCCATAAAGCCACAGTTTGATTTACTTGCGGTATTTTTTTTCTGTGTATATTAAAGCTGCATGTACACAAGTATTATCCAAGTCAGTATCACACCACTATATACAAGTACATGATTACATAACATACTTTTTTTTTCCACTTAACCATTATAAACATTTTCTTGCTAATGTTCTAAAGCAAAGGTTGTAAATGGATTGGCTCAGGGTGCTCAGCTGCTCACAGATGAGGAACAGCTGATCCCAGAGACAGAGCCCACGCCCTTCCTTTCCCTGCAGTCCCTACAGCCCCTGTCGTCCTACATCTGAGATTATCGGCAGCTGTAATTTCACTTGCCCTCTTTTAAGATTATTTTTAGTGGTAGAACTAAAAGAAAAGTCAAGTAGTCTCCTTTTCTGCACATCTCCACTTCATATACAATTTACAATGCTTACTTCCCTTCCTGCTTGGTGCCCAGATTTGGGATCCTTTTGCTCAAACGTGTTTCTGGAAAGGCCTTAGAAAATCTGGCATTATATGACTTCTGCAATCAATTGAATCAAATCATTGCTGCTGGGCATTCGAGTTGTTTCTGTAATAGTTTGTTGATATCACCAATAATACTGGAAGGATCATCTTTTTACATAAATGTAAACAATAAGTTCCTAGAAGAATTGCTTTTGAAGTTGAAGGGTGGAAATATTTTCAAATTTTTTCATACTTAACTTCAAATGCCTTTCAGAAAATTTGTGCCAAATACCTTTCTACTAACAGTGAATAATTTTGCTAATTTCTCTGATTCTCTTTGCCCCAGATTATTAGTATACTTTTTGGATAAAAGTATTTGCCGATTTGAGGAATTTAAAATGGCATTTTGGGCATTATACTATGTGAAATAAGCCAGATAGAGAAAGACAAATACAGGATGATGTCACTTATATGTGCAGTCTAAAAAGATCTAATATGTATTTCATATTAATTTTTTCATAGGCATTGTATTCCTTTTGCCAATTGCCTATTCATGTGTTTGCTTATTTTTCTACTAGGATATTCATAGTTTTCAGAACAGATTATAAAAGTTTCATGTATTAGTGATATTACTTTACTGGATCATACACGCTACAAGATTGCCCCATTCCTCATTTTAGTTTTTTGTGTGTGTGTGATTTTTTTTTGACATCCATGTAGTGAAAACTGGCAATACTTTGTCTCCTATTGCTTTTATTCTTATGAAATACTCTACCTTGTGATCATCTATGTATGTTTCCTTCTGTTCTATTATGGTTTCCCTTTTCACATTATGCTCCCAGCACCCCTCTCCCCTCTCAGCACCATTCTGCCCTCTCAGCACCCCTCTGCCCTCTCAGCAGCACTGCACAGGGCTTTGTAGTGAGCACCGCCATCTTGGTTATGAGACACTGTATTCACAGGATTACCTTACTTCTCATGCCTCTGTAATTCCTCCCAATTTCCTATTATGACTTCTTGCATTTTCACAATTCTTTAAATATTTCCTAGACTGATATGTGCTTTAAAAAATGATATGGGAGGGCCTCCCCAGTGGCGCAGCGGTTGAGCGCTGGGTTGTGAAGCTGCCCGCGGCCTCTGCGGCGCCGGTTCGATCCCCGGCTGCTCCCCGGCTACCAGAGGAGGGTCCCACATGGCACGCAGACCTCTCCTGCCGCCCGCTGCTCCCCTCAGCAGTGTACCTCGGTCCTTCTGCCTGCTCTGCTCCCCGCTCTGGCTCTGGTGAATTCTCTCACCCTCCCGCGCTTCTGACTGTACCCAGTGCATGTATAAATAAACAAACAAACAAATAAATAAAAATACATGCCTCAAAAAAAAAAAATGATATGGGAACATCTTTAAAATGCAATTGTCTGCTCTCTGGGTAGGATCCAGAAATATTTTAACCAAGCATCTGAGAGAATGTTTCTGCAAAGTGATCAAGGAATGATTGGTTCCTCTTATCCACCTGAACTGCCTATGTCTCAATCTACATGTACATGCAGGTCTCCATCCATACCCACATCTGTATAGTAACTGTCGAGTAATCTCCAGTTGTACATGTCCTCAAACTCAACCCAAAGCAGAATTCACTACCTCCCCACCCAAAACTGTTCAGCCTCTAAACACCATTTTACTATCTGACAACTGTAGGTTTCCTCACCCCAGCTCCGAAACAGCTAGTTCTCCAAGGAGCTCTGATGTCTTTTATTGGATAATAGCATTTAGGAACTATGATCTGGGCCCAAGGTATACTTATAATTATCTTGTCTTTGAACTGTTTCCTCGGGATACATTGCCAGCAGTCGAATTATTGGATTAGAGAAGATGAAATATTTTACGGGCTCTTGATTCAATATTGACAAAGGTACAACCAGTCTTATGTTGGGCTCTGATGGAACTATATACCTTTGCCTCTCCTCCTCCAGCTCATGTCAGTTGCTAATATTAACGCAGTAGCACTACCTAACATGGTCCTCCTGATATTAGAAGTTCAGGGAAGAGTTTGACACACCGCTCCTATCACAGCCACTCTAGTCCTCCAGGGATCTTTGCTGGCAGAGAGATCAGACGCTCTCTGAACAACAGCCAAGTGGGAAAGAAAGAACTAGCTGAGTAGGTGTCATAACTAGCTCCCACTCCTACCTCCTCTCCAAATCAGTGCACCACAGTTCATTTGGAGAGGGATGGGGGCAAAGACCAAGACTCCTTAGCAAGGTGCTCCACTTCTGTTCACCTCTTTAGTCTAAGCATGCTCAGAATGTACCAGGAAGGTTAGTCTGGTCCTTTAGGAGAGCAGGAAGTGAAAATGAGAAAGCTGGGACATGATTTCTGAACTTTAATGAGCAGTAATAATTCCCACCAAAATATGCATATTGGGGCTTTGAAGGCTAGTGAGGGCAGTAGTCAAGAAGAGGTAGGAAGGAGGCAAAAGTATGAGGGCAAAAAGGACTTTCCTGGCACTGTCATTTGTGACGAGAGGGAGCTGAAATGCCCTCTGCAAAGTACTACCAGGCACCTTCTCCAACCATATGTCCTCTCCCCTTCCAGTGGTAAAGTGCCCACCCAAACTCAACCCAAAGTATTTCTCAAAGACACAGAGGCCTTAGAATAAGTCTTGCTATAAGCTGTTTCAATTTCCTTAAGGACTGGAAGTGAAGAAAAAGACGTCAGGTAAGAATCGGAGCAGCTATTGTTCAACTCGACAAATCCTGTACCTGTACAAAAATGAGCCACTGCTGTGTGGCTACTGCCATCCCTGATCTCAAGAGAAATCCTTTCCTTTCAGGATTTTCTGATGCTCCTGAGTAACAGGAGCGCCTGACATCTCCCAGCTGGACTTCTCTAAAGCCAGCTCCTTCAGTTACACCCAGGGAAAAGGCCTCAGTTCAGAAGGGTATTCAGTCATCTACCTGAGATAGGGCAGGCATGCTGGTGACTGCAATGTGACTCTGCTTTGCACTAGCTGTGAGATCTGTGGTAAGCCATTAATTCAGGGCATCCCTTAGCCCAGTCAGGTAGACTCATAAAATTAACCAAATCACAGGAAACGGTAATAGTACTGACTTCACAGTCATTGTGAAGAATAAATGAATCCATATTTCAAGGACTTAAAGCAGTGAATTCAGGAATGATGATTAGAAAATGAGGAGGACGATGGCTATACAGTGCCAACAGGCACCTCCCTTCAAGCAGCTACCATACCTGGAAAGTCCCCTGATTATAGTTACTGTGTGAAAATGGTCCCCAAACTATGCTCAGGCCATGCTAATGTCTCAGGAGCTAGACCAAAGTAATTTATTCCTAAAATTGAACAATGATAGTCTTCTTTGCCCCCATTTTCCACCAAGTGCAGGCCAAGTTAAATTGATGACTAGATCTTTAACATTTTCATCCTATAAACTTTTATACTTTCAGTGCCAGTGAGGGTTTAGAAGGAATTAATGAAATAAAATTAATGAAAATAAAAACTACTGGAAAAGCTTAGCAACAATTGCCCCAGCCTGGTTCAGTAGCCAGATTCTTTGACATGAAGATGTGTGCATGGTTTTTATGTGAGACCACAGATATGTGGCATATTCCAATAGTAAAATTAGTCTCTATTTGTTCGAGATGATGAAATATGGCAGTATTCGGTTGTGCCTGACCAAGAGCAGAGCATGACGGCTCAGCGCTATCTGGAAGAATCTGAGTCCCCAGGGAGCAACTGAAGGCCTCATGATGTCATATCAGACACATGCTCCACTAATTCTTACAGGGCTCATTGAATGTAATAGATCTTTAGCATGTACTGTCAGATTTTATAATTATTCATCATTTGCAGTGTACGTTTTTACTTCCCATTTATATGCTAGGCTCTCTGAAAGAGGGATTACCTTTTATATCATTCCTTCCATCCTTGATGTCTAGAAGAAAACTTAGATTTTGGATAGATCCAAATAAACATATTGGTCAATAACTCACTGCCAGGGTGGCTTATGCTCCAAAACTGGTATTAACCACCCTTCAAATGAGACACAGGACAGTTAAGTCTTAATGAGCAAGGGATTAAAAAATGTCCACTTCTGAGGAGCAACAGGCTAGGTGAATGAATGCATTGTAGATGGAGAGAGAGGGTTTGCAGCTGGAGAGTCACAAGTAGGTCTAAGTCCCTACAAGAGTTATCGTGGCCAGGAAAATGCATTACAAAGAATTTGCATTCACTTTAAAGACTTGGTAGAGGCCATCACTAGCAAGTTATAGAGAAATGGCATATTTGGGGGGAGGTCCTAAAAACCAAAATTTGAAGAGGCTGTTTCCTTACTGATTCTGTTTACATATGGAAAACTGTGGCCTTTGCTTTCTATATAGATAACTGGGCTAAATTAAGGGAAATTAAAGTTAATAATTTTTTTTTTATAGAGGCATTTTTTTTAATTTAATTTATTTATTTGTTTGTTTGTTTGTTTGTTTTGTTTATACATGCACTGGGTACAGTCAGAAGCGCGGGTGGGTGAGAGGATTCACCAGAGCCAGAGCGGGGAGCAGAGCAGGCAGAAGGACCGAAGTACACTGCTGAGGAGAGCAGCGGGCGGCAGGAGAGGTCTGCGTGCCATGTGGGACCCTCCTCTGGTGGCCGGGGAGCAGCCGGGGATCGAACTGGCGCCGCAGAGGTCGCCGGCAGCTTCGCAACCCAGCGCTCAACCGCTGCGCCACTGGGGAGGCCCAAGGGAAATTAAAGTTAGTTTGAGATTCTTACTGGGTATCTCTTGAGAATGCATTACTCTGTCAGAATACTTTTTTAAAAAAAGATTTATTTATTTATGCATACAAGAGCTGGGGTGTAGGCCAGAGGTGCGGGGGTGGGGTTGGGGGGTGAGAGGATTCACCAGAGACAGAGTGTGGAGCAGAACAGGAAGACTGACTGAAATACCCTGCTGAGGGGAGCAGCAGGTGAGACAGGAGAGGTCTGCTGCGCTATGTGGGTCACCTCCCTGGCTGGGGATTGAATTCATGCTGCAGTAGCTGAGGATTGCTTCCTAGTGCTAATGCTTTTACCCTTTGTGCCACCAGGGAGGCTCAACTGTCAAAATACTTTTAAAGAAATGTAAACACGTAAGGAACATCTTAGGCTATTGTTGCACTGGAAATAAAAATTCCCGATGTTAATCTCTTCCACCCACAACCAATACTCCCACCTCCATTTTTCCCTCTGTACCATCTTGGCTGCTATATTCAACTCAAAAAGATGATGGAAATGAGTATTTCACTCCTAGAAAAGAATTTCCCAATTCTATCTCAGTGCAACTGCAGACCTTCTGGACCATATTGGTCGTAATGCCTGCTAACATGTTATTATGTGGACATGCTTATTGAAAAGGAGGGATATATTTGGAAGGATTTGTTTAAATACTTTAGATAACACTTGACATACTGCAAATTCTACATATGCCTTCCCATTTGACACTGAAGGAATTCTTATTGTGTGAAATTTAAGAACTAAATACCACCTTCTCCTTGTTCATTATTCCTTCCTCTTCCCTCCTCCAACCCTGGGACTGCTACACTGTTCGCAGCATAAAGATAGGCTTTGTTCTGGCTTCCCAAATAGAATTTTTCCTTAAATAGCTGCCGTGGGGGAAGAGAGAAATAAGGATGCAAAAGCTGATAGAATTTGCCTATGTAGACAGCAACATTAAGCATACTGTGTTTTATAAATCATGAGTGCTTTTTAGATGAAATTGTTTATCTGATGGTTTAATTTTTCCTTACTAGAAAAAGCAATATCTAGAGAGAAAAATGCCTTCTCTTTTTCTCTCACTCACTTCCTAAATGAAGGTTTTGTATTTCAGTTTTTTCGTCTTTCTTCAGTAGGCCTGATTTCAAATGAAGACAGACACATAGAAGAGGTCCTAAAGAGTCTCTTGGTAGACAGAGAATTGTTGAATTTAAAGATAATTGAGTTTGACTTCCACCACATAATAGCAACCCACAGCCATTACGATTCTTATTTAGCCAGGGCTCATCAATTCTCACTAAACCTTATTCACAGATTTGAGAGACCTCGGCCATCACTAATAAAATAGATGATGTGAAACGAAAGTCTCCAGAAGGAAAGTGAAAGTTCCTAGTTCAAAAGAAATCCTAGACCAGATCACATTCCTAAAAAAAGTTCCGTTAATATCTAATTGACTCCCTAATGTCTGGATGCATTTCTGAAGGTCTTTGCAATGTACAACTTCATATTCATTGGGTGAGATGGTATGGCAGTCAAGAAGAGCCTGTTTGAGACCTAATCCATTAACCTCTCACTGGCTAGCCACTTTTTTTCTTGTTTTATCTAAATGGGTAACACAGGGCATTCAGCAACCAACAATAACTGTGGTGTGTTGTTTATCATTTGCTTCCATATTGCATTTTTACTTCCAAATAGATGGTGTCCCTCTGTTGTTTTTTTTTTTTTTGAGTATTAATGTGTGGGAAATAGCATGGCATTTAAGGTGTGGCTTCTGCCTTTTCTGAAGATTGACTTATCCCGCTCATCATTATGATAAATTTCTTGGGCCCCAGACTATTAGGCCATGACAGGGCTAGAGTTCCACAGAATACACTTGCATAATCCATACCACTCCAGGATACAGAGTAGGAACAGAGGTACTTACCCAGATCCTGATGATCTAGGGTGGCTCAATAAAGGCCAGACAAAAGGGGGAAAGGGAAAAAATTTTCAGGACCAAGTGCATGTTAAGTATCATACTATGTTATCTTAGCTAATAATTGGTATCCAAACCACCACCTGAACAGATCTGCATTGTTGTTTTTTTTCCAAAATATTTATTTATTCATACAAGAACTAGGGTACAGGCCAGAGGTACAGGGGCTGAGAGGACTCACCAGAGACAGAGTGGGGAACAGAACAGGTAGACTGACTGAAATACACTGCTGAGGGGAGCAGCGGGCAAGACAGGAGAGGTCTGCTGTGCCATGTTTGATATCCTGGCCGGCTGGGTATCAAACTCATGCTGCAGTGGCTGCGGATAGCTTGTGCCACCAGGGAGGCCCAGACCTGTGTTTCTATCCTGGTTGTACAGGGAAGGAATCTATAGTCCTTAGAAAGTTCATATGGTTCAATCATATAGTGAGTCTGATGTCATACAGTAAGATATATAAATACGTATATAAGTAAGAGTCAGACAGGAATTCCATCTCAGGACCCTCTATCTCTGAGCCTACCACTCTTTTTGTTGTACCACTATGGGTTTGGTATGTGTAAATGAGTGTCTGTGTGTAAAAGATAACTAGACTGAGATTTTAAAAATAAATATTCTTGCTATAGTTCATGTTCAAAGATCTTTGGAAGACATCGATTTTAAGAGGGTTTTGGAAGTAGAAACAAATCCTTTTATGTTCAACAGGCCAAATGTTTCCAAATACATTATCAGGACATAGATTACTTGTCTACTGTTACCAGGACTTCCCAAAGCATTTTTATTTATAATGCTATAATACCATCTACGTCTCCCTGCTTTACTTTTATTTTAAAAATGTGATCATTAGCAAAGTTGTAAATCAGGACACTGCTTTGCTGACCTAGTTGATATTAAGATTTGCAGTTGCCCTCATTCTTCAGCTTCTAGTGACTACTGAGCCCATCTTTATTTGCTGAGCCATATGTAATTTGGGATATAGACTGGATGTTACCAGATACCTACACAACTGAAGGTGACTGCATTTCTGTGCTGGTGGATACAATTCAGAGCCTGAGGCAGTCCTGTTAGCTCCACAGGAATACAGATTCTTAAAGTACCTACCTCACCTTACAAGCACCAAAAGAAATCCTACCAGGCTTGTGGGCAAGATACATATCAATGTTTTCCTATCAGTAGATCAGTGCGGGATTCAAGCTAGTGAGAAGAGAGTGAAAAATGGCACTGTGTGGGTAACTAAGTACTCAGCTGCGGCTACTGGATGCCAGCCAGCGCTCTGGAGTGGCCAGCGAAACCCAGTGCCCCCACACCTGCCTCTAGGAAAAGACTCACCCTCAGGCTTCCTATTAGTAAAATAGAGCTGATAATATTACAGACCTAAAATAAATGATTGGGGGTCAAAACAGTTAATACATATAAGGAAAGCACTTAGAACAGTGTCTGACACTTAATCAGTGCTCAGTAAATATACAAAGGTATGTACAATTTTAGGACATAGGATGAGAATCCACCACAAAGCTGTGCATGGCTGAGAAAGGAATCCTATTAACTTTCACTGAATGGTAACACGCAGTGGTATAAAATTTATCATCCTAACCATTTTTAAGCACACAACTCAGTGTCATGAGCTCATTCACGCTGCTGTGGTACCACCACCATCCAGACACAGAACTCCATCCAACTTGCAAACTCCCCTTTTCTCTCTCTCCCCAGTTCCTGGCCATCTCTATTTTTTCTGCCTTCTCTGTCAATGAGTCTACCAGGTACCTCAAGCAAGTGGAATCCTATTGTATTTGTCGCTGTGCGGCTGATGTTGCCATTTATGTAACATCCCCCTCTCCCCAGGTGCTTCCATGTGTCAGAATTTTCTTCCTTTAGAAGATCTGTTGACTTTTTAACCTACCAATTTCTTTTTCAAACTTTCAGAAATTAAAGCTGTAAATAAGATGACACCCCCTCTTTCCAATGAAAGCAAGTTAACTTCTTTTTTTTTTTTTTTTAAAGAGGCATGTATTTTTATTTATTTATGATTTATTTATTTGTTTGTTTGTTTTGTTTATACAAGCACTGGGTATAGTCAGAAGTGCGGGAGGGTGA
Organism: Talpa occidentalis; assembly: GCF_014898055.3. NCBI lineage: Eukaryota > Metazoa > Chordata > Mammalia > Eulipotyphla > Talpidae > Talpa > Talpa occidentalis. The sequence continues at coordinate 48,196,680 of NW_023605083.1, read as the reverse complement.
GAGAATTCACCAGAGCCAGAGCGGGGAGCAGAGCAGGCAGAAGGACCGAAGTACACTGCTGAGGGGAGCAGCGGGCGGCAGGAGAGGTCTGCACGCCATGTGGGACCCTCCTCCAGTGGCCAGGGAGCAGCCGGGGATCGAACTGGCGCCGCAGAGGCCGCGAGCAGCTTCGCAACCCAGCCCTCAACCGCTGCGCCACCGGGGAGGCCCGCAAGTTAACTTCTTGAAACAGTCCCTGGAGTAACCTGAAGATACCTGTCACCATAGAAATGCTAATTGAAGCAGATTTTTTAAGAAAGGTATTATTCCTTGCGGCTGTTTACATTAATCAACATTTCTCTAATACTTGTCAGTGTTTTATAACACTTTTTCAAGTGCCAATTGTAGCTTGCCAGTTCTTCTGAAGTGTGGAGGCTGTGAATGGGGGAAACCAGGATGGTAACTCTGTCCCCTTGGGCCTTTTTCTGTCACGATGAAGTAGTTATTTTTATTTTTTCATTTTTACATAATCATTGCTTACGTAGAGGTGACTGGAAATATTGGATGCGCTGTTTAGTCACTGTGTGTGGAAAGTCTGCTTTTCCTGTATTTTCATGTTTGCTTCCCTTTAAAACACTCGAGTTTTTCATTGGAAGTTGTAGATTTAATCTGTTCACATACACTAGGATCTGCTTATCACTGTCACAGAGATTTTTCCTTTTAATAAACATAATGTTGATAGGAAAAACAAAACATGCTAAGTATCTTCCATTAAAGAAAAATAAATTGCTGGGTGGGGCCTCTCAACTGTCAACTCAGATTATGTTTTGTCACTTTTCACAACTTTTCTAGAAAGCTACTTATTTATTAGCACATCATAAATATGTACCTCTGTGATTCTAGATGAGCATAACATCAATGTCTAAGATCTAGTGCTATTTTCATTCCTTTGCAGGATTAATATTTAAAGCTGAGAACATAGCAATAATCTGTTTCAGCATTGTATTTCAAAATAGAGGGGAAATTTCAAAATTAAACAAACAATTTATAAATTCCACTACTAGGTTCAAGTGACAGAAAAGCCAGCAGAACAAATATATATGGGTAATTAATAAATTAAAATGAAATTTATTTGCTACTACCTTACTCTTGATCTGCAGTTTCCCTTTTTATTTTATAGTGGATTTTCTGGTGACTCGGAGCTTGATAGCTCACAAAATGATGCATTAGAGGATTACTAATGTAATGCCCTAATTTTAAAAAAAGATTTCCATTTTATATTAATTGGTAACGAGTGGCCATTTGACACTGCAGGAAAAAAAAAGCATACAAAATTAAAACAGCACAAGTTATTAACTAAAAGATTCAGAATATAAGCACTGGGCGATACTTTGTCTAAAAGTTGGGAAAAAATAAGATGACCATTTTTTTTGGTACTCCTCTAAACTAGAACTATTATAAGCCAAATTTTTAACTAGGAAGGGAATTTTCACTTAACATGTGAAAAACAAGATGTGGGCAATGAAACTAATAAAATTGTTTTCCCAGACTTTCTAACTTGAAATATTTCAAACATACAGAAAAGTTGAAAGAATAGCAAAATGTGTAGCTACAGACTCTTTTCCCAAATTCTTTAGCTGTAGACTTTCTGTCTAATTTGCTTTTTCTCCACACATCATTTGAAAATGCATGTCACGCCGGGCCTCCCGGGTGGCGCAGCGGTTGAGCACTGGTTTGCGAACCTGCCCGTAGCCTCTGCGGCACCGGTTCGATCCCCGGCTGCTCCCCGGCCACCAGAGGAGGGTCCCACATGGCGCGCAGACCTCTCCTGCGGCCCGCTGCTCCCCTCAGCAGTGTACTTCGGTCCTTCTGCCTGCTCTGCTCCCTGCTCTGGCTCTGGTGAATTCTCTCACCCTCCCGCGCTTCTGACTGTACCCAGTGCATGTATAAACAAAACAAGCAAATAAATAAATACATAAATAAATAAACATGCCTCTATAAAAAAAAAATTAAAAAAAAAAAAAAAAAAAAAAAAAAAAAAGAAAATGCATGTCACGCCATGTATCTTCTCAGAGTAACATCCTCCTATACAACATTATCACATTAAAACAAGATTAACCAGAAATCCATGTTACCTAATATCCAGTCCACGTTAAAACTGCACAAGAGTGTCCTAGTCACTGATATGTATTTAGAACCAGGTGCCAAGAAAGATTTACACATTGCATTTTCATCATGTCTTTATTTTTAAGTAATAGAACTGCCCCCTTCTCCCACTCCCACACACTTTTTGCCCCTCTTTTCATAACATTGATTTTTTTTTTAAGGAAGCCAGAACAGTTGTCTTGTATAATCTTCCCACATTCTCTCTCTCACTTGTTTGTCCAGGCCAAGGCTTTTCCATTCTAGAAACTGCGTAGGTATCAGGAATATGCACTTGCCTTCTAGCCACCTTTAGTTCCTAGCTCACGTGCCTTCAACCACGAAGAATATTGAAAGATCCAGCAGATTAGCAGAACTCAGACTTTAACCTTTCAAAGAAATTCTCAGAAAGAAAAGCTATTTTAAATGATAACTGCCAAAGCAAAAGCTTGAAGGGGGTCTCAGTTTACTGTAGATTTCCTAGCAGGCCCAGTCTGCAGCAAGGTGGATCATTAGAGAGAATTAGGGGACCAAGGTCTGCTCTTGTTATGCAAATCTACAGGACAGGGCATCAAAGGTGTTTCCTTTAACTACTTTTTTTTCTTTTGTCTACCAGATGCCCTTTATCTTCTGCAGAGCTAAATGCTAAGTGGGGAGAATTTTAAAAAGTGTATTATCTCAGCTTTTATCAGACTTTGGAATGGGTGTAAAAAGGGAGTGGGGAGGCACCAACTTCAATAGACCCATTATTATGGTCTGAGCTCCAGGAAGTATCTGATCTTGCCCCCAAATACTGTCCTTGCTTTTCAAGGGCATCGCCCTAGTGGACTTGGAAAGCTCTGACGGAAAGATCCTCTGCTTGAATTATTTCAATGAAAACTAATCATGAATCCATCCTATTGGTGTGAAAATCCCAAATGATTCAATTTATATTAACACATAGGAGATTAGCCATTCACATGATATCCTATATATGTGAAAAGTATACTGTATATGTGAAAAAGTATAAACAGACAGTGTGGTGGCTTAAACACACAGCCTCGTTTGGACTGATTCCTCTCTAGAAATACAGTTATTAAACAAAATTTGGTTTTGGCTAAGGTGGAGTTAGTTCTTCTGCAAGCTATGGACAATTGAGCATTTTAAAAAATGTGATTAGCCAGCTAAGACTTTTACCCGCTGTTGCTTCAAATTTCTCAAACAGTTTATTTGAATACCATGTGAATGGCTAATCTCCTAGGAGTGTTGGGCCTTAACAAGGTAAACAAATGGGTGGTCGGTCTGTGAAAGCAAAGGCTGCATATCCTCCCAGGCTCATCCTAGGCTCCAAAATTCCTCCTTTCACTCTTCCCAGCCTTCCCTTTCCCAAGCTTGGTCTCTTGTATCCTATAAAAGTACTGAAATTGCAAAGGAGATATTTTTAATTATAAGTACTACAGTAATGAATTCAAGTACACTCGTTTATCATAAAGGGCTTTCCCATCTGTCTCTAAAGTATACTTAAAAAGGCTGTGTATTTGATAACATTAGCACCAAGCATCTTCCACATGTTAATGTTCAGCATTTTAGATGTTCCACTTCCCCCCATCCCCTAAGACAGGATGGTGGTTATTCCAGAAAGAGCACATTTATCTCAGTGTTTGGGAGTGCCTGTGTGGTCTCTTCCTAATTTATTTGCACTCTAATCCTCGGGGAGAGCATCGCAATCCCCCTAGGCAAAGGGAGATTAGGGAACTAGAGCTGTCTGCTGCTTCCCACCCTGACAGAGAAGGGAAAACAACTTCTCCAAGTCCCACAAGTTCTTCTGGCCACCGTACAAATTGTTCTTGAGCATGGAGGGTTTCCAAAAACCCTAATTAGCAACTCACAGCAAACATTTCTTTGCATTAGCTAATGATCCGGCTACACTTGTAAGCAAACAGAACCAACATATCTAATCAATGCTGAAAAACCAACCAAATGCCTATTAAACATCTGGATGTAATTTTCTAGTTAGAACAAAATGAAAACATATGCAGGTTCTTTTGATCTGCATCTTAACAAAGAAATTGTTGATAAAAAAGCATACTGGTCAGTCAATGTGTCATTTTCATAAAATCTACTCGTTTCTCTTCAAATGCTCCCAGTTTAATTTAGTTGGTTTCCTGCAATCTCCAATTTTACCATATTGTGTGAAACCGCAAGAGATTCTTTGGATGGAATTTTATTTGAGGTTTTACTGCTGCATGGATCTGCTACTGATTTTTTTAAACTTCTCTGTTTTCCCACCCCCTCCCCACCCCCACCCCCATCTTTTTCTCTTGTAAAAGGGTGGGGGAAAGCAATGCTGGAAAAATTTCTTTCTGGACTTGACATTCGCAAGGTTAAGAAAACTCTCGTTAAAACGAGTTAACGTATAAGCAGTAACACTCAGCTAAAAGAAAGTGAAAATGATAAAAGTGCTCTTTTAAAAGTTGGCATTATTTATTTCAGATGAAAAAGTAATAGACTTAAAAGACATATAATTTCTATGACCAGTGTCCATGCTTTATTGTGCTTTATAACTATACTATCTACGAAAACTAGTTTTTGCAATTATGCTGTTGGTAAGTTGAACAGTTGATAATCAGCAACGTATGAATGGAAATATACCCATATATGCATCAATGAAAAAATAAGCAATCTGGCAATCTTCTCGTTTCTTTTGCTGAGGATAAAAAGGGAACTTTTTTCCAGAGACAATTTCCTTTGGAAGCAAAGTTCTTAATATTATTTCATGTAAAAACATCATCAACATATGAATATGTTAAAGGTAAAGAAGAGTATGGTTAACAGACTTTAAATAGAAGCCAAAATTATAGATTTCATGAGGACTATTTTCTTTTAAACAGGCTGTAGGCAATCTGTGCATATATTATTTATTTAAAACATAAGATTAAAGCTACTTGATTGTTTAAACACCATCATTTGTAATGCAGTTTGATGAGAGTTTTGTGTAGTATAATTATTACAGCATGACAATCACAGAGAAACTATGACCTTGAAAAAGGGCCCAGCCTGCCCCCCTTCTCAAGGATGTGCTGTAGGAGAAAGAGCACAGAAAACCGGCCACCTTTTTTGCACATAATTAAAGGTCTTCCAATTTTAAAATCATTCTTTTTTTTTTTTCCTTCCAGACACTACATTATAGGAAATCAGAAGGCCCATGTTTCAAACTCTAATGGTAAGGAAGCACAAGGAAAAAGAGAATTTTCAATTTTGACTCATGGCAAACTGGGAAATCTGGTGAGTAGACTTGTTTGCTGTGTACAGCATTGTTGGAAGAATTTTAAAGACAAGGTGCTTGATGTCGCTTATAATGCTGTATTGATGTTATAAATGTAATTCTGTGCTCCGTAATGTTATACACCAATGTTGCTTCAATAAAAGTTAAAAAATCAGTGAGTAAAGACAGTGGTTTTCAGAGGAGAGAAGAGAAAGAGCAACACCTTTGCTCCTGTCTCAAAACGTACCATTTTAATTTCTCTGTTTAAACTTAATGGCCAGCAAATGCCAGCAAATCAAAATAAAGTCTGGGTAAGCCAGGGAGAAGTCTCATTTGCCCCAGATGACCCAACATGCACAGGCATCTTTATAGCATCTGAAGCACTTTCTACACAGTCCTGGAGCTGATTATGGGATGAACTGACCACAGACTGAAATAAGTGGCACAACACTAGATGAAGAGTTTGAGCACCACAGGTTGCCAAAAGACAAAGCTTAGTTGTCTATGGATCATGACTTCAAAAAGCGCTGTCAGTGGAGCAAGCCTGCTCTTGTCATCATATTTAACCAAGGAAAGAGGCACAGTGCTTCTCTTTTTATTCTCCATGTTAGCAAAATGAATAATACAACCTTCTCCCCAACCCCACTTAATGAGAACACTGCAAAGCCGTAATGCCAACTTGTTTAAGAATTTACTATGGCCTTGTGCAGACTGGCTAAAATCGCTCCTTTAATTTTTCATTTATAATTGATATTTGGGATTGATGCAATTATAGACAAATCAATATCATACATATTTAAAAACAACTCCAACAGTGAAATGTATTATCTAAAATTACTCTCTTCATATTTCAAGAAAAAGATCTCTGTAAAAGCAAATCTTCGAATAAAATGCATTTCTGTTTCAATAAATGCTTTACTGTAAGTCTCTTGAAAGTAAAATAATGGAAACATGGGGGTTATTAATACCAAAAACTTGTTAAGTCGGTTCCAGCATATGAATGCTTGTCAAAGATACGTCTTTCTCAGGAATCACTGGTGAATGCATTCCTTTACCCTTTGGCTAAAACAGATTATTCACTCCCCAGTCATGTGGAAATAGCTCAACTGAACTGCTTTATTTATTTATTTTTTAAACAAAAAGTATCAATGCGGTGATATTGAAGGTTTTCTGCTAACGTGGTGTATTTAGAAAAACTGCAAAAAATCTGGAGGCTTACACAGCATACTCCGTTTACTTAAAAATGTCAAAATCCCTTTTAAGTCAATTTTCAACTCTAAAGAACTCGGCCACGTCTCTCACCCAGGGCTTCCCACCCAGCTCGGCCCCGGAGGACCCCTCGAGCCGTGGGGGTGGGGTGGGCAGGGCCGGTTTTTCAGGTCTCAACGCTGGTTTATCCCATTGTCTCCCTTTGTTTCCAGGAATTGGAATCGACTCGCGATCCTGTTGCTCAGAGGACCCTACAGCTCTCAGCCAGCCCCCGACCCCCTAATACACCCAAGTCGGGACTTGAAGACACGCACCCGATATTTCGTGGCGGGGGCAAGGCATCGCCTCCCCGAGTGGGACACGCGTACCTCACCCTGGCAGCTCCTTGGGCAGCCTTCCCGCCAAACGTAGGCGGGCCGCCCTTCTTGCAAAGTGGTTTGCAATTGACTAGCAAACCCCAAAACCTACCCCCTTGGGTGCAAAGGTGGGGACCAGGTATTACAAGTCTTGGGATGCTGTTACCTGCACCAGGCAAACCGTCTCATGTGTGCATTCCCCACCAAGTGCACAGTGCGCTCCTCCTGCAGCTGCGAAAAGGCAGCTCCAAGAAAAACAAACCTGCGAGAAAATTTTGAATGTAACCTCACTTTCAAGAGGCGCCTCCAACCAGGGACCGCAACGAAAGACGCGCTGGGCTCCCCACGACCAAAATGCCCCCCCATCCTCCTCCCCGTAAGAAACTACGCCGTTAGTCTAGGAGTTACTTTCATGGAGATTTGAGGGTTTTCACGAAAGGGACAAGTGAACAAGTGGCCGGGATTTTTGCAAACTCGAGCCCCTCGCTCGCGCGGCTGCACGCCCGCCGGTTCCTCCCGCTGGCGCGCGCCCCCGCAGCCCCGCGCGCGCGCGCGCGCCCGCGCCGGCCCCACGTTACTTTGATTGACAGCCCGGCCCCGCGGCTCTCCTTCCCACCGACCTTCCCAGCCTCCGTGCCAATCTCCGCGTCTCGCCGCTGCCCATTGGCTGGTTTCGGCGTCCCGCGGCTCCTCCTGGAACGGTTCCTCCCCGAGCCCGGGAGGACGCGGCCGGCGGAGGAGGGGGAAGGGGGGAGGGAGGGGAGACGGGGGAGACGGCGGAGACGGCAGCGGGAGAGGTGGGAGGGGCGGGGCGGGGGGAGGGGCGGGACGACCCGTCCCGTCGCGCGCGGCCATAGGCGCCGAGGAGGCGCCGCGTCAGCGCCCCACGTTGGCTGCGGCGCTCGCGATTGGCCGCCGCCACCCCCGGCCGGCCCCGCCCGCCCGCCGGGCCCACGTCCCCCGCCGGTTCCGCACTCGCGCCCTCCGCCCGCGCGGGGCTGGGCGGGGCCGGCGCTGGTGAGCTCCGGAGTGTGAAACCGCGTGTTAATGTAACCGGCGCGAGAGGCGCGGGCGGCGGCGGCTGGAGGAGCAGCGGCGGCAGCGGCGGGCACCCAGCGTCCCTGTCCTCCGGGCTGCCGGCTGCTCCACCCCCACCCGCGGCCGGGCGGGACCCGCGCCCCAGCCCGGACCCCCGCCGGCCCGCGGCGGCGCCTCGGGACTCGCCCGCGGAGTTGGCCCGCGGCGGCGGCGGGCGGGCGGCGGAGCGGACGCCTTCTCCCCAGCGCCGCGCGGATGTCGCCCCCCGGGTCGTGACAGAACTTTGCCGCGGGCCGGAGCGCCCTGTGCGCGGCGGGCGACGCGGGCGAGGAGGGCGAGCGCACCAGCAGGGTCCGGCGCCGCGCGGCCGGCAGCGCGGGGCGAGGGCGCGCGGGCTCGTCCCCGGATGCGCCCCGGGCTCGCGGAGCGGCGAGCGGCGGGGGGTCTGCCCTCCGCGGAGTAGTCGCGGCCGGCCCGGAGGGCTGGTGCCGGCGCGGAGAACACCGAGCGCCCGGCGCCGGGGCGTGCCCAGCCGCCTCCCGGCGCGCCCTCCGCACTTTCCTCGCCGCGGCGGCCCCCCGCGCTCGCGTCTGGATTGAGGCTGCGGAGCGCCGGGCGCTGAGCTCTCGGCGAGGCCGGGACCCGGCGCCCGCGAGTTGCCGACGGAGGAAGGCTCGGCCCCGACCCGTGGCGGGGTCCACCCCGAACGTCGCGCGCTTCGCTGGGCCGCCGCGCCACCTGCCCCTCGCCCGCCCGGGGCGACGCGGGGACAACCCGGCGAGGAGGCGGCGCGGGAGAAGAGCGAGGGAAGCAGCCCGCCTGGATTTGCTGGCCCTGGACGGGTGCCGCGCACGCGGACCGCCGAGGGGTGCGTGGCGGCCGGAGTCACCGCGCCCGCACCTCGCCGCCCGGGAGGCCGAGACCCTCGGGGAGGAGGGCCGCCCCCGCGCCCCGTGTCTGGGCGCCGGCCACGCCTCGCAGTTTCTGGGTGCAGCCGGGCCCGGGGTGCCCGTAATGTGGCCCTGAGCGCCGCGCCCGCACCGGCGGGACCAGGAGCCGCCCGGCGCCCAGGGGCCGGTGCGCCTCGCCCGGCGCGCCTGCGTGCGTGGCCCGCGCGCCCCCGGTGCTCCCGTCTTTTGCTTGGCTTCCCGGCTTAATTTTCCTCGGCGGGATTAAAGTTGGAAATTGAGCGGAGAATTGAGTTCCCCGGGAGCAGAGCTGCGGCCGCCACCAGAGCGATGTTCCCGCAGAGTCGGCACCCGGTGAGGCGCGGCTGGGGGGCCGGGGGGCTGGGGGGTGCGGGGTGGTGGTGAGGGGGGGAGGCGCTCTTCCCGGCCCTAGGGAGACGGGTGCGTCTGCGCTTGGGCGAACCCTCGCCTCCAAGGATGCTGGGCGGGGGAGGTCCCTGCCCCCTGCCCCTCCTCCGCTCCGTGGGGAGTGGGCTGGAACTCTCAATTTTCCCCTTGTCTCCTGGCCGCCTCCTGTTTGACGTCTAGACTGGACGGACGGGGGCGCCTGGGGAGGTTGGGGTTTCTCTCCCGCAGCCACATCCTCCCCCTTCCCTGAGGCTGGCTGGGCTCCCCCCCCCCTTTGTTTCTCGTCTGGCCTATTTACATGTCAATGCGACCCCCATTCCGGCGCGCCCGGCGGCGGCCCCGGCGACTCTGGGAACTGGGAGTGTTAGGGAGTTGTGTCCCTTCGTGGTCCCGGGGTTACCTTCACCCCTGTGGGGGAGGGGGTGACGACGGAGACACTAGTCTGGCGTGGTCCTCCCGGGTTACTGGGGAGTCCCCACTGCTCCAGCTGGGTGACCCGAGCGCACTTGCTGCTGCGACCCGACCTGGAGGCAAGAAGAGGTTTTGAACCTCCTTGGAAGCTGGGGGCCGGGGAGGGTTCACTTTTCCCCTTCCCAGAGTGAAGTGCAAACTGGAGTTGGCTGCTGGGTTCTGCACCTCTTCTAACTTTTGCTTTTTGCTTATGCCCCACCCACTTCTTCGTACTCGCTTTTACGGCCTTCTGCATCCGCCCGCATCCCGGTCCTTCTCGCTGGTCGCCCCCAGACGCCGCACCAGGCTGCAGGCCAACCCTTCAAGTTCACTATCCCGGAGTCCCTGGACCGGATTAAAGAGGAATTCCAGTTCTTGCAGGCGCAGTATCACAGGTGCGTGACCAGTCAGGCCGGGCCGGTGGTCGGTGGCCCCGGCAGCCTCGTGCCCCTTGTCACCCAGCCCGGTGGTGGCGGCTGTACTTAGTAGTAGCGTCCAGGCGGTGGCGTGTGGAGTCATAGTTAAGACCTGTCATTCACCGTACCCCCTTTCCTGGCTCTTCGCGGGCTGCCTCTTCCCTTGTCTCCTCCTCCTCCCATTGTTTCCCTTTTGCCCGTTTGCTGTTGTTCCAGGGAGTCTCTTTTCGCGTGTTTGGTTGATGCATGAGAACCGTCAATATTTGCACTTTTATTATTTTGCAACAGGCTGAGTTGAAACCTTAGGTCCATCGATGCCCCACCCCTGGAGGGTGGTTTCTGGGGGGCAAAGCCAGTGTTGAAATAGCTCTTTGCCATTCTAGACTTGGGTTGTTTGAGACAAAGTCCATTATGGAAGGCTAGATGCTTTTTAGCTGTGCTCATCTTTGGTGGTGGTGAGGGGGAGGTGGATAGTGCATATGGGAGAGCTTTGGTGTCATTCTGGGAGAGTTTGGATAGGACAGGGATTACGTCTCATTTATCTCAGCTTTAGTTTCTTCATCTGATGAGACCTACTTCCAAAGGTTTATATGTGAAAAGTATTTGTCAGGCACCTGTCCGTAGTGGACTTTCCAGAAATTGTAGTTGTTCCCTTGAAGTCTTAGGTGACTAGAGCTAAGAAATAACTGTAATATGGTAGTTTTTCTTTTTGACGTGCTTAAGAAAAAGCACACAGATGTTTGGGTGTGAATTTCCCTATTTTGTCAGAGGCTTTCGGATTATTGACCTTTTGTCTACTTGAAGATAAAAATCCCTAGGGCTTGAGGCATACCTACCCACACCATGTTTACTAAGCAGAGAGGATTTCAATCCACTTTATTGCAGAAGCTACTTGACATATTTTGGCAGGGGTTTAAAAACCAGAGTTTTTAAAAGGGACCAACAATTGTAGAAGTAACTTTATAGGTACATTTTTCAAAAATAGAGACTGTTTGAGTTGGCAAAGGTGGCACAGCCTATGCCTGAGACTGAAGATTGTGCAAGGGCCAGATTTTCGTGGAGTTCAGAAAAACAAACTTGGCTGCAGGGAAGTGGCAGTGAACAGATGACCCCGAAGAGAAATCAGTCTTTTGATAGATCCGAGGTGTCCGCACATTTTTCCTTCATGGCATCTGAGCGCGTCGACATCAAGAAGGAAAAGAATAGTAGCTGAATGGATACTTGGTACTGTTTTTCCTTTTCCCTACAAAATGCAAGGACAGAGCTTTTGGGTGCTTATCTAGATAGTATGTGGCTTTTCCAAATGGGTGTGTTTTTTCTTGAAGTGCAAATATGTGAGGCAGATGTTAAAACAAGTGACATAATGTTTACATTAAGTTGCCTGTTTTGTTTTTGTAGCCTTAAATTGGAATGTGAGAAACTGGCAAGTGAAAAGACAGAAATGCAGAGGCACTATGTGATGGTAGGTATCAAAGTTGAGACTTTTTTCCTTTTCATATATTAGCAGATATGTGTATTTAGCATTACACAAGATGACTTAATGAAATGCTTGCTTTTTTTTTTTTTACAGTATTATGAAATGTCGTATGGATTAAATATAGAAATGCATAAACAGGTAAGCTTCAGTTAAATCTCAAGGTGAAATGAGAAGCCAGTCCTGATTTTATGATGCTGACTTTGTCCTTAAGAGTGGGGGGGATTGGTATGCCATTTTTCTGCATTGATTTCCCTTCCTGGGAATTGGTGGCAATGTTCTGCAGCAGGGGTTGTTTAAATAACTAGAGGAGAGGTACTTTGGAAATGCCAACTAGCCATTTGATAGGCAGAGAGGAATTGAGACCCTGAGTTGACTTTTCCTCTTGGATAGATTTATTCTCCACTTGAAAGATCTGGGGATCCTGTAGAGTTCTGTAGTTCAGAATAGCGTGCTTTTGTGCTGGTTTGGAAAGAAGCGTGGAACTGTGGGAGAAAGGAGGATATGGAGGAGTTTCTTTAATAAGGTTAAGCAAGGTATATGACTGGAGTTTTCTTTGTGCCTTGGGACGACATAAAGCCACACTCAGGATTAGTAGCTTATTAGCAAACATCTTTTTGGAAAAAATTTCAGTTGATACAGGCTTGGAAGTAAAAAAAAAAAAATCCTTTTATGGCCAGCATATGTTGGGAGTTGCTTCAGTCCTCGTGGTTTTAAAAGCATGAATTAGTGACTGGAAACGCTCTCGCTATGACTATGAGTTTGCAAGTTCCCATAAAATTCACACTTATGGCTACTATAATGGTGTATAAAAAGAGTATTGAGCTGGAACAAGGCACTAAGGACCTCATAAGAGAAGAAAAGCTAAATGATTGCTCAGCCCAGAGGACCCTCGATTGAGTAGTCATTGTCTGCCAAAGAAAGCATTAATGGCAGGGTGTAAGTATTCTGGAGATATGCTGACATTCACTTTTTCATCAAGACGCTGGTACAATAAGTCTTTTAGAAATCGATTGCCTCTTAAAAAATTATCATCAGATGAAGTTGCACAGTTGGACACATTTCAAAGTGCAACAATACAATTCTTACTTGATGTATATGTGCTATTTCATCTCAAACTCTTGTTTCATTAAATTAAAGAGCATGGCTGACCGGCTGGGGCACAGTGGAGAAATTGATTAGTTCAGCCTTCAGATCTTCCGTATATTCAAAGACTTTTCATTAAGCAAGTGTGTTTCAGAGTTGAATTCTGCTTTTGTAACTCTTCACTCTTTGATTTTTAATTCATCATAGATTTCATAATGTTAAGTTGTCATCGTGTACATTAGATCTGTTCTTAGATATGTATTTGGAAGGATAGTTAAGTTCAACGCCTTTCATTAATATAATTGGGCCTTTAAAAATACTGATTTTTTTTTTTTTTTTTTTTTTTTTTAAATTTGGATTCCCAAAGTTGGTATTCTAGCTCGGTTTGTGTCTTTGTTTTTGTGTGTTTAAATGGCGAGTGCCTGATTGAGGCAATTGCAACTTATTAGTCATCAAACTAGAAGACCTTGGTCATTTCAATGAATTATGCAAGTTAACTTGATCTAGAAGTTCTAATCCTGCCACTTTTTTTAATACTCACCCTCATGACACATTTTTTGCTATCAAATGATCTGGAAGAGTAAGAGGAGACTTGAGTTTTTTCTTTGCCTCATAACACCGAGGATTTAGTAACTTCACCTAATCTTTTACAAGGGAATGCCTCTTGTGTTTTGTTGTATGCTGGTGTTGGATTTACTGGGGAGCTAGAGGAGGTGTGTCATTCTTCTGGGATCCTTTAGGTAATGTGGCAGAGTGATCTGTTTGTTCTTTATTGCACAGGAAGGAGGAAGAAGGGGCAAAGAAGGTCAGGAGACCTCATGGTGGGAAAATAGTCTTTTAATGAATTTCTCTGCTCCATCAGCATTTGTGGGTATACAGTGTCCATCTGTGGATCTGTATGCATTAATAAAATGCTGTGTATAATTGGCTCAATAATACGAGAAAGGTGAAAAGCCGAGAGATGTCATGTTCTTTATTGTAGGGTATTTAAGCTCCCTGAAATTTAGTTTATATTGTAAATGCTGACAGACCCTTAACTAGAGTGGTGTGCAAAGCAGTGCTATAATTCAGGAGAAAGTGGCCTTACATTTGAAAAACATCCTTTTGAATGTCACACATTAATAATAAGTTCTGAGGAGGCATTTGGTGCAGCTAGTAATCATAATTCTTATTAAAACTGGTGACGTCTGGCCCCCAGGGTGTAGCCAGGCTCAAATTGATGCTTTTTGCCGCCTGATCACCGGCGTGGCCTAAGTGCTCATTATATTGTAGAGAGGGCCTTCGGAGCTCTCATTAGATTTGACAGGAATTCTCTCTAGGGGGAAACTGGGCATTAGCAAGACTCCTGACAGGCTGAAATTAGTCCTTCTTTATGGCTTATAACCAAATGCTAGGAAGGCATCATCAGGGGACACAAAAAAAATTGTCATTTCTGACAACATCTTTGTTACTGAAAAAATGCAGTGATGGGGAAACTTTCCTTAGAGAGAGCTGTAATATTAAGATTTGTCTCCAGTGTGGTGACCGCTCTCCTTTTCCACCTTTCAGCGGGTTTGTTGAAGGAATGGGTTTTAGAGATTTCGCTGTCAAATCTCACCACTGACTTCTCTGTCTGGAAGTGCATCCAAATCAAGAATGGTATAATTGTGGTTTCCTTTCTTGGTTTGGTGCCCACAGTCCATGTTTATGTTGTGTCAAAGCTTCCTGATAAGCCTCTCCCTGCTTTCCCTGTTTCCATTTGTGCTTGGTTACTAAAAAGTCCATGGAATAGGGAATGTAATGGATACTTCTATCTTTAATTGTAGCATTAAGACTTTTTTTTTCCTTTGAGTCTTTTTTAGATTTCTGTCTGCCCATCTTTCTCCCCATACATGGTAAACTCTAGATATCTCTGTACATGAGAGGTGGAGGCTTCTCATAAAAAACTTATGACAATTTTGATACCCTCAAAGTGTTAGGATGTATTAAAAAATAGCAGGTTATTGTGAGTCTTAGTTGTGAAAGGGCTGTGCCTAGTGTGTTTGGCAGTGTGCTCTTTATACAATTTTTTTCTCCTGTCTTATGGCTTGGTATTACCTCATTTCTTAATTTTGGGGACAAAGATGCACTGTAAATGCACGCAAAGGCCTTATTTAGCCCACTTGTGTGTCTTTTCAGCACTGATGAAGCCAGATCATACATTGTCATTCGTGGCTTGAATTTGTACAGCATTTAACAATTTTCAAAGGTGATTTGCCTCACCCTGTGAAATGGATTGGGTAGGTGTTTTGCTTTGCCAGCAGCTGTGGGTACACGTTCAGAGTCTGGGACTTGTCAAGGCCAACCATTTGTTGAAGCTCAAATTTGGGTCCCCCAGGTCCCCAGTTCAGTGCTCCGTCCTTGTGCCCAGCCTGCTACCATTGAGATGATGAAGGCAGACATTGAATCACCCTTGGGCCTCTATGTAGTGACCCAAGTCTTCTTACAGCACTGTCTTTATGTCTCTCCTGCTCTGAAAAAATACAGTGATGGGGAAACTTTCCTCCAAGAGAGCTGTAATGGGCCAACTTCACATTATACAAGACACGTTGGGGCTGGTAGCTAATAAGAGTTAGGAAAATCAGCATACTGACCGGTCTGTGGAGGCCATGAGTAGGGAGAAAGTTTTAGTTGAGCAGTACTGTTGGTAGGTTAAAATATATCTAAGAATCAAAGAAAACTGTTGTCAGGTCTAGGGGTTGAAGGGCAGAGATGCATTGAGCTTGATTATTCACTTTTCTCTCTGCCTGTGTTCTTCTGAAAAGCAGGTAGAATGAGCACTTGGGGTGAAGAATTTGAAAAATAAATGACAGAACAAGCTTTGGAAGAAAAGCAATGCATTCTGCAGCTCTGGTCCTGGGCTGGGAAGGAGAGAACAAGAGTAAAACCTGAGAAGTGCTTAACATTCCCAGGCTCCACACAATCTTCTTGTGGGAAACTGCTTGCACAGTTGTAATGTGTGCTTTATTTTTTTTTTTTTTTAAGATTTATTTTTATTTATGCATACAAGAACTGGGGTGCAGGCCAGAGGTGTGTTGGGGGAGTGAGAGGATTCACCAGGGACACAGTGGGGAGCAGAACAGGCAGATCTACTGAAATACAGGAGAGTTCTGCTGTGCCATGTGGGTCAGCTCCCTGGCCAGGGATTGAACTCAGACCATAGCAGTAGCTGGCAATAGCTTGATAGTGCTGAGACTTTAACCCCTGTGCCACTGGGGAGGCCCTTGATGTGTGCTTTAAAGTTTAAATTAAAATAGAAGTTCTCCAATAGTATTTTTAAAGTATTTAGATAGAACTGTTAGGGATTCACCTGTGGGTCAGTTCCTTAGATCTGACTCTGTTACTGTTTGTATGCACGTTTTACCTTCCTGTTTTTTAAGTCAGGTATGTTTTCTGTCTGCAGTTTCTCACTTTGAGAATTGTTTTCTAAGTCCAACTATCAGATTGGAAAATGACTAGCTGGAGTATAGGCACTTAGAGTTAAGCTGCACCAGGTGTTACTAACCTTGTAATACAAAGAGGGTAGCTGTCATCAAAGATTGGAGTGGTCACCAACTTCAGTGCCATTAGCCAGGCCTGTGCTGTGCAAGTGTAAGTTAAAAGAGATAAACTCCCTGTGTGTTTAGTGTCCAGATTCAAGGGGGCAGGATGATCCTTTGTAGGGTAAATTCCTTGTTACTTCACCCGTCCTGCCTGACCTCTTCAGTAGAGCTAGTTACGTGTTTCTCTCCAGGGCCTGGACTAGGGTGAGGTCAGTGAGGCATTTGCTTTGGGCACAGAATTTAAGGGAATGTCCAAAAACAGCCCTCAAGATAAAGAATATTTTTTAAAATTCAAAATTAATGCCAGAAGACTCTAAGAAGGGACAAAATAGCAAATACTATATTAAGATAGGCTCTGACAGTGTCAGGATTAGGGTGAGGCAAGGGAGACTGAGTCAGGTGAGAGGGGGATCATTGTCTCCCACAACTCACCCTCCTCTTGCCTCTCTAGACAGAGGAGAGGTGGAACATCCCCTTGGGAGCTGCTGGTATTTGTGAATTTCTCTTGGCGTACAGCTGTTCGAGATGCCTAACTTAGGGACTTCAGTTGTGACTGAGTCACTAACAGGTTACTTGGACTGAGGTTTTCCTCTCTGTTAAAACAGAGTTAGACTAGGCAGGTTCTAAAGTCTGGTTCACTTTCAAGAGGGTAATTGTCTTTCCACACTGACCTAGTGTCCCTGCTCAACCCTATACCTTGTATATGTCAGGTGAAGAGTTTTGCCAAAGGACTTGAGATATTCTTCCAAATAGTGTTTATTAGGAAATCTGTTCCTTTAGCAAAGATTCGAATAAGTCATCTTGTGTAGTGGTTAAACTAGAAGTATAGCTCCTGCCTCACGGAACCAGTTTAAGGTATGTAGACCTGATTCTTTGCTTTGTTCAACTTTTATGGTCTCCAGAAGTGAGTCAAATTGGAGGAAAGGAAGAAGCTGACTGGACTGCTTGGAAGGTTTTGATTGACTCAGTTGCCACTCACCTTCATCTCTGTTATTTACTGTTGCTTTTGATTTTTAAAAATTTAAGTTCTCAGAACTAGTATCTTTTTGGGATATTTGTCATAATGGTTTTGAATTAAATATTAGACAGCTGTTGGTTGGTTTACTTGACAAGATTGAGGCATTTATTAAGCCTTCAAAATAGTTTCCATTAATGGGATTGTTAAATATTATATGGTAAAAAATGCGCATGGCTTCATAAATATGGCTTGGTGTTTTAAAAAGAGCTTGTGAGTGTGTATGTAGGTGTAGGTGTGGGTTCTTGGGTGGTAGAGATTTTCTAATTTTCTTCTAAGGCATGGTTTAATCTGAAAAGTGAAAAAAATTTGCATTGAAATTTTAACATAAACTGAGAATTCATTTATTGTGACTTGCATGATTTCAGAAAAATGGTTTCTAAAGTTGTCTGCAAGGCAATATTTTCAGAATTGTTTGTAGATCACCTAGTCACTGTAACACTTTTCATGAAACTCCAAGAAACATCAATACAAACCTGTATCAAATAACCCGTGATTTCACAGAGCTCTGTATTTCATTATACTACATTTCAGGTTTTTTTTTTTTTTTTGAGCATGTTTTATTTATTTGTTTGTTTGTTTGTTTTTGTTTATACAAGCACTGGGTACAGTCAGAAGTGTGGGAGGGTGAGAATTCACCAGAGCCAGAGCCGGGAGCAGAGCAGGCAGAAGGACTGAAGTACACTGCTCAGGGTAGCAGCGGGTGGCAGGAGAGGTCCGCGCGCCATGTGGGACCCTCCTCCAGTGGCCGGGGAGCAGCCGGGGATTGAACCAGCGCCGCAGAGGCCGCGGGCAGCTTCACAACCCAGCGCTCAACCGCTGCGCCACCGGGGAGGCCCTACATTTCAGTTTTTACAAAGTTTAGTTCTGTTTACAGGATTTGAAGTAACATAAAATCATAATTGTGAACACACTGTTAACACCTTACTCCAATGTTTTCTTCCTAGGCATAACAAGCACAGTTCTAAAGTATTTCTTAGAGTATTATTTGCTAGTCTCTTTTTTATAATCAATCAATTTATTGAGCTGACGTTAGTTTACAATATTGTGTATGATTCAGAGGAACAGCGTTACACCTCCTCAGATGTCCATCACAACACCCCACCCACCCCAGAGCACCCATATTTAGTCATTCCTTGACCACCGAATTAGCAGGATAAGGCTCTGGTAAAAGTCATTTGGATATAAAGAAGGAAAGGTTATTTTGGCTATAAAAGCATTTTTGTTGAATTTTTTAAAATCTTTTTTTAATAATTTTTTTTTTTTAATAGAGAAAAAAACACTTAAGTGGTTGGTGTATATACCACAGCTTCTGCTGGAAGGGGTTGAGTTGCGTGTACAACTATTTCCCAAATACTAATAGACATTTATCAGACATTGATGATTGAGTTGATGAGGGAGGTGGAATCATTTGTTTTTAACAATGCTAGGTGCCTTTGAACTTGGTGTCCAATTTGTACAATTGGTTAAACTGCTGAAATACATGAAATTCTAGACTAGGTTTTCTTTTATTGCCTTTACTGAGCTAACTAGTCAGTCAATGGTATTTTGTGCAACCTGTCAGTAGTCAGTTTGAAAATGTGTCACCAAGAAGATAGAAGTTGTCATAGTCTTAGGGCACCTCATTGGCTTCTCCCGTGTAGCCCCAAGGGTCTGCCTGTTGTACATTTCAAACCGGTCAGCACTCTTGGGCCTGTAACCCTGGAAGACAAGCATCATTGAGGTAGTGAGTGCAAAGTGTCTTCACTAGCCCCCATCTTCTGACCTCCACTGTTTGCCTGGTAATTTTGGCTCCTTCCTCTTTGCCTGTTCTCACTCCTTCTGTGTCTGCCCTAATTACTGTCCCCCTCCAGTCTTTGTTGGTCACTTTCTTCCTTTTTTAACTCCAGGTCCTTTCATCCAGCCAAATTGATCTCTCCTGCATGGCTAAATATGTTTCGGGTTTTCCTGCTTATAAAAAGTCCATGCTTTTTGGTCCAAGTTCACATGGCCTTCCTCAGTACCCTTCAAGGTCCAGTTCAAGTAGCAGCACTGCCTGTTGCTTCAAGATCTTCTGTGACTGCCCTTATAAGAGACTGTCACATCACTTTTGCTCTGTTTTCTGTTCTTGCTGCTTTTCACATGCCTCTTTTATTACCTCAGCTTAGCTTCAGTCTGCTTGAAGCTTGAGTTTGAAGCACATCTCCTCCTTTGCCAGTGAATTCTACAGAGTAGGCTCTTGTTCAGCAGGGTGGCTGATAATGCTGTTTATGTAGTGTCCTCTTGGAAGTTGTAACTGTTTTGGATCCTGAACCCATTTGAAAATCAGGTGGAGGCTACTTGGTAAAAAAAAAAATTGTTGTACTACACATTTTTTTACACAGTATATCCAGGTCCATAGAACCTAGATTAAAAACCTGAGTCAAAAGTACCTGTGGGGTCCTTCTGTTAAGACACCAAATGAAACCTGTACATTTCACTGGAGTTTTATGGACAGACTCCAGTTGAGTGCTAACAATTTCATCTAACCACTTTCGCTCAGTTTTTCTTTTGGAAAAGTAATTTGTAGTCATAATATCTACTATGGTTTCTTAATAAAGATTTTAGTTATAGTGATATATTTGGGTTTCTAGCATGTTACAGAGGCCTGGCTTCAGGTGAATTGAGAGTGCATACACACCTGGAGCTCCAGTGGCCTGGAGCTGCTGCTTCCTCTAAGGACAACCAGAGCCTCTCATAGCCCTGTGGATAAGTTGCATTAGAAGCTTCTTCCAAGGTATTAAACTTGACCTAGTCACCAGGTTTCTTAATGATTGTACTCATTGATTATTTACTGATAGTCTTTTTTAAAAAGATTTTATTTATTTCTGCATAGAAGTATTGAGGTATAGGCCAGAGGTGTGGGGAGTGAGAGGATTCACCAGAGACAGAGTAGGGAGCAGAACAGGCAGATCTACTGAAATACACTGCTACAGGGAGCAGTGGGCAAGACAGGAGAGGTCTGCTGTACCTGTGGGTTAGCTCCCTAACAGGGGATCAAACTCAGGCCATTGCAGTGATAGCGCTGAATCTTAAACCTTCCTGTTTACTGATCGTCTTTATAGTCCCATTGCCTTTCGGACATTTCATTATGAAATTAAAAAGGAAAAAGAAATACATAGTGAACACATATGTTATACCCACCTGTATCATACACGGAGTCTGTAAATTAACAATCTGTAATATCTGCCTGTTATATATCCTATAGCAAGCTTTTGCCCCACTACAGCTAAATAAATACTTCTGAAAAACTTGGCAGTTTAGTTACAGGGCCAGGCCTTTAGACTGATATGTGAAGGAAGGATTTTCTGCAAGTATGTTTTTGAAATTCCATCTTAGTTTGTGTTGTTGATAATTTTTTTTCCTCCATGGCCTCATTTGGGTAGTGGTTGATACCTAAATAGGAGTTCAAAGCATTCTACTTAGAGAAACTGCAGGCTTATGTAGTTGTAATATTTGTCATTAATTCTTGGTTTGCCACAGTAGATATCTGTATTTTGATTGACCTACAGCCTCCTTTTACCTACTAATAATAACATTTTAAATCATTTTCCTCCTAGACTTGTCCTTTGTATTATTGGCATGGTTCTATAGGTGACCCATCTTTATATGAGATTAAGGTTTCTTTTTCAGGTGCCAGGTGGAAAGCTCATTTGTAATTTAAAGAAGAACAGACTTCCCTCCCCAAGCTCTCCTACCTTTTGGACCTTTGTGATGTACCTTTAAGATGTGATCCCCATGCTTACTGGGCCAAATAGCTTTTCTCTTGGTAGGTAGGTAGGTAGGTAACCAGGAAATAATTGCGCAAAGTGGTCCCCCACTTTGGACTTTGTGTGGATGGAAATTGTCCCAGTGGGGAGTTTAACTTCCCTGTGGCCTTGGGTACTACTGGGGTGTGAAGTCCCAGAAAACAAAACCTCTTTGGGGACCTCTGCATGTGGAGGGAGGAGGCTTCCAAGGCCTGGGACCTGCAACAACCACAGCCTTTGTCCCTCGTCCTCGCCCTGTTGATGCCTTGAGCAAACAGCCGGTCAGAGCCTCTTACAAGTAAGGTGACCAGCCAGCGTATTGACACGCACAGACACAATAGAAAACTGCATTAGGAGGCGAGCCATTGGGATTTGCAGTAAATATATTACAGAACACAAGTGACTTGCCGATACTGCTTGTTTAGCAGTTTGCAAGGGCAATGGCAGTATGGATTTTTGAATTAGAAGGGAAGGGCTGTTCTTTCTCTGTGCGGGAACATCTAGTTGATGGCTAGGGAGAAAATTGATTTAGAGAACAAAATGCAGCTGCCTTTATTTGTGCCATTTGAAAGGCTTCTATGGATTAGTGAGTGAAAATAAAAAAGGTTGCTTTTGGTTTGGGAAAGGGGCCTTAACATTGATCTGCATCCTGATCTGGGATGGAGAGAAGAAAGGACAGGAAGGACCACTGGGCTGGAGCTCCCTGGAATCCTGCAGTCAGTGCCCACTTAGTTCTCAACTGTCTCTTGCTGCTTTTTGGCTTTCATCAGTCATCTTCTTGGGTTTATTAATGTAGCTGAAGCTCGTGCCAGACTTTAAAGTAAGTCAGAGCCCCGGCCATTGCACTCTCATGTGCCCCAGGAATTGTGCTGCAGGAGCTCTTCCAGCCCCCTTTATGTGGATATTAATTGTTCCACCTTTCAAAAGAGAAACCCGACTGGAAGGGACAGGGGATGACGCCAGGATTCTGTATTCAGGAGCAGGGACTTTGGTGCCTGGCTCTTGGGCACTGTGAGGCAGGACTGTTCTTAAATTCTATTATTGATCCATTTCAAACTGTACCTTGCTGCTGGAATTCTCGGCTATGGCGCCCATCTTTCCTAGCCCAGCTTCCTCACTGATCTGGATGGCTCACATTTCATTAATTTTCTTCAAGACAGTCTTTTATTTGCATCCTTCTGAGATTAGAAGCATTCATTTTTAGGCTCAAAAGGGAATTTGTGTGTGTGCGTGTGTGTGCCTGTGTGCGTGTGGTAAATAAAGCCCCTGTTGGTAACCCCACTGTTGTCTGTGGCATTTAGAGGAATCAAAATGCCTTATTTAGGCCCAACAGCAAGATGTGTCCTTGGAAGCCCAGAGCCTTAAGTACTAAGTAGTTAATACAACTACCAGTGAGAATAAAGTTGCGTTGAGTTTTTTCATATAAGGGGATGGATGAGCAACAGAGAAGATTTGGTTTGTTTTATCAAAGTGAATCTTGGCAGAATAAAGGAGAGGAAGGTGTGTTTCCATTTTTCTTTTTTAATATAATGTGGAAAATCCAACTCTGAATTTGAAGTGAGAATTTGTCATCCTGAAGAAGGGGGTGGTGGTGCAGAATTACAAGCTGCCGTTGTTACTTGGTTGGAGAAAGAAAAGTTTCTATAAGACCTGTGTATATGCCTTGATAAGGTATATATGTAAGTTCTGGCTATGAATACTTGTAAAGTGCTGTGCAAAAGTTTGAATAGAATAATTGTGGCGTTATACTTGTACTCCATGGGCTTGGGGGTTTTGTAGACTGTCACATTCACAGTTCCTGCTTATGTGCAAATATCTGAGGGAGCCAAAAAAAAAAAAAAAAATTGCACAAGGGAGCATAGAAGGGTTACTGGGATTAGACATGCATTACTGGAAGTTTAGGCTATTAACTCTTATTGCCAAGCATGATGCATTTAGATACTTCTTGTGTAGAATACTTCTTTGTTAAGTATTTGGCATAAAGGAGAGCACAGTTGAGACCAATCTTGCCCAGTACCTGCTCTCACAATGGCTTATTAAAAGCTCTGCCGCCTGCTAACATGAGTATGCTGAGAAACTCCATGTTGCTGACTCTGTTTAGCTTGAGAAGTGACCCTGATGTCCTGAGTATTTGGGGAAGTATGAGGTTCTTGACAACCCCACAGCCTGCCAGTTGGCCTGGGTTCCGAAGCCTTTTCCATTTGTAAGCCGGCTGGCTCTCATACAGGCCCTGGGCCATGAGCTCCTGCAGAGTCAATCTCCTTGCACAGCTACCAAGAAGATTGGAATTGGACCACTGAAATGTATCCAACTTCTGTACTTTTTAGCTAACCAGAGGCCAAAATCACACCACTGACTCAAGAGGGGAACTACTGACTTGAGTTTTACAAGAAATCTTGATTATGTCAAGATTATGAAAATTCATAGTCAATTTATGAAAATTGACTATGCTGGGTGCCATGATATTTAAGAATTAAATGAAGGAGATGGAGGGGGAGGGTAACACATCCAGAAACCATAGGTGTTTCTGTAATGGATTGTTAAATCTATATCCATTTATATTTGTTGACTAACTTGTTAAGTGGCTTACCCACTTAAAGAACTCCAGAGGAGGGGGCCTGCCTGGTGGCATGGGTGGTTGAGCGCAGCGCTGAGGTTGTCCGCAGCTTCTTCAGTGCCGGTTCCATCCCCGCCGGCTTTGGAGCAACCCACATGGCGAGCAGACCTCTCCCGTCTCACCCGCTGCTCCCCTCAGCAGTGTACTTTGTCAGTCTGCCTGTTCTGTTCCCCGCTCTGTCTCTGGTGAATCCTCTCACCCTCCCATGCATCTGGCCTGTGCCCCAGTTCTTATATAAATAAAAATAAATCTTCAAAAAAAAAAAAAAAAAAAAAACCTCGGGAGGAACCAGTGTCACTCCTGTAACCTTGTGCGGTCATCGTCTTGGTCCTTATTTTGCCACAAGGTCAGATATACCAAAAGGAGCCGTGCTTTTTAATTCAATTTTTTTTTTCTCATTAGTTGGTAGAATTTTTCGTCAGTGTTCGGTTCCCTGAGTGCTAAAATAACTCAAGGTTTATATAAATGAATACCAGTTGTTGCTTGTCAAATGAAAGCAGTCTAAAAGGGAAGGGGCATCTGAGTGGACTTTGCGCTGTGAGGATATTGGTATTGACACCATTTATAGTTTGAGGACCAGGGTCCACTGTTTGTCGCATACTGGTTAATGTGGCTGTGGAGAGGAGATGAATGTGGCTACTCTTCCAAGTCTATTACTCAGGAGGACTGTGAATTTGATTGGCTGTTACAATTCTAGCAGGATCATTAGATTTGAGAGCAATAGAAAGATAAGATATCCAATTACCCAAATGATTTGCAGGGTTAGCCAACGTTGTCATGGAGACACGAGTTGGAACAAATTAAATTTTAAGCAATAAAATAATCTTAAAGCCCGTCTGGGAACAAGAAAATTTGGCAGTTGCACTTACCTGAATTGAATCTGAGCTTGACACGATGTTGTTTGACATTGATAGACTGGGGTGGGGGGCTAAACTTATATATGATGAAACATTACCTTAAAGTAGCCCTACCAAACCAGTAAAGGGGGGAATTAGTATAAAGTCAGGGATATTAACATTTATTCCATGGCTTAAATGATAATTAGGCTCTGGGTTCCCAGGAATATTTTGTATTTAAGGATTGAAATGCCTTAATAATGGTTAAGCAGCATTAATTGGCCACTTGAAAAAAAAGATTTCTTTCTCAGCAGCATGCAGTTTTTGGAACTGCTGTCCCCTTTGTGTGTGTGTTAGCAGGCGTAATAGAAATTGTGTGGATGTCTTTTGGTGGGGGGGTGGAGGTGTAAGTGTGCATATATTTGCATGTACAAATAAGGAGATTTTGGCACATGCCCTTGCACTGCACATAATTCCTCGTGTTATAGATAGAATTTTTACTTTGCAGTCCTGTTTGCAGACTGGAAAATTGCACTGCAAACTTTAGCTGATGACCTAAAACTGGAATAAGTGTCAGCCTGGGCCTTAGAAGTTTCTTTCCCCTTGTTAATGTATTGTTTAACTGGTTTCTGGCTTTTGCTGTGGATTTGAAAACAGCCGAGTGGGCCAGAAGGAGGGAGGGCTTTTTATCCACATGTCTATTAGACAGATGGAGATGAAAATTGGTCTGAGGTCAAGCCATTTGCAGCGTCCTCACAGCCTTCGATTTTCCTCTCATCCTCACCACAGATCATCTCAAATGATTCAGTAATGACCAAAAGTGCAACATTGACCTTTATTCCCTGGTGGATTACTGTGTTTCACAGTCCAAATGGCAGGAAGTCTATTCTGTTCTTCCAGAAGGAGTTCAGCATTATTGAGCCAGCCCAGCCCTGTGGGAACCATGCATGAATGCAGACCAGTGTAACACAATACAGGGGTTAAATTTGGTTTCTGGTGCTCTGGGAAACGAAAATTGACATGTCCTGAACCCACATAATTAATGGAAGAATATCTAGAATGCTTTTTAAAAACACACAAGCACATAAATTGATTTGTCCACTTGCAAAATAACTGGTGATTTAGGAGTGATAACTTCTGGTGGCTCCAGGTTTATAAATGGTTCCCATTTCCAGGACCTCAGTTGTTTTTCCCTTACTAATGTTTCCCCCCTTATATCTTAGACAATTTACTGTAACACTGGATTATTTAAAAATTGTAAATTGACATGATGGGCATAAGGAGACTCATAAGGGGACTTGAGACTTTTCCTTGACATACCTTTAATTACATATATTTTAATTCATATAACCCTGAATAAATGATCACATACAGCTCACTACTTCAAGCTCTTATCAAAGTAACTTGATTTTTTTTTCAAAGTAGGGGTTCCCCAAGTTCCCCAAAAATCAAAGTAACTTGATTTTTAACTTGGAGGAATGGTGGTTATTTTTCTTGCCCTTAGAGTTCTCTGTACATTGTAATGGGATGCAGTGATCGTGTTTTTTTTCCTAAGAAGTACTTGGTTTGCCTCCACCTGCATAGCTGAGTTAATCATCTGTAACTCTTTAATACAACAGTGAAGTCTCTCATCTGGAGCCTTGTTCTTAGCATCTTCTAAATACCTTTAAAAGCTTATCCAAAAGCTTATGCTTTGAGGTTTTTGCCAGTATCCCAGATTCCTTTTAATAATGATCCAAAATGCTTTTGAGAAATAATTTTTTTACTCTGCTTTTGACTTCATTGTGCGTAAGTTCTTTTTCTACCTCAGTGGCTCCCAACCTTTGACGCCCCCCTGGCACTTGCTGGAATCAGCAGTGTGCACTGTACCCAGGCAGAGGTGGATTCCAGTGCCAATGGGCAGTAAAGCTCCTGCCCTTACAATCTGTCTCTCGCTACCCGTAGGGTAAATTGCATAATGGAGCTTCGCAGATTTCTAGACCCTAGAGGTTGATTGAAAAGAGAATCCCAGGTTCCATCCGGGAAGACAGGGACCCTTGTCTTCCTTTGTCAAAGGGCCACCTCTGCAGCAGCTCAGCTTGGGAAGAGCTGGAGGCTTAGCAATGAGGTTTCCTGGTGCAGACTGAGTTTGTGGTTTTCCTGGCTTTGGGGGAGAGGGCTTAGCAACTTGCACACATATGTAATTTGTGGCCATCCTGCTACCAGGCCACATGACATCGATGACAAGGTTCTCCTAGTGAATTAGCTGCTCTCCCTGGGAAGTTGCTCTAGAAGAGGAGTGGGAACTGTCATTTGTGTGCCCGGCGGGGGGTGGGGGGGACATTCAGTTATAGCTGAATTAAACTTGGGGAACCCCTATGCCATGGTCATGTCAGACAGGAAATTCCTCTCCCTCCAACTGTATTGACAAAGATTACAACCTGCTAGGGAAACAGTCATACCAAACTGCTTATCCAGTGATGAAGACCCGGGGAGGGGTGATGGTGATGCTAAAGCTACGGATCAGGGTTGCCCTGGGTGGTTGTCATGGATGGAAGGTGCGAGGATACTGTTGAGAGTACCTAGGGCCAGCCGAAGACACCCTAAAAGGCAGCTGTAATTAAAAAGAAATGTTTCAAATTTTATTGGGAGGAAAATAATTTTACAAATCTTGAGAAAACCTTTTCATTACCCAGTTTTCAGAGGTAGCTTGAATTTTGCATGTTCTTGTGCTACTTGGCCTTTACAAAGTAGGCATGTTTTATTTTTGTAATCGTACATTTAGCCTTCACACCGTGGCAATGTAGTTGACTTCCTCCCACTGATCCTGCTATTGTATGATATTATCTAATTTCTCACGAGCTGCCTAATGACTCAGACCTGTGAAGAGGGTGAAAGGTGTTGGCTGGCTGGGGGGTGTTCCCAGAGAGGCTTGCTTTCTAAGCTCTCCCTGTGCAGGACAGTAGCTGATGACTTAGTGGTGGTCGGTGATCCACCCCACTGAGCTTGTTGAAAACCTTCAGTGGCCCATCAGAGTGCCTTTTCCTTTAAGGTCATCAAAAGTCTTTTCCATCATGGACAATTCAGCACGATTTCATGTGAACAGTACTTTCTGAACTCCTAACAAGGGTCTCTGAATAATGGAAATGTGCTGCGTAGGCACTGAAACAGCTGTGATGCTTTGTCAAGGATGCATCTTTACCAAAATGACAAATGAAAGCCCAAATGCTCTGCTTGGCAACAGTTGGGTCAAAACATTTAAGTCATTAATTAGAAGGAACTGAAGGGGGAAAATTTACACAAATACACAGCGTTTCAGACTCAACTTCATCTTGGAAAATGCAACTGAGTTCTTAAAAAAAAAAATGAGGGCGTCCCTCAAGTGGGGCTGCCAAGCTTGTCATTTGCAAATAAATCAAAAGACCATCATTGCAGGAACAGAACCAATGAATAGAGTTGCTTTGTCATTCTTTGATGGGCCCCACACTCAAGCCTGCTATTAAAAATGAATGGATTCAAGAGGCTCTGCATTAAGAACATAAACAATTAAGGGCACTTGAGTTGCTCTGCTGAGAGCTGCCACAAAGATACAGAGAGCTTTCTCCCGAGATGCAGGCCCCTGCAATCTGCCTTGTGAGAAGCCAGAGAATGGGAGCAATTAGTGTTGCTATCCCCCCCACCCCTACTTCTTTCTTTTAACCCCTCCTTGTTTTCAAAGAAGCTGTGAGCACGTATGATGAGGAGCCGTGAAAGGAGAGTCAGCCCAGTTGGAAAGGGCTCAGGTTTAGGATGCTGTTGGAGTTGCCAAATGAGGGAAAGATGGAACATAAAAGTTATTATCTGCCAGTAATTGGTGACTTCTGTTCTGATTAATTGAGCCACTAAAGGGTTTCTGTCATCTGGTGCTCTTTGTTTTGTTTTAATCATAGGGTTTCAGAAGGGGCGAGATCATACTGCCATGGGTGGAATCATTTAAATGTATATTGTTTGAGGTTTCCCACAGTGGGCAAATGTGTTCATCCATCCCCGGTTTGTCTGTTTGCTTTGGTCTTGTTGGGGAAGAAATGTGTGTGAGGCAACCAGGGGTTGTGGCAAGACTTTGGGGGAGAGGCAGGGCAGGTCTCCCCTTGCTGGCTGCTTGTTTCTGACCTCTAGGCAAGTTAACCTTTCAGTCTGTTCTCACAGGAGACCTGGCGTTGAGGCGATTAGACAGTAGGTGTAAGAGGACTTGATGTGCGCTCAGCTCTTGTGTGGTTAATAAGGGGCGGAGGTCTCAAAAGTGCGGTCCCTGGTCCACAGCTGCAGACCACCTGTTAGAAATGCAGCTACCTGGGCCCCAGATCTTTTGAATTAGCACCCCACCCTGGGAGTGGAATCCAATCATTTTATGTTTGAACAAGCCTTTCCGATGACCTGGTGCACTCTTAAGGTTTGAGACCCACTGGTGACGGCATCACCCTTTAGAGCCTCAACTAAAGATGCCCCAAGCCCTTTTCATTTGGATTTCTCCAACACGTGGTGAGTCATTTTATCCACATAATAATTTAAGCAGAGAGCCGCTCTGATGTGTTAGAATTCAAAATAAAATGACCTTTTCATGAGTATATTGGTGAAACAAGGTGCGGTGATGGGAGATGGTTGGTGACTAATGGATGCTCTGAAGGTCAGTGCCCCTCCACCCCCAGACAGGGGAGGGTGAGTATTGGAAGGTTATTTGCTGTGTGTGTATATATCATTTTGGGTCACGGTTTTTATTCACAGACCTTGGCTTTTCCCTAGGTTTAGCAGATGCCATCCTCAGGAAATAGAGCTGTTGTGGGTGTGTGTTTGTGGATTTTGCTCTTGCCAGTGAGCCAGGTTCTCTGATCTAAGGGCCAGTGCACTAATTCTCTCTGCCTGTGAAGGAGAGAGGACTAAAGTGCAGTTTGGCTGTGACTTGTTTATTTAAGGTTTGCAATTTATAGCCAAGGTCTCCCTTAAAACAGGCACTCAGCTGGGCAGAGCACTTGTGCCAGAGCAGCAAGGGTCTGGGGCCCTGTCATTGACAGACTGCAGCCACTTCTTGTGCTACAGTTGTTGGCCGAGGGATGAAATGACCCTAAGCTTGCTGCAGTCCTGGTTGGGCTACTGCTTTGCAAAACATGACTGCGTTATCAGCTTTGTTTCTGGTATGTCCCCGTTTCCTACTTCCTGGAGAAAGGATTAAGCAGAGAATGTGGCTTCTCATCTTGCTTTATGATCCAGAGGATTTCAGGGCTTGCCAGTGTTGTGACTCAAGGCTGCTGCCCATTGCAGACACAGTGGGCCTGACCACTCCTATCCTACTTTAATACCACTTTGCAACAGTGCATTCAGAGTGGTGTTCACAGGGCCACTGGAGGAGAATAAAAGTCACCCATAACTCTGCCACCCCAGCATTTTATCAAGGTTTTTATTTCGATTTACAGTTTCGGCCACATGCATGTGTTTTTCAAAACACACGGCGCACTAACACCCCATCTTTGTTCTTCCCCTTCTGCTTCATCTAGTAAATGTGTTTGCCATTTAAGCATCATTATCATAAATATGACTTTAATGGTTACTGGCCCTGCCTTTGGGTTGGCGTGGTATATTTTACCGCTTGCTTGGTATTACAGCTGATTTATCAGGAGAGCAAATGTTCAGTTTTTTCCAGAAACTCTGCAGATGTGTTGATCTGCTGTTACATCTTTACCTGACTTTTTCTCTTTCACTTTGAAACTAGTGCTGCAGTGAACAGCTTCTTGGATGGGATGCTTTTCATTTGAACTATTTCCTTAGGATAAATTCTTAGCTGTGGGAAAGCTTACCAAAGGGTTTGAATAATTTCATGCTCTTGAAACACATTGCCCAGTTGCTTTCCAAGACGACTGTACCAATTTATGCTGTCACCAGTAATGTATGATTATTCCAGTTTCCTGGAGGACTCATCATTTTTGGATTTTATTGTTTTTTTCTTTTTTTGGTAAAATAGCTGGTATAGAATGACCCACCTTACAACAAAATTTGCATTTTGTTTGGTTGCTGGTGGTGTTGAACAGCTTTTTATATGTACTTAATGTCATCATTTCACAGATTCAGAAACTTCAGAAGGGATTTACAGATTAATTTATCTCCTTGTGAGTGCTTTGTTTTCATGTTCTTTGCTGTTTATCTGTTGCCAGACACTTCTTACCAACACTCCTCTTTTTTTTTTTTAAACTCTTGGGTTTTTCCTTGGTTCAAGGAAACCAGAAGATCAGTTTGCCAGACCTCAGTATAAGCAGTATTTTTTTTTTTTTTTTTTTAATGATCCATCAATTTGCAATTTAATGGTGGTGGAGTTTCCCCTCCCTGAGCTGACTTTGGGCAAGATGCCACTGAATTGCTCTGAGACCTATGACAATTACTCTTAAGTAGACCTCGCCCTGTTTTGAGCTTCAAACAGCATTCATTATATATTCCTGTGTGTGTGGTGGAGAAGTGGGCAGACATTGGGGAGGAGACTCTTCAGTCTTATAATTAAACAAGGTGTAAGGAGTATGAAAATGGGTAGAGCTGAGCTTTTAGGAATCATAAAATCCTAAAACTCTTAAGTTTGGGCGGGTCTTTAGTTTATGAGTCCTGCAAAATACAACAGGGTTTGATTCATTACTGGCCTTTGAAGTATTTTTTTTTTTTTTTTTTTTTTTTTTTAGTTTCTTTTTTTTTTTTTTTTTTAATAGAGGCATGTTTTTATTTATTTATTTATTATATTTGTTTGTTTTGTTTATACATGCACTGGGTACAGTCAGAAGCGCGGGAGGGTAAGAGAATTCACCAGAGCCAGAGGGGGGAGCAGAGCAGGCAGAAGGACTGAAGTACACTGCTGAGGGGAGCAGCGGGTGGCAGGAGAGGTCTGCGCACCATGTGGGACCCTCCTCTGGTGGCCGGGGAGCAGCCGGGGATCGAACCGGCGCCGCAGAGGCCGCGGGCAGCTTCGCAACCCAGCGCTCAACCGCTGCACCACCGGGGAGGCCCTGGCCTTTGAAGTATTTGACCATACTTGACTCAGTTGAATATACATGTACTTGAGTTTTATAATTACAAAGATGTGATTTCTTACTGTAACCAGCCTTTTCATAATAACAATAGTAATGATTTGTCTGGTTGCATCTTGGTCATTGAGTTTAGGGTGCATAAGGATTACCTTTCAGCTCAGGGACTCTTTTTAGTAGGACTCTTATTTTCTTGCTTCCCATTTTATGTTGATAGGAAACTGTACAGACGCTTTATGTAAGATGTGATTTTAAACGCACAGGTTTAGTGTACCAATTGACAGTAAAGGCTGTAGAAGACCTTACAAATGCTATGGGAGGCCTAGAGGAGAGTTTGTTGGAGTCCTGGGGAAGGACAGCTTCTCAGTGGATTTGAGGTAAGCCCTGAAGGGCCAAGATCAGAATATAACTCTTGGTAATAACAGCTGTCCTTTCCATATTAGCTTACTTTACTGTGGTAAAGGCTGAAGTAAATTGGTGATAAGAGGCCTTGGGAAGAGGCCATGGGGCCCCACGTTTAAAGCAACTTAACTGAGGACACCTAGTTCTGGTTTGTTGAGATGCAAAACCAAGTTTTTGGATTATGAGGGCCAACTGTTATCATAAGCTAAGCATTGGGGACAGCTGGCATTGACCGGGAGACTAAAAGCGTTCTGGAAAGGTAATTTGGACTCCTGCTTTCTGCTGTCCCTGTGGGTAGTTGCTGTCTATGAAGTGGCCTGATACTAGCAGCTGGCTGAGTTTCTGGGCACTCAGGTTTTTCCATGCACATCTGATTTGATGGTAACGTTTGAACACTGACTTAATGTTTCCTTATATTTTGGGTTATAGTGTTCAAAATACAGGCACAGAGAAAGTTTATAAATGTTATGACTTAGCGGAACCAATTGTCTTGGTCATTGGCAAGCAAAATGATCTCTAAGTGGAAAGTACACTTAGACTCCAGTTTTTTCATTGGTATTGTCTAGCCTCTGGAAGAGGCAGAGTGCAGTCTGAAAAGGTTATAGAACTTAATAAACCTGCTTAACAAGCAAGATCAAAAATCCAGTTTAACCTACTTGCAAACTCTGTGGTCAAGAATAGAAGTATGGATGGAAAACACTACAACTTCATAATTTGTGCTACATTAAAAGCCTTACCTCAGCACCCGTGTGTTGAAACAAGAATAATACTAAGGAATTCTCATCACTTTTCATGCCGCCGTCCAGTCTATTTTAAGGGAAAGGAGAAACGTGTAAGACCTCCTGGCATGATGGGGATGTCTTAGTATTCACAAAGCACTGTCAGGAAAAATCCTTGTCTCTCCAAGCTGCCAGGAGGTGTAGGTGCAACTGTTAATTTGTGTAGTAAGTCCTCACGTAACCCTACCCATGGCTTCTTGGAACGCAGCTTTAAATGGAATGGAATGACTCGTAGTGGAAAGTAGTCCCTCCAAAAACGTCGATAATGTCATTTCCTTCAGCGGAGGTTCAGGATGTTTTTCTTCATCAACGTTATAGTGAAAGGCAGTTGGGTGAAATGGTGTTATTTGAGAAAATGCTGGAGCAATCTGAAGAATTTGAAGATAAACCAGAGGTGAGACTTGAACTTTAGGTTTTCTGGCTCAGCATCAGGCTCACTTTTGTCAGGATGATTTGAGATTAGGCCTTAGAGACCTGGCAGAGGGAGGAGGATAAGATCTTCCCCTTTGCTCTTTTTTTTTTTTTTTTTCTCTAGAAACCTAGAATTCTCAGGACAAATGGGATGACTTTTGAGCTTTGATCTTTAATTTTCTTCCTCCTGTTTGTCTTTCTTACTCTAGCCCAACTTACATTGTCTTAATCTAGACAACTTTTTGAATTTCGGTTTTGATTACCTTAACGTCATTAAAGGTTTGAGTTCTATCCAGAACTGGTCTTAATAGTTGTCTGACCATGTTTGAGTCTACCTTGAAGACACTGTATGTAATAACACACCTAATTGTTACTAGTTTAAAAAATAGCAGCACTAAAATGACATTAAGAAAGGCTTTTGTAATCTTGAGGTGTTGTAATCCTGATCCACAGATCAGGAACATTGGAAGAACATTCTTTAGTTTGACCACCTCAAAAATAAATCTACCCAAAAAATCCATATTAAGGTGGGGTTGGAAAAACTGGAAAAATTCGATACTTGTTGTATGGAAAGAACTACCAAAAAAAAAAAAAAAAAGAATACTAATGGAAAAATGGAGTATAAAAAAGTATACCAGTAAATATATGAAAAGATGTTTAACTTTAGGATGAATCTAGGTAATACAATTAAAAATGAGATTTTTTTTAAAGATTTATTTATGCATACAAGAATTGGGGTGTAGGCCAGAGGTGTGAGGGGTGAGAGGGTTCACCAGAGACAGTGGGGAGCAGAACAGGCAGATTTACTGAAATACAGTGCTGAGGGGAGCAGCGGGTGAGACAGGAGAGGTCTGCTGTACCATGTGGGTTAGCTCTCTGCGTGGGGATCAAACTCATGCTTCAGTGGCTGAGGATAGCTTGATAGTGCTGAGACTTAACCCCTTGCACCACCAGGGAGGCCCAAAAATGAGATCCTTTTTTAATCAGAGGGATAAAAGTTTTTTTTTTTTTTTTAAAGATTTATTTATTTATTTATTCATTCATTCATTCATTCATTTATTTATGCAAGGACTGGGTACAGTCAGAAGAGAGGGAGGGTGAGAGAATTCACCAGAGCCAGAGCGGGGAACAGAACAGGCAGACTGACGAAATACACTGCTGAGGGGAGCAGTGGGTGGCAGGAGAGGTCTGTGTGCCGGACGGCCAGGGATCGAACCAGAGCTGCAGAGAATGCGGGCAGCCTCGCAGCCCTGCGCTCAACCACTGTGCCACTAGGGGAGGCCCTGTTTTTGTTTTTAAACACCAACAAAATCCAGTATGTAGGCTTAGGAGAGCAAGCTCCCAGTAACTGGTGGTCACATAAACTGACAAGCTGTCCTGCTGGGCATTTTATCAGCACACTGCAATTTAAAATGTGCATACATGGGGGGTGGGAGGGGAGGGATTGGGGTCAGAATGGGGGGTTGCAATTGTATGGGGAATATAAAAATAAAATTTATTATTTAAAAAAAATGTGCATACCCTTTGACCCAGTGATTTCACTTCTAGGGATTCCTCCTAGAGGCTTATTTGACAGAGTTTATAATTGTGGAAAATTAGATGAAACCTGAATATCCACTGATAGCAGGAGAGTTTAAGCACCAATGTCCTTATGTAGTAGACTATATTGATGGTGTGCTTATTCATAGCTGTATTTATTGAGCAGGAGATTGTTCATGACACACATTTTTGAAATCACAAATTACAGAAAAATAGTACACAAAATGGACCCCCTTGGTAGTAAAGTGTCTCTTCGCTCTGGGTTTCTGCACACGTGTAATGAGAACCTGGACTGGTGCTTCCCACAGCCTCCCAATGCTTACCCATGCTTACCCCAGGTGATGGACTTACTCTTTTAACTTTAGTATGTCTATATATACACTTGTGTGTGTGCTCAAGGTGAGCTATATATTTTAAACTATATTATCTTCAAAATTGGAAAACTTAAAGTGTGAATTTGGGGAAGGAGGAGGTACAGAATGCTGCTGGGATGTATGGTAGGTAGGAAGCAGGGAGCAAGTACCTGTCTAGGAACCCCCAGAAGACATATACCCAAATATATAATGTGGAACCCCACTGCAAAGGAAAAGCTTGTCCATGCTTTCGAGGAGAGCCTTGACCTTGACTTAGCTTGAGAGGGTGACCGTGATCAAATGAACTGGGTGGGGCTGACCCAATTTTGTTTCTGCACCTGGTACAGCTGCATCTTTTTTGCATAGATGTTTGCTTCACTGGTTAAAGCAAGGTCATGGGGTTCTCTCCACCAGTCACTTCCCCTTCCAGTATGTTCTTGTTCTTCTAAGACTTGGTCTGTACCCCTACTTCATTGGTGGTCAGGGAGAATTGAGTTGGGTTGGCAGAATTCCAAGACCTTGTCACTCAGTTAACTGGAATCAACTAATAGGACAAAAGGTAGCTTTTTTTTTTTTTTTAAAGATTTATTTATACATATAAGAATTGGGGTACAGGCCAGAGGTGTGGGGGGAGGGGTGAGAGGATTCACCAGAGACAATGGGGAACAGAACAGGCAGACTGACTGAAATACACTGCTGAGGGGAGCAGCAGGAGAGTCAGGAAAGGTCTGCTGCACCATGTGGGATGCTCCCTGGCTGGGGATTGAACGTGTGCTGCAGTGGCTTTGGATAGCTTCATAGGTTGCGTCTTAACCCCTTGTGCCACCAGGGAGGCCCAAAGGCAGCTCTTTTAAAAAAAAAAAAAAAAAATGTATTTGCTTATACAGTTCCTGAGGTTTCTTCTTTATCTTTCTTCTTTATCTGTTGCTCAGGCCATGAACTGTGTACTTCATAATTTTCTTCTCCTTGTGATCTCTTTCATTGCCTAATTTAGTAAACAGAAGCGGCATTACTAAGTATTGACAGAAAATGATGAAATAAAGTCAGTGCTGGGACTCTTTTAGGTGTTTTTTTTTTTTTGTAAAAAAAAAAAAAAAAAGCAGAACTGGTTCTTCAAAATCAGGAAAGCAGAGAGAGCTGCTTTGCATTGCTGGAGGGTATTAGAAGTGTAGGGGTGGGGGCCCCCACCCTCCTTAGGAAACAAGGTGGGCTTTATCCCTTGCTAGTTTATCCCTTGAGCCAGCAGGACTGCTGTGGATTTGTTGCTGAGCAGAGACCTTTCCTACTTTCTTGAGAACAGCCTGTGATGATTTAGGACACATTTTGTTAGATTTTTACATTTGATGCTGAATCGTGGTGAAATTTACAGTTACTCAGAACTTCTGACTTGTCTGTCGCTGGACTTGAATTCTTTTTCAGTCATGTTTCCTTGAAAAATTGAGACTTGGTGAAGGCTACTAACAGTAAAATTCACAGTTGTTTCAATTCTGCAATAATTGGAGCAAATAGGAGGATCTGTGGGCTCCTTTTTGCTCATTCGTGACCTCTTCTAGAAAGCTAGACTAATGCTTCTGTCCCACTGGTTCCTGACACCAGTTTAAGTGAACTCCCTGTCACTATGTAAATGTGCCACAGTGTACCATAATCAAGTAAGTGTATGAAGGGGTGTTGCAATCACCAGGTTAAATAATCATGTAGCCTTAAACCATGTAGATCTTCCAACTCAATTAAACTACCCGTTATCTCTTCTTTAAGTAACCAATAAAGCGTGCGATTATGTCTTACTTTGCAAGTGGGATTAATATCTACTGTTTATCTCAAGATAAATATTAGTAACATAGCTTAGGAAAGCAATTTAATGCCCTCATGAGTAAGGTAGTGGAGGTCTAAAATGTTGGGTATGAAGTTTTATCTTTCTGAACTGATTATGAAGTATACTAAACATTTATATGGCTTTGTCTTTATAGACTGAAATCGCCAAGAGATTGAATACGATTTGTGCACAAGTCATCCCATTTCTGTCTCAGGAAGTAAGTAAAACTGTTCAGCTGTTAAAGTGCAATTATGTTGCTTCTCTGTTTGCAAATTAGCTAGTTTTAAGATGTTAATTTTATCACAAGGAACAAGTGTGAAGAACATCTGTTACAGCCGAAGTGTGTAAACCCCCTGCTATTCCATCTCACATATCTGAGGGCACACTGTAGAAGTAGTGACAATAGCTCATCCTCAAATTAGTTTTTTTTTCCTGTGGAAAACTGCAAAATGACTATCAAACATAAAGCTTTTTTGATTTTGGTGAGGAGTAGTACAAGTTTGGTAGCTGTTGATGATTCAAGTGTCCTTTCTGTAAAGAGCTCTTCATACCATGAATTTAAAAACTGGTTCCATCAGGGTTGACTTGACCATGAAGCAGAGATTTCATTTGTGCTTTTACATCAAGTCAGGTTGACTTAATGCTTTCCATGAAGGGCATGGATGCTATAACTCTCAACAATAAATAAGTGTTGATATTATGTTGTATTACAGAGTCATATACATACACAAACCATTTTATTAAGCTACAGTCATATCTTAATATCTTGAGAGGGAAGAGATCTTTATATGAGTAATCTATGGAACTGACTCATAACCGATGTATTTAGTTTGTCCTAAGGTTGGCTTTATTTTTGGGTACTAGCTCATAAATGCTGAACTGTGCTTTACACGTGTACAGGATGCATATAGCTTGAGGTAGCAAGAGTTGCTTATTGGGCTGATTGCTGGAATACTGGTGTCTATTGTAGTTGGCATCTCCTGCTCCATGCTGGTTCCCTCATCTCTGTTATTTTTCCAGCAGCTTTTTCCAGCATAATAGTTGCTTGGTGTTACAATTTAGGTTTTTTTGCCTTTTAAATCTAGTTGTTTGTTAGACTTTGGTAATCCTGATTTCTACTATAGTCCCATACTGCCCAAAGTAAACATGTAGTTTAGTTTTTATTTGTGGATTGAGATGGGAGGTGTACAGATTGACTTACCAGCATTTGAACTAAACAGTGAGCGGAGTGGGAGGTGGCTGCTTCCTTTCCACTGTGAAGGCTGAAAATCCTAAAGGCTAAGTAAAGGAGAGAAATTCTCATTGTTTCCAAAAATTACTAATGGGTTTGGATTTGTTGACCAGTGAAATGATTGCAAACCTACTCTTTAAAATTTAAATACCAGAACATAAGTTTTCAAAGGACTGTAAACTACCTGTTTAAACTCAGCATTAGCAAACTCCTTTGGAACAGGGTTCTAGTCTAAATCCTGTACAATTATTTTCTAAAGGCACAGGTTACCATTCTTGATGTCCTTTCTGACTTTCTATCATTCTGAGCCAAAAATCCCCATCAGCAGTTAAGTGGTGACTGGTATTGATTAGAAATCAAGGGAAGGACTATTCTCTGGTTTCCTTTTCCTATTGTGTATGTGCTCTGTGAATTAATGTGTGGTAGAGAAACTTTGTATTTAAATCCTCACATTTTAGTCTGCACTGCAGGTGATATTTCACTTCTGTAGTTTCGCAGGTGATATTTCACTTCTGTAGTTTCTGTTAGGAGACGTGATGACGCTCTAGGTCACCTCACTAACACTTCTCTTTCTTTTCAAAGCATCAACAACAGGTGGCCCAGGCTGTGGAACGTGCCAAGCAGGTGACCATGGCGGAGTTGAATGCTAT
Organism: Talpa occidentalis; assembly: GCF_014898055.3. Taxonomy (NCBI): domain Eukaryota; kingdom Metazoa; phylum Chordata; class Mammalia; order Eulipotyphla; family Talpidae; genus Talpa; species Talpa occidentalis. The sequence goes on along the minus strand of NW_023605083.1, from coordinate 48,157,984 downwards.
CATCGGGGTACGTGGCCTACCAGGTCTACCTCCTACAGTGTGTATAACCAGCTTTCATTTCTTATTCATTTGATGGCTTGATTATATATTATATCCGTAATGTAGTGTACTAATAGCTGACCTCTTTGCTAAGTGGGGAGGGGGCCCTCTGGCACGCTGACGTATGTAGGGGACAGAGATGAGCATAAATGATTGGAGAAACATTTTCTAGGAGGTGCAGAAAAATAAATTTACTTTTTAATGGGAAAAAAAGATACCTTGCAACACTTAAAACCACTCTTGCTCCATTAGTCAAGCCAAAGCTCTAGGTTATACTTTGTATTCCAGTACTCCTTACTTCTATCTTACAACTTTAGATCACAAAGAGTTCAAAACAGGGCTCAGAATTATTTCATTTAGTTATCTTTGCCTGTGCCTTTTGCTTTCCTAGGATATTAGAACCTATCTAACTCTTTGCTCTTTCTCTTTCTTGTTCCTTTCATGAATTTTTAAGTGGCACCCCAATAGAAAGAATGTGGAAGAAGTGATAATTGTCTGCCCTAGTGCACTCTGGCCTTTCACCAGATTTTCTGCTCTCCTGTGTTGAGTTCAGTTAGTGTTCCTTGCTGGCAACTGATTGTCAATCACAAGTCATTTGCTGTGCATTAATGAGCCTGGTGAACTGTGCGGTCCATCCCCTGCATGAGTTCTTCCCCCCCAGTGCAGGATCCGGGACATTTCTCATGTGTCCTGGCCTTCCAGACTAAGCGAAGAAGTAGCTGAAACAAGGGACGGTCCTTTCTGATTTTATTCATATGTGAGTGCCTTGAGCAGATTCAAATCACTCATTTATCAATTTATGTTAATTGCTTGTGAGAAGATGCCCTGCTGGTCTTTATAGTTCCCTCAGACACTTTGTAATGATAATTAGACATGCTGCTGTACGGATTAAGGGTGCCATAGTCCAATGACGGCCACAGACAATGGAACCAGTTAATCCATCAGGGTTTAAAATTACATCCCAACTGGAGATGGAGAAAAAACATAAGAGCCAAGGAGGATTAAAGAATGAGCCTCAGCTTGAAAACTCTCCTTTCATCAGTTTCTCAATTGCAGATCTGCAGTCGGGTTGCCTGTGGTAAGCTATTGGCAGTCAATTAGGTGAAATAAACTGGGAGGGTGACCTTCATTTCCTTTTAATAGCTTTTTCCTCTCTGAAATGGGGAGCTTCAGTGGATTTTCAGCTTAAATTTTATTCAAGCTGCTTTATTACACTTGACAGCTTAGCTCTGCATAAACAATTCTCCCCTCCTCCTCTTCCCCCCAGACCCAGCCGTTGTGTTTCTCCCCCCTTGCTATCACATTTTTGACTGTTACTTAGTGGGCTCTCTAATCACATTCAACAAAAAACACAATTACATCTGCATTTGTCTGCTGCCTTCTGTACCCTTTTCTTGTGTAATGAATTGCTTTATTTCAGAGATCAAATCAAATATTCACTGGTACTTTTGCATGTACCGTGTTTGATTAGCAAAGACTAATAGCAAATTGTGCTTGTAACTGGAGCACAGAATTTTTTAACCCAAATGAATGAGGATGGAAAAGCCTGTTTTGATTAAAGGAAAACATATGCAAAACAGTTCTCAAGTACCCAGTTAAACTTTGTGGAACATGTTTGTTTTCTGATAGGCTCTAAATTTTTACATATCATTTCTTAATGGTAAAACTCATACTTTAAAGTTCTCAAAGATAAGTGCCAAGTTCTATATTTCAGAAAGGAGAAATTGTATTAGCTAGATGTTTACAGGTAGTAACCATTCAACTCATTTTGAGTTGAATCAGAAAATGAAGCTTGCAGGTCGTTTTAGAAGGGCAGATGAATGGCTAATTTTATGAATGGCTCTGGTCCAGGAAACATGTTGAGATTATAAAGGCAGATTAGCCCTGATAGCTAGCAACAATAGCCCAAGTCAGTGAATTTGAGCGCAGCGTTAAGCCTTAACGCCAGTTGTGTGTCTTCATCGGATTAGCATGTGCAGTTTTTATAATTGTAATTTTTGGATCATTGTTTTAATTTGTCAGAAGACTCTTCTAAAGTTTACCGTGATCGATAATTATCCCACACTCTAAGTCTCATGCTTTAGCATATGCTTGCTTTTTGCTCAGAAGGAATTGTGTGCGTCCTGCAGAATCGAAGTAGCATAAAATTGGGTTGACAATTCAGTGGACCTTTGCACCCCTTCATTGAACAAGCAGTGTGTCAACCTGTCTCCCCAGAGGGGAGGAGGCACCGGGAGGCTGTCTGTTCCTACAAGCAGCAGCTGCGCGCAGAGTAAATGCAGCCCGGTTTGATAGCAGCTGTCAGTATTGTTCAGGGACCGACTTAGGGTAAAGAACAATGGGAGAGGCCATGCTCTTCGTCTGCATCGACTTTCAGGCTAAGAAAAGAAATAGTAATTTAACGGTTTAGACATCTATTACAAGTGTGAAAGATCATGAAAGAGTACCCTTTAAAATGCAAATGAGCCGAAACATTCTCATTCCCTTTAAGGTACAATCAAGGAGCTTACTGCTTGTTTGACAGAGCTAAAGATATTTCTCTTTAGCAAACCTGGAAAAAGTTCAGTCTTCTCAAGGACACCAAGCTTCTAGGTAAACTGAACTTGTGTCTGTGGATGTTCTTTTAGGAGGAAGAGAGGTCGGCTTTCTCCCTCTTTGTTGAGAGAATAATTGCAAGCTTACTTTTTAAATTTTGCTTTTTATAAACTCTTTTGCTATTAAATGTTATTTGTTATGATAAGTATTTAATGATGCAGAGATCTTAATAGGGACAGGGTATGTTTGGTTTGACCCACAGCTCACTTGTTCTTAAGGAAACAAACAGGTTCATGGTGGGAAAGGAACTTGTTCATTTGAGACCCTGATTTTTTTTTTTTCTTTGCATCTGAATAGCCTTCAAAATTTAAACAGCTTTCCTCAGATTTTTTTTTAACTTTGGAATTCTATTAAAAGGTCCAGATTATTACATGAAATAACACTTTGTGGGAAAGCTAATGGCCACCTGAAGACAGGGAGGGCTGACTGAGGGACTCTTCAGGACCGACTCCACTGGGGAGTTTGGAACTAAGAGCTACCTTTGCCCATTTCTGATACACAATGGCTTATTTTAGTTGAGAGTGGAATACTAAATAATTATCTTTTAATTAGGTTTACACCACATATTAAATATCATATAAATAGACATGTTCTGTTCATATGGGTTATATAGATAAATATATACCTGTTCACACAGATTTTTTGTTTGACTTGGCTTCTAATCTATAGCTAGTGCCATGCCCCAGGCCTTAAAGCCAGTCATGAAGCTGGCTCGGTTGCTGTGCCAGATGCATGCACTGTAACCCACTCCCATCCTCTCAGGGTACAGGTTGTTCCCTCCACCCCAGTTTCCCCACCTCCTGAGTAAAGATGGGCATGGTTGTCTTTTTAAAGGAAACGGTTGCATAAGTTGTTTCTCTATTTCTAACCAAGTGCCTGCCGCCCAGCTTCATGCTGTCCGTGCTCTCCTCTCTAAGAGTGTGGGCACTGTGTTACCTTGGACAGAGCGTGGGCCCAGGATTGGAGAGGCTTGAGCAGGACACTTGTGCAGGACACATTTTGACTTTGTGATCTCATCCAGTCAGTTCGCCTCTGGCAGTGTCCCCTTCTGCATGTGGATAAATACCACCTCCCTTGCCTGGATTTTGTCGAGATAAGACCTTACCTGGCCATCTTCACCCAGCCTGCCGTCCTGGCAGCCTGAATTGCAGTTCTGTTGGTGTGCTCATAGCAGTTCTGTGGACCCAGGTCACCAAGCCTCAGTGAAGGGTGATTGCCAATCAGTGTGTCACCTCCTTGTCTTTTTCTTGGGGTCACGTGTACATCATGTCTGAGATTAGACCTATCCACATACTCTGCTCCTGCCATAACATTGTCATGCATGAATTACTTTTAATAAGGACACGGTTGTAAAAAAATCCACTGCCACTTAACTTTTTGATGAACACAGTTAAAGTTCCAAATTGAGGGGTAAGTTACATTTCAGGAACAGATGGAAAGAATCCAGTAGCAAAACTGAGGTTAAGTCATGGTTAGCTTCCTTACTTAACGCAAACAGGAAGGGGAAACAGCCTGAGACGGTGCAGGGGTCATTGCTATAGAAGTGGAAGGAGAGAGGCTTTTGAGAGGGTGGCCAGATGACCAGTGCAGACTGTCTTGTACCATGAAAGGCCAGGTTTCTGATAGCTGCTGCCATGTTTTTGAGGTATGGAAATGTGGGCAGTTTTACATAGCAGTGTGGACTCCATGGACTCAAGGAATCAGAGTTACTACTTCTGTCAGTGCTAGTGTAGGGGCTCTGGATATTGGTCAGATGTGTGCTTTCCTATTTCATAGGCAAATCTGTAATTGTGCACACTTTAAAAGAACTTAGTGTGAAATAAAAGAAGTCCTAAGATCATTTGTTGTGTCTGCCAATAGCTATGTTTGTGTAGGGGATGACTGAATACAAACTCCTGATGTGTCTGTAGAAGGAGCTTTCTGTCCTTGAGAGATTGAGTTGTAGACCAAAAGGGCTCCCCATTGTTGCATGAGATGATTGGTTTACGGATTAGCAAAATGTTGGATTATTTTTCTCCTCCGGCTGTAGCTGTCAGCTATCTATAGGATTGTGGTGTGTGAAGTTTAAGAGGATGAGGTTAGCCTCTTATTCTTAGGAGTATGCAGTTAATCCCTGGAAAGCCCATCAATAACCCAGCTGTAAGTTTCTTTATAAAGCAAATTCACCCTTGGAGAGTAATGCGAAGCCTGCTACCAAGAGGAGAAAATGAAATGGCTCCAACAAACGTGGACCTTTTACAATAGCTCTAGTGACTTTATACTTAAGAGTCATACCCTCGTCTTAAATTCCCGTAGTGTGAGGGTCTGACCTTTTTTAAAATCAATTTTTCGAAGGGAAGGAGCAAAGAAGTCTTAATGCATCCTGCTTCTCCTTGGCTAAGTTAGCTTTTTACTGAGCGTCTCTGATTGAGGGCTTGGCTTCCCTATCTATCCTGGGTTCTTCTGAATAGCAGCATGCTCATTAGTTATTAGAAAACCTGTTGAAGCATTGTTTACTTTTCCCCCTGCATGTTTTCATATCTTTTTACTTGATTTTTGGAAAAAGGCATTGTTATTATTTTCCCTTTTTAGAGGGGAAAAAAAGCTTCACATAGAAATAGAACACCCCATTTTGAGTTACCCTGTGTGTTCAGGGTTTCCATGTTTTTGTTTTTTTAAGATATGGTAAAATTTACACTTTTAAGAGCTACAACTTGGTGATTTTCAGTTAATTCACAGACTGGTGCAGCCATCACCACTATCTAATTTCAGAACATTCTCATCATCCCAAAAGAAATGTCGTATCCATGAGCAGTCATTCTTCTTGCTCTCCTCTCACTTCCCAACCCCCTGCAACCACCTCTCTTCCTGTCTGTAAGGATTTGCCTTTCTGAACTTTCCATGTAAATGGAATCATGACATGTGGCCTTTTGTACCTGGCTTCTTTCACATAGCAAAATGTTACCAAGGTTTATTCATGTTATAGCCTGTACTGCAATCCTTTGTGTAGACAAATAATATCCCTTTGTGTCAGTACACCACATTTGTATATCCATTCATCACCGTGGACTTTTAGCTTGTTTCTACTTCTTGGCTATTATGAATCATGCTGCTATGAAAATACATGTGCAGTTTTTGTGTGGACAGGTTTTTCTGTTGGGATCACTCTTGGGTTGTGTGTTAACTCAGTTTAGCTTTTTTGAGCAACTGCCAGACTGTTTTCTAAAGTAGGCAAAGAGAACTCCAGTCTACATCTTCTCCATCATCTTTTTTTTTTAAAGATGTATTTATTTATGCATACAAGAACTGGGGTACAGGTCAGAGGTGGGGGGTGGGGTGAGAGGATCCACCAGAGACAGAGTGGGGAACAGAACAGGCAGATTGACTGAAATACACTGCTGAGGGGAGCAGCTGGTGAGCCAGGAGAGGTCTGCTGCTCTATGTGGGTAGTTCCCTTGCCGGAATCAAACTCAGGCTGCAGTGGCTGCGGATAGCTCATAGTGCTGCGTGTTAACCCTTTGTGCCACCAGGGAGGCCCATATTGTGGTTTTGATAAGTGTTCCTCTGATGTTGAGTGATGTCGAGCTGCTTTTCATCAGACCTTACATGGTTTAGAAGTCGATCCACTTCTTGGATTTAAAACTTGTTTTCATTCAGGCCTTAAAGTCCCAGACGCTGATCTTTGTCACAACCACAATAGTCAACAATAGTCCTCCAGGGTCGATGGACCAGCAAGGCAGAGTGATGATGTAGGATGAGTTGGCCTATGCGTGAGAGCTGAAGTACGGGAAGAGTAAAGATGAGTTCAGAGCCTGTTCAGAATTTTAGGCCTTCTCCTGGTGCCCACCTGCTGATAGGCCATTCATTTTGCCTTCAGGTGTCATTTTCTGTGCACTCCTGCCTTTCGATCTGGGGCTTTTCAATGGGTTGTTATATTATTTTTTATTGTCTTCAAGTGGCTTGAGAATTCTTGGGCCCACTAAGCAGTTTCTGCCTGTTTATCACCCTTGCCCCTCTTCAGGCGAGAGGCCATTCATATAATGCCAGGTTTTCAGATAACGCAGCCTCCGTGATGTTTCTGCTGCCAGACAGCTAGCTCTTTCCCACTCTCCGACTTGTTTACTGTAGCATACCAATTTTCTTTTACTGCACTCTCCCAAGATAAGAACTGAGTGTTTTACAGAACAGAGAAATAGTCAAAATCAAAGAATAGATTGGAGTGAACTGTCAACAAATGCTACTTTTCACATCTCTCTCCCCTTAAATGGTGTTTAAATACCAAGCTCTATAAATGCCACTTACTGTCATGCTTTTAGCACTAGAGATGCTATTTTGGGGCATGGTTTTAGTTCTGGTTGGGTTCAGTTTGTGATCTGTGTGTCACAGTTTTTGCTGAGGTTGTAAAGTGGGTTCCATTTTAGAAATTCAAGTTGATTTAGTGATTGGTGGTGAGGAACTTAGGTTACCATCTGGGGATGCTGAGGTGTTGGCCTTCATTTTCATTCCGGTTGTCCTTTCCAGTTGTATGGGCATCTCTATGGTGACAAACCACATGCCATTCCTGTTTTAGAAAACAAAGTATAGAAACTACTCTGCTCTTACATTAAAGCTCTGAACGTAAACAGCTAAGTCGGTTTCATTAGAGTAACATAATTGGCCCAAGCTGTACTAGGTAATATGTGAATTAAAATTCTGAATGGGTGGCTGTTGTTTGACATGGATGAGGTTACTTTATTCCTTGTGGGTTTTCGGTATCATTAACTCGGGGTTTGGTGTTTGTTTTTCTTGTCTCACTCCCAGCCTATTCAAATTGTTTGGGTAAGAGTAAGTGCATTTATCTCCTTATCCCTCCACCTAAACCTTCTTGTAATCCCATTTGAGGCACCAGAACACCAATGTTTAAACATTCCTGGTGTAACTTTCCTCAACGTTTCATAAAATACGTAGTTTTTAAAAATATTTTTTAATGGCAGTAACATTGCATTATGACTTTATATAAGTTTAATGTGTGTATCATTTGTAAGTCATTGCTGACTAAATCACATTAAATTCTCCACGAAAAGTACAGTTCTATCCATCACCAGATATCTTTATAAAAAAAAATTGACACTTTTGCCTGATCTACCCACCCTGTTTCCTTCTTCCCTTCTGGTATACCCACTAATTTGGACTTAAGGTAAGATAGGAAAATTTCATTTGTTTTATTTTGAAATCATTAGGACGGTCAACTCAGGAAGTTAGATGCTCACTTTTTTGATTTGGGACAAGGTGTTCTAATGGTGATGAAGGGACAGTGAACAATTGAATGTTGAAGAGTATTTTCTAAACAATAATTTGGCAAGGTCCTTGCTGTTCAAGAATATGATTTCGAATGTAATGGTACAGAATACCAGCTTAGTTTAGTTCTAGACCAAAATTTCATAAGCTCAGCACAGTTGGCATTTTGGGTTCAGTAATTCTCTGAGGTGGGAGGCTGTCTGTGTTTTGCAGGTTGGTTCACAATATCTCTGCCTCAGTCCACTCGCTGATAGTAGTGAAAGTAGCCTACACTTCCCTTAGCTCCTCCACCTGCCAACTGTCACATAAATGTCCACAGATCCTCCTGCCCAGTGCTTATGGGTGGGGAAAGGGGAGAGGAGTTGTCAAAATTGTTTGAGAATCACCCATGTAGATCAATAGCCTGAAAACCCAACTATATTGCTAAAAACCGCATTGCTCATCAAAAGTACCTTATTTGATAGCTTAATAAAAAAACTCTTGCTTGTTATGTGCTGTATCAATTTGTACGTATTCCCTTAAAAAAACTTAACTAATTAGTATAAACTAACGAAGGAGAAGGAGTTGGATTTCCCACCCTTGCTGTCATGTTGAAAAACAGTGTATAGGTCCTGATGAGATGTGTGGGCTTGGACTAGAGAGGACTGGTGCTTGTGAATTCCCTAGTAGGCGGAGCCATTGGATGGTCTGAGGTTTTGCTGACTGTAAAGCAATGTCAGTATCACTTTTTTAAAAAAAGATTTATTTATGCATATAAGAACTGGGGTACAGGCCAGAAGTGTGGGGGATGAGAGGATTCACCAGAGACAGAGTGGGGCACAGAACAGGTGGATTGGCTGAAATACACTGCTGAGGGGAGCAGCGGGCAAGTCGGGAGAGGTCTGCTGTGCCATGTGGGTATCTCTCTGGCCAGGGATTGAACTCGTGCTGCAGAGGCTGTGGACAGCTTCATAGGTTGTATCTTAACCCCTTGTGCCAACAGGGAGGCCCTCAGTGTCACTTTTGTACCGAAATATGTTTTTCCTTTTGGTGAAGGTGACAGGTGCTAGATTGCCTCAGGTTGGCCTCGTTGAGGGAAAATGTCCTTCCAAGGATCGTGGGGCAGGTGCGCTGCCCTTTTGGAGTTAATTGTTTCACTCTCCTAGATGTGGGTCCTCTTGTCATTTCAATAAATGATGTAGAGACAACACTTTCTGTTAAGTTTTTTTTTTTTTTCCTGAGAGCAGCCAAAGTCACCAGTTCAGACTTGAGTGTTCTCCATAATCTTATGTGGAATAGAGCTGGTGCAACAGAGCGCCTCCTTGCTCAGGTGTAGGGACAGTGTATCGGGACGTGGGGGCTGGATGGGGGTCATTACCCCAAGAGCAAATAAACCCAAGAGCAAATTCCTGTCTGCCACTGCCAGCAAGGCCGCACGCTGAAGGTGGGCTTCTCTAGGGAGGAATGTCCAGTGGGCAAGGCTGGGTGTACACGCTACAGACCCTCAAAAGCATCACGTTACCTGTGGAGGGAGAGAAATGGTAGGTCTTTGGGGAATCGCCTTCCTGTTTTCCATACTCAGGAGCATTCCATCTGTAACTTCTTGTGAACATGATGGGGTGGCTGGGGCCCTGTCCTAGGGGACCCAGAGGGAATGCTGTCCTAGGGACCCAAACATTTGGCGTTTCGTCCTCTGTTCACACCTCATCTGTGAGGTGGAAGTCCTGATGCTCCCCTCCCTGCTCAGGTGTGCTCTGAGTCGAGGCCAGATAAAGGATGTAAAAGCATCACCAGTGAGCTCGGAATGGCAGGATAAGGGAGGAGAATGGCAGGCAATGGACTTTGTTCTGGCTCTGCATTGTCCTCAACAGCTGTGATCTGTCCTCTTCCTACCCAGTACTCCTTTTTGTTGGATAGATAGCATTTTGCTTTTAAAAAAGTAGTCTCTTTCAGGATGACAAGCTAAGGATGGAAGAATCCAACTGATTCTAGGCATGGACACTGAGCTGTTTCTTCAAGGGGCCTATAAAGTCAGAGCAGGGGGTGTGAGGGGGAGTTGTCCATGGCAGTTAGGCTGTTGGATACCCCTGTTGATAGTTATTAGCCTAAATGTGGGGTTTAACCATGTGGGTCTACTGCACAGCTGTGGCAAAGCGCCCCTTTATTATATAAGTCAATCTTTCCTTTCAATAACATATTAGGGAATGCTTTCCAGTCATCTCTAAAAAACAAACTTGGGTTTAGTTGAAAATCTCTACTTCCTCCTTGTGTATCCAAATACTACCTGAGTATGCCTTTGCTCTTACTTAAAATCCCACCTCTGAAATCATTGGTGACTCCATTCTGAATTTTGGGGGATTGGAGGAGGCAGGGAGGGATGATAGGATAGTGTCCTCCACCCTGTAGTTAAATCCCTTCCCCTCTGCTTAGCCCCTCTCATCTTTCTTTAATCAGTGCCGCGCTTAATTGCCCCGCTGCGCGTGCTTGTGCATGCATCGCTGCGCTTCCCCAGCAGCCGGACACAGCTCTTACTCTCCATGTAATGATAGTAATTGCTGGTAGGGCAGACCTGTTCCTCATCCTTCTCCCAGCACATTTCTTATGGCAGGTGTCTAGTTCCTAATTAAGTGCTAATGAGCATGCCTAGTGGACCGTGATGCCTCTGCCAGCTTCCTCAGTTTTATGTCTTGCTATTGCCCAGCTCTTAAAAGGTGACAGAGCAAGAATTAGTATCTTTGAGATGACAGGAAGGTGATCTTATGAGTAAAGAAATTGATCTCAGGTGGGTGAATGCATAGTTTCTAAATACTTTCCAGGAATACAGCTAGTGCTGCCTGCGCAGACCTCGCCCCTCCACCTTCCCTCGGGTTAGAACTCTGCTCTCTTTGGGAAGGAGTGGGAGGTGAGAGGGAAGGTTTTGGCTCATAAAGACTTCTCTAAAGATGCTAGAAGTGGTTGAAAATTTACTGTAAAATGACTGCAGAAATCAATTTCTGGTTTTAAGATGCCGTTTTCTCTTGTTCGTGAGGGTGAGAACCACGGTTCGGATTCAATTAAAGATCAGTGGTCAGGTGGAAATTACTGAGGCTCTGGCGTGAAGAGATGATATATTCAGTACACGCAAGGGAGTAATAAATAAATGAGTAATTGAGTCCCAGGAAAGTGAGCACAATTCTGAATCTTAAGAATTTCTTCACCATTCCACCTTAGAAGCTGAGCTTTCATTGTTTTTACTGTCGCATCAAAAACGAGTTTTATTTTGGACGGCTGAAATGCGGCAGGACCGACAGCGCAGGGTTCATTTCTTGGATGCTTTTTCATTTCATACATGATGCTCCTAAATATATATGCAGGCAACAGTGCTTTTCAGCGTGAACGGATTTATAACTTCTGAAGTGGGTTAAGCACAGAGGCAAAGGTGTTTGGGAACAGGGACTTGGGTTGCCATGGTTGCCCTCCCGCAGGGGGCTTGGCTTCTCTGGGTCTTGCTGTTTTCCCCACAGGGGTGGGGTGCCTTTGGGGCAAGGCACTCTGGACAGAGGAAGGGATAAGCACAATGTCCTCTCTGAGTTTTCTTCAACTGTCAGGGCCCTCTGAGATGTCTTATGTGTCAAGTACAGACCTCTCCTCCCAGCCCCCTTCCACCCTCAAGACTTAGTCCATACCTTTGAGCCTTGATTCCTTCTGTGAAATGGGACTGCCAGCGCTTCCTCACAGCTCAGCGAGGGCTTGATGAAATAAGGACACACAGGTACCTGGGTGAAGGGTGGGAGAGGCATAAGAGATGCTAGTTCTTCTTTCTGAGTTCTGTTAAAAAGATTTGATTTTGCTTTTGTCTCATACCACCGTGGCAAGTTAAGGCAAGAATGTCAGAATGAAGTGGCGACACCTCGCTGCTCACTACTTCCAGCGTAGCTGCTGTGTGTGTGTGTTGGACACAGTGCACACCTGTGCCTTCCCCATTTCAGTCTTTCTGAAATCAGGATCAGTCTCAAATCTATAGATGCTCAGATCCAGTGACTTTACTGGATTTCACCCCTGGGGGTGCGTAGAGATGGAAATAACACGTGATGTGAGTGCTTGCTGACTTCGCCAGGCTCATTAATAACAAACAGCTGTTCTCTCAGGGGTGCGTTATGCCCAAAAGTGACAGTGCAGAGCTGAGGGCTATATTTTTGGGGGGAAGATGGGGAGCGGTACTGAGTGGGTGAAAGCTTTTGATGAACTGAAAACACTAATCACATTTTTTCCCTTTCCTCTTCTGTCTCTTCCATTGTCCTTTGTGTGTGTTGAACCCCCTGTTCCATTTCCTCCATCCTGTCATGTCATGTCACTTCTTTCCTCCCCGGACGCTGCTTCCGTCACCACCATCACCACCTCTGCTACCTCCCTCTTTTCTTCTCCTCCTGCCACCACTACCAACAGCAGCAGCAGTTGCAAGCTCAGCATCTTTCTCATGGCCATGGACCCCCAGTGCCCCTAACGCCTCACCCTTCGGGACTTCAGCCTCCTGGAATCCCACCCCTCGGGGGCAGTGCTGGCCTCCTGGCACTGTCCAGTGCTCTGAGTGGGCAGTCTCACTTGGCAATAAAAGATGACAAGAAGCACCATGATGCAGAGCACCACAGAGGTGAGCGGCCGGGCAAGCCAGATTAGGACTTTGTCCTAATGTTCATACAGTGCTGCAAACTTGTGTGCACCGCTAAAGAAAGCCCCAACCCAAACAGAGCAAACAATGAGCTAAGAGGAACTGTCGCAAAGCTTGGCCACTGAAACACATTTCACCCTGGAAGTTTCCAGGGTTTAACTTGGGCATCTGTAGATTCCTCGATCTCTTTAGATTGCAGGCATCTTGACATCCTGGCAGCTGCCTAGTTAATGCCAGTGGCCTGTACCATATTATGGAAAACTGTTAACTGCTTAATTGGGTAATTTTCAAAGAAAGTAATGTTGTTAAATGGGGCGAAATAAGAAGTTAAATTTGAAAGTGAATGTGATCAAATGAAAGGTTTGATAATTGCATCTGTTACTACTTAGTTTCATAGGCTTTAATTCTAGTATGCATTAAATATTGGGCAAAATTGCACTTGACTAATTTTTTGAAGAAAAGTAATTTATTCTGTCAAGAAATAAAAAAAAATAGGCTTTGTGTATGGTTAAACTGTAAATCTTATGTTTACAAAATACTGTAATTTTCAGGAAATCACTGTATTAGGAATGTGCAATGACTTATATAAATAAAAGCCATTTTTAAAACTGTTTGGGGCTTGTGTTCTAATTATTCCCCCCTTTTTTTTATTTCTGTTCTTGCCTCTGTGTCTGAACGGGCATGTCTGTGCGTTTCTTGGTAACCTCGGGAGCAGACAGAGAAGCGGGCACGGTAAGTACTCGAACGCCAGCTGCACGTGAGCACATGCACCCCCGGCCCCGCGCCCCACGCCGCCTTCCAGAACGCAGGCACGACGCTCAGTCCCCATCTCTCAGTGACCTGGGCTTTTTGATTTTTAACAATAGGAACATTTCTTCCTGGTATTTTAGTTTTTCCTCCTGTCTTTGCTCTAAAACGTTAATTAGATGAGAGGGACGTGATCTGGAGGCAAAGCTATCGGCTCTGATTACTCACAAGGAAATACACCTTGATCTCTGTGTGCCCCAGACCCGCTTAAAAAGTGAGTTTAACGTTGCCTCCCAAGTTCAGGTTGTCTAGTGTAACAGAGTACTCGTTTCTACCTTAAATCAGTTTTATAGGCAAGAGGTCACAGTCCAAGTGTGAAATTGGTTAGTAATGTGTTATTTCTACCTAAACCGTTCATTGTCCTCTGCAAACGCTTCTTACTTAGTTGCCAGGCTTTCACATCCATTTCTTTTCATATTTGTCCTTGGAGCGTGAACTTGAACTTAAAGTTTAGCGGAAGAACTGAGCGTCAGAGTGAACTCTTAAAAACAAGGCAGTTCGGCAGCCTGGGCTCTGTTCTTACCATGTTCATCTTCTCACCCGTTTTAAATAAGGCTGTGGGATTTTACATGGGCCTGAGCTGTGGGAAGATACACCTGAAATTTGCTTCTCAATATTGTGGACCAGATGGAATGAGAAATGCCCCCTTCCTTCCAACTAGGATAACCTATGGTTTTGCCTCCATTCCTCCCTTTGGCTAAACAGAAATTGGATACTGACCTTAAATCATTCTGGTACTCTGTGGTTATGATTTTGATAAATCTTTGCAGTTTGAGAAGTTTAGTGTTTCGTTTTTGTTTTTTTTTTTAACCTGTCTATGTAAAGTAGTGGCTATTTTTAAAATTCTGTTTGCGACAAATCTTTATAGTGCAGGATGTTTTGGGGGGATGGGTGTTGGTAAAGGATGGGCCGTTAATTTAAAAGTTTTTGTATTTTAAGTTTTCTCTTGAAAATGTTGGGAGGGGAAGGAGACGGGAAAAATTATAGCCAGGGATAAAATACCCTACTCTCAAGTACAGCCTTCAGTAAACTGACTTTGATTTATGGGGGTGACCTTTATGTGTTGCTGTTTCAGTGTCCCTGTAGATTGCCATCTTTTCTGCCAAGTTCACTGAATAGTGTCAAGTTAAAAACCCTAATTCTAGACCAGAGAACAGAGATGGCAGAAGGTGATTAGAAATGCCCATGTCTTTTAGTCTGCGGTGTGTTTTCATCATTGAACTTCGTTTAGTTTGGGATGTGACTTTTGACATTTTGTTCTATTACTGTTGCACCTTCAATCACTGTAATTGGCTGTTTTCTATATGTCAGATGGTGAAGGAAATGTTTCCGTAGTTCAAGATATGGAGGCACACATATCACAAGCCCTTTCTCAAAGAACTGAAGAAAGACAACAAAAATACAGGGAGGTATAAGACTAGAAACTTACAGTTCTAGACAGTTGTGAGAGGGGAGCTTGGCTGCACTTCTCTGAAGGACCAGTTACTGGAGTTAGGAGAGGTGTCTGTGCTCCAGCTAGTGAGGCATTTCCATATCTCTGCTCGTCTGTATTTCTGAGTGTCTGTTAACCTCCTATTTGTATTTTTGGCTGAAAATAAAAGCACAGGGAAGTGAGGGTGGGGTGAAGAAAGATGATGAGTGGTCTCTTTAAAGAGGTACAAAATGCTTATTATTAGCTTTTAGGCAGCTTAAGGTTGTTTTAAAGCCACATGTTGAGTTAGTAGTCAGTGAATTCAAGTCAAAATGTGGTGGGTCCATTGCATAAACCAGTTTATAAAATAATTGGGTTGTCTGTGTTTTTCAAGCAAAATTGTGTCATGACTTTTCTGACAACCCAGTGATATAAAATACGTTATTTCGTGTCTCCTTTTTCACGTTGTTTTTGACAAGTCTTAATTTCAATGAGTATTTTCAGAATAATATACACACACAATTTTTCCTGCCTAATATTGCAGAAAATATTAATGATCATGATGATGACAACGAAATAAAATCAGAAAGCTGCCCCAGATTGTACCTGAAAGGTTTAATTTGGTCACTGTCCATATGATTGGAATTTTGCTGCAGTTATGTGAAATAAAATGGCTCTTCAAACTTTGTGTGAGAGTGAATATGAGAAATAGTGGGTTAACAAGATGATGTGTATTATTAGTGCCTAAATATTACAGCACTTAACTTTTTAATATAGTGGTTCAAATGATGGAGTTGAATTTGACTTGGCAGAAAGTCAATTGATTGCTCTGTGCTGCTGTTTTGATTTTGCTCCGACTGATTAAGAATAGTTGGCCAGTGTTCAGATCTCAGGATCTTTACATCCTTAAACTATATTATTGGTGAGCTCAACGTGGGTTATATGGATTACATATTTTGAAAATTTTCTGGATTAGACAGAAGAAATTTTAAATCACTCAGAAAGCTGCTTAACTTGATAATGTTAACATAAATAATAGAAATGAAAAATAACTCCTCAAAAGCAAAAAGATGTAGTTGGAAGAGTGACTTTGTTTTGCATGTTAGCAAATTGTTTATGCTGGGCTTCAAAGAGGATAGTCAAATTTTCATTAGTTTGTGCATTGTTTGTTGTTTGAAGTATAGGAAGAAAATCTGCCCTCAGAGACTCCGAAAAGATTGCAAGGGTCTCGGGGGAATCTGTGGGTTCCTTGGATCAAACTCTGAGACTCTCTGCCATACATAAGACTATAGAGTTCTGAAAAATTCCAGGCTGTTATATCACCTTTTTCCTGCCTTTAAAAAATTTTTTTCATATTGAGCAAATATACTGTTCATATCAAGTGTAAAAATCAAGGACTTAGGGTAGACCCAGAGGGAATGTGGGTATGCCTGGATTTTTATCTTTGTGAGTCTGAAAGTGATTTGTAGATAGTTAATGGCTTTTTATTTTCAGCGCAGAATTGTTCTATTTGCTAGTTTAAGGTTTAATGTTAGGAAAACAACTGAGTTTTAATGTAAAACCCAGGAAAAGAGAAGTCTAAGAACAGAGTGGAAATATGGTATTTTTTTTTTCCCTGAAAGGAGAGAAGGATAAAGCTAGAAACTTTCAAGTTTAGTTTGCTATTTTCAACTTAAGATTTGACTACTGTTTTTCTAACTTCCAAAACATTTTTATAACATAACCTACTTACCTGAGTGTTAGTATTGAGCCAAGAAATAAGAAATGACAACAAAGACCTTGACTTCTTCTGTAATAAAGACAAGATATTTCAGTTAATTGTTAATTTATAAATGAATTGTATTAAATTTTGGCTGGTGGGAATATCTTTTAAGTAAGTTCCTTGAAGTGCCTGGAATTAGGGAATTTGCAAAGGTGTTATACGCCTTGTATGTAAATACGATAGGAAGTATTTAAATACTGACTGATTTAACAAATATTTATTGAGCACTTAAACTATGTGCCAAGCATTGTATAAACTACTGCAGATATTTGCTGCTGTTTGCGGTGATGTCTTTTACTGTCATGATAGTTTGTTGAATGAAAAACACTGAAATACTGAACCCATATGATCGTTATTTGGAACATTTAGAAAAAGGAGGAAATTAGGGGTTGTCTTTGAAAGAGTCCAGGGCAGAAAAGGCTTGTAGATTTAGTTGGGATTCATGGATGGGCCTCAGGAGCTCCTTGAACCCCTCAAAGATTATATTCAATTGTATGTTGTGAGTCCATGCTCTTTTGGATGATTCTGGGGAGAGATCATGTTTTCATCAAACTCTCAAAAGGGATTCTTAGCCCCAGAAAGTCTAGGCACTATCTGCTTTAGAGGTCACAATGATGCAACCTTCATTTTATCAGTAAAATATTAAGCTCAAGGAGGTTGGGTGCCTCTGGTGATAGTTAATGGACGTAGAGATTTTGATGTTGTCCTTTTGAAGGACACAGTTGTCTCATCCCCATCACTGACTTTCAAAATTAACAAGGACTTGTATTTAGAACTTATTTAAAAGTAGTTCTGATAGCCACTACTTGATGTAATATAAGGTGGTGTCTCTATTTTGTTTTCTGTAGCTGGTCTACTTGACTATAAATTGGCGGAGGTAGGACCTGGTCGTAGTTAAGCACCACCTGTCACTTCACTTTCTCAAAAAAGACACTCAACACTATGAGAGAGGACAAGGAGGAAACAAGGCATGAGGCTTACTTTGGAGACTACTGTTGGTCTGTTTCTGAAAATTTGCTTTTTTGAGTATCATTAACTTCTAGTGGCTCTTCAGGACCATGGAGGAGGAGGGGTGATAGAACCAACACAGGCATCATTACTGATGCTTATAGGTCAGTAAGCATCAGTAATGATGCTTATAGCTATGTCAGGGCTGTGAAGCTGACTCCAGCCTCCTGTGAACTTGGTCAGTCTCATGATATTCAAATGCGTCGAAGGTCAGCCAGGACTAGGATAAGGGGTGTATTCACCTAAATATTCAGGAATGTGTCTTTCTTTACCTGACTCATGTCAAAGAGTTGCTTTGTAAATAAAAAATAAAACTGAGATGAGTCCTGCCAGATTCCAATATTAAGGCACAGAAAATACTCAGAGTTCTGAAGCCCTTTGAGCAGAATTTGACTGTGCTTACAAAACATAGATCCCCTGGGAAATGGGTATCACTGCTGTGATATGGGTGAACCCGTGGTTTTCTTTTGGAAGTGTGTGCCTGTACCAGGTGGAAGTCTATTTTGGTGCCATAACCACCAGGTAGATACCTGTCTAACTGGAAAATGCTCAGGTTTTCTCTCACTCTGAATTCAGTGGAAAGCACCTTTTCTCTAAAAAGCCAAAAAGCAGGTAGAGAATATTTTCTCTCTCCAAAATCACCTTTGGTCTTCAGTTGGTCTCTTGCAATTAGAAAACGTAATGCCCACCCTTTAGAGCAGGTTTTTCTCTGTTTTCTTTTCCTTTTGGCCCCTTCATCATTTTCATCTTTTTCTCTAGAGCATAGTAAGCAACAAACTCTCCGTCTTTCAGTTGTGCAGAAGTGAAAGGCAGCACTTGCAGATGTCCAAGTAACTCATAGTTAAGTGCTAAACCAGTGCTTCTGTTTCAGGGCCTTTTCTTGCGTTAGAAAGTATCTCCTAGGAGAATGAAGAGGAACAGTAACAGCTAACTTAACAGGCTTTTTAAAAAGGTTTGATGCACACATTTAATTTTTGCTGTGACCAAGGTCCTGATTATGGAAATCCGGTCCTCAGATGCTATGAAGTCATTTTAAGATGATTTTTAAATAATTGTATTGTCAGCGTCAAAGTTTTTGTTTTATTTTGCTTTACCTGGAGAAGGCAGGTGGGAGGAGAAGCTGGGATGTAGAGTCATGTCCAAAGCATCTTGCGGCTCAACACCTCTTCCAGCCTAAGAGCCACCAGCTTCTGTTTTCTACGTGTTCCCTGCTGAGATCTCCCTCACTGAGTCACCCATCTGCATTCCCCAATGTTGGGTTCTTAGGTTGAGGTGCAAGAACATGCTGGTTCTTTCCATATTTTGCACTTAAACTGTTTAAATAATCAGTGTATACCCTTCAGTCCCCCATCACTGCCAGGACTTCTAAGATGTGGTTGCCAAGTGGACACATTTCTGCACGTCTCCACTTTTTGCCATTGACAAGTGGGGATCCCATTAATTTCGTGGATTAAAAATACATTTGCGAAATGTCAGGCAGAATCTGTGAATGACCAATTGGACTGCAGCAAAAAGTGCAGTGCAGGGTGATGGCTTAATTGGTACCAGGTGTAGATGGGGAAGGCACGCAGATGTGACGGGCTGCGTCGTTACCTAATTGTTTTAATGTTCACCGAGAAGTTAATTGTCAGTGTAGAGTGTGCTAGCAAATTAGGTTCCCACTGCCTTAGTGTAACTGAGGATAAATGAGGTGTCATGAGTTTCCAATCTGTACCTCTGACACAAACACTTTTCCTGCGGGGAGGAGAACATTCCCAAGGGGAATCAGCATGGCAGCTAAAGAAATCCATTTGAATAATGTGCATTATTTTCGCATTAGGGAAACCTGCCTAGCTTCTGCTGTATCTGTAAGTGGGTTTTCGTCACAGATTTGCTGCTGGTGGCTCTAACTGTGGTTGGCAGAGTTGCTTTGAAGTCTCAGGATAGACGAAGACCTGTAACAAGTGTTCTGGTAGCACTGACAGTCTAACCTTTCCTTAAACTTCCTGTCATATTTTCTGGGTTTCCCATCCAAAATATCTCAATATACATGAACAGTCATTACTGTTAAATTGCTAAAGAAAAGTAAAATTTGTGGAACAAGACAATCATGACTGGTTTTCATCCTATTGAAGCAGCTGGGTCTCCCTCAATCGTGAGAGGGTATTCAGAGCATATAAGAGAAATGTCACTATCCTAGATGGTCAGGATAGAAGGTCGTAGAACATTGACATCTTGACATTGTCTTTGGACTTAATGGAGGCTCTCTGAGTTCTGTGGCCTCGTTGCTTCTATTACACATTCTCACCTAAAGGTGTGGTTTAATTGCATTTGGATGTTAATTTTTGATTTACTTTGAGTGAACATATTGTCCACTTCTACTTACTAGGTTTAAGTACTCTCACAACTCTAGTTAACATGCAGCTATTGAACTCCATCAGGGGACGCCCTGGTGTGTGTCTTCATAAAAGCGTTCACTCTGCGCTGGGAAATCCTGCTCTGGGCTTGACTTTTCTGGGTAGTGTGCCCAGGTTGGTTGAAATATCAGAAGAGCCACTACTTTTTCTTTTCTGACTAACCCTTTCCTCATTCTCATAACCACTAACACAAGAAGTATCTGATCCTCTGGAAGCAGACAGTAATTGTAGCAAATAATTCACCTGTCAGTGAAGATGCCCATTGAGATTTTACGTTCGTGAAGATTTTCTTAAGAGGTAGAAGCCGCCTCTTGCAGAGCATGTTACGTCTGTTCTTGCCTCAATTGGTCATTTTACATGTAGTTTATGTACAAATGGAGAGAAGGTATGCCAGTTGGGTTAATGGATTTTGGGGGGGACCCTCTTTCTGTCTCTGTTACTAAACATTCCAGAAGAAATCTCTTTTTTTCTTTAGAGACATGTCAGATAAGACTCTCCTGTAAAGCTTGTGTGTGGCTCTCTGCCCATTAGTGTGTGCAACACTTAAGGGGCAGAAAGCCATTGTGGCTTTAATATTTCAGTTTGTTTTGAAATTTTAATAGGTTTGACACCTTGGTGTGCTCAGGTTTGCAATACCTCCCGTGGGCTGCATACCTCCTGTTTTGAGTACATGTAGAAGATGTAAATAAGATGATCTTGTTTAGTACTTAACAAAATTTTAAAGCAAAGAAAATCATATGCAGTCTGGACATCTGTCCTCAGGACGTTCATATAGAAGTCTTCCCAGTAATCACAGTATTTGAAAAATCCTGGCAGATATTTAAATTTTACCAGCTGAAAGGTGAAATAAAATATTGAATTTCTTGGCTAGAATTAGAGTCTGTCAATGTGGTAACAGTCATTCTTGTGCTGATCCAGAAATCTGATTCACAAACATTTATTATTTGTGGCAAATAAATATTTGAAAAATGAATTTTATGTGGATACTATTTGGTAGCTAAAAATCCTTAAAAATATGGAATCTGGGAAGAGAAGTCTGTGGTGGTGAGTAGGTCCAGAAGAAGTGGAACTCTTGTTTCTCAGGTTGACAGTGCATGAAACCTGCACTGTGCGTGTCAGGTCAGCGTTGTCCGTCTATGCTGAGCGCTTTTGTAGAGCGCTTTTGTAGTGTGAAGTCTTGGATTATCAATGGCAGGATTTATTTCAGCTTTTTTTTTTTTTTTTTTTTTTTTCTTCCAGCTCATCTTAAAGCAGTCTGTAAAAAAAATGTTCAAATTTTTGGTATGGTGGCATGTAGCAAGTAAAATGTAAGAGTGTGTGTGGGGGGGATCGTGAGGTGGGGGGAGAGAGACTGTGGTTAGAGGGGTCACAGCAGATCTGTCAGCAGTATCAGGCATTTCTGTGTCACTTTAGAATGTGAAGCTTAGTAAGTTAAAGAGTCAGTGTGACTTTTAGATAACAAATATTTGGGGCCAAGTATATGAGGGCAAGTATCCTATGTACATAAATTGAGTTTAAAAATCACTCTTCTGGTAGTGAAGACATTGACCTAAAGGGAAGAGCTTCTGGACTTCAGGCAGCTCTCTCCTCTGGACATCCTCCTGATAAAAGGAGGAGGGGACAAGGAAGATGGATGTGTCTTTTAGGATTGCTTTGGCTTTTTCAGTGGCTTGACTCTAATTATTTTCAGTATCTAGAATACATGACTTTTTAAAAACTTAAAATGAAGCAACTTTGGTTTCATTCTTTTACCTCTTAAGCATGGACTAAATGTTAAATATTAATGTTAAATGGGATTCTGTCTTATCCTACTTCATATTGAACAAATACCAAGATAGAACCTTAAATTTTAAAGCAGCCAAGGGATATCTAATTAGTCTCCAGGTATAATCTCTTCATTCTTAAAATATGTATAAAATGGCTCATAGTGAGCATTACAACGACTATTCTACCCCAGGCCATAAGGAACATAAGATGGTACCGAGGAAAAAAAGACAGCACCCGTGAAGTCACTTGAATATTTGGGGCACAGATGGAGGAACCACAAAGACAAGGGCCACCTAGGCAGTAGTTAACCCAAAAAGTTGTTCCTCACAGTAAAGTTCTTCAGGGTGGAACCACTGGCTTAAAAACAGCAATGCAAGCAGCCTTGGCTGCAAGATGTCAGAGGGCAATTGCTCACAGAAAACTTGATTCCTGGGAACAAGGGTAAAAGGAAGTGGTTCGTTTCTGGTGGAACTGCTTTGATGAAGAAAGTCTGCCAGGTGTCAGGCTGCAGTGAGCGCCGGGCTGTGCTGTGACTCTCCCAGCCCCTTTGCACGTGCTGCCACCTTGTTTTGAGTCATTTTTATAGCATAGAGGATCTGATGAGACATTTTGTTTTGTAACTTGCCTGAGTCTGCTCTTTCAATGGGGCCAGTTTTCAGATAAGCAGGAGTGCTAATTACTAGCCCTGTCCAAATTTAGGGGAACTTGCAGCGCTTTTCAAAGCCCATTCAGATTATAGACCTCAATGAAACTGCTCAAGCAGGAATTAGAATAGTAACTTCTCACACACACAGGCAGAGCCTCCAAGCTTGACAGCCTTACAGGTCCAGCTGTAGAAATGTCATTCTAACAGAAATTGCCCTGTATGTAACAGAAGTATACTTTACTTTGGTGTTTGCATTCCCACTTGACATCATTAAAATGAAAATAATAACTAAAGGCTGTCTTTGAATGGTTGAGTGGGTTGGATGCTCAATGCTGGGAACAGCAGGATGTTAACAGGTGACCCTGTGGAGGGAGATTTTTAAATGGCTGCTGGACACCTACTCTGTGCTGCCTCCTGCTGGGCACGTGGCAGGTGTACCGCTGAGTTTGATGCATCCCTGCCTGAGATGCATCCCCTCCTCGAGACTGTGGCTGTCAGAATCTAGAACATAGACAGGTGTATTTGGACACTTTCTACACCTGGGCACAAGCCACTGCTCTCCTCCCTAGCCCAGTTAGCACTTTGCAGTTTTATTAAGTCTCTGCGTGCTCTGGCAGGCTTTGGGCCCGGGTGGGAGGAGTTTGTTTTCATGTAAGTTCAGGGATCGAAGCAGCTCACCTTTCAGTTGCACACACTGCTAGAGACATTGCTCCGAGCTGCTCTGTATTGAATTGCCTTGGTCCTTCCCGTCGTCTTTTATGTAAGTGTCCTGGCATGGTGTGCACTGAAAGGTCATGAATGAAAGTGAGCTCACTTGGATTCAGCCCCTGAAGTGGGCAAAGAGGCTGCAGATTGCCTTCTGGTCCCCCATTTTGATTTCCTCCCATGTGTAGCTGAGAGGGGAACACTTGCAGGCTGGGGTACACCGTTTTCTTGGGAGAGTGTTGAGAGCCAGCCACCTGGTTGGATTCCTCTGGCTGGTTTGGGATGAAGAACCTTGAAGGTTTTTAAAATGTGCCATAAAATATTTGCTTCTGGTACATTCCCTTGCCTTAGAGGTGGCCTGATTTTAGCTTATCCCCACCCTCTCTGTATTTTAAATTGACAGAAAAAGGTAAAATACTTGTCTTTTGGCCCCAGACACCCCCTTCTTAGTTCTCCAACATCTTCAGAAATTGGGGTTATCTGAGCTTTTTGCAAAGCTCTTTCAGCTTTGTTCAAGGCAGTAACACATCACTGAACAAATTGCCTCCTTGCATATGCTAATCCCACACTTAAAAGAACTCATTGTAATGCCTTCTGATGCTTTAGCCAGAGGGGAGAATGAAATTGAAGGGATGTCAGAACATGTCATGTGACCCCAAATATATAAAATGCCTGTTTTCTTTGGGTCAGCAGTTCACACTCAGCAAAAGAGGGTGTCCTGTTTGGTTTGTGGAAAAGATCTGCTTTTTGTGTGTGGGAATAGGCCTCACTGTTGAAGATTCACTGACTAAAATTCCCTCTTTGGAGCTTAAATTTCAGTGCTGTTGGCAAGGAACACTAAATCTTATTTTCAACAATAAATTAAAAGAATTCAAAAGAGTTCCTTCATTGTTGCTGTGGAAAATGTGATTTGCCTTTTAGGAAACCATGCTGTTAATCCCACCGCTCTCTGTCTCTGCAGAGTGGCACACACTGACTTTACAGCCACAGAATGTGTCTAATAGACAAATCTCAGGTTTTGTTCATAAGCCATTCATATTCCTGATCAGGAAGTCACAGTGGGGAAGGAAAAACCACATCCACATATAAACGGCAAGCTCCCTGTTCTGTAACAGTAAACAGAACAAGAGCAGTGTGTGTAGGGCCTGCAAACAGAGCCTAACTTTGGAGGACTTGATTGCGTGGTCAGGGCCCCCTTTTAAGTGTTTAAACCTCTGTCAAGGTTTGCCTTCAAAGTCTCTAGAAGTGACACATTAAATGGTATAAAAGGCCATGTAGGTATTCCCTTTTTATAACAGCTTTTATATCCAAGTCGGGTTTTCACATGTCTCAAGAGACCTGGAAAGAAATCTTTGATATTTTTTTTTTTTTTTTTTTTTTTTGTCTTGCAGAGTAATTCTCTCTTGGTCCCAGACAGTCTAAGAGGCACAGATAAACGCAGAAATGGGCCTGAATTTTCTAACGACATCAAAAAAAGAAAGGTGGATGATAAGGACTCCAGCCATTACGTAAGTAAATAAAGGACTTAAAGTTAATATTTGTTTGCTCACCTTCTGAGTGATTATTCAAGTGTGCTCTAAGATCTTAGTGATAATTCCATATCCCTTTAAATAATATTAGAAGAGGATAGATGCCTACATTGTAGGGTTTTGTTTCTTTCTAGGTCTGTAAATGAACCTTCTGTGAGGCCCATTTTAAGCTTTCTGCCTTACTCGCTCACAGGATCGGACACTAGCATGTGGGGCAGGTGCCATGGGTGTCCCATCTCTGCAGTGCTCAGTCCTGCTCCTTAAGTGACCCTGCCTCACCTTGGTTTAAAGCTCTGCTCTCACCATCTTCGGATTCTCAGTATTTGAACAAGGGCCTGCTTTTTCATTTTGTCCTGGGCCCTGTACATTCGGTAACTTGTCCTGCTAAAGTGCTCAGTTAAGAATTCGGGTGTCACAAAAGTAGGTTTTTGGATGCTATTTTGGTAATAGATTCAGGCTTCTATTAGGCCTTAAGTCAGAGTTCATCCTTTTCCACAGAGAGCACTTTAGTGGTGTAAGTCTGTGTTCAAAGTGGAACAAAGGTTGGAGACATCTCTTTCAAACCCTATAGATGAGATCACAGGACTGGTTAATGGGGTGAGGACATGTCTCGTGTCTAGCTAAATCTCAAGAGCAGACCAAGCCAGAAAACCACTGGCTCTGGCTTTGTTTCGGGGGACCATAAACTTTGCACATGGCGTTTCTGATGTGTCCCAGATGTCTGTTTTTGCATGGGTGCACGCTCAGGAATACTGTGTGAGTAGAATGTGGAGTTCGTCCCCTTCCCTGCTGCTTCTGCAGGAAGAGGAAGAGCTCCACTTCTGCCTGGCCGATGTGTAGGTTAAGTGGGGCCTTTCATGCTGGACCTCTGCCTCCTTTGGCTGGCTCAAGACTAGAGCTGATAATGAGTAACATTTCTTGAGCAACAGCTCAGGTTAGTGCCAGCTACTGTGTGCTTTTTACACAGATTATTTTAACTCTTAAAACAAACTTGTGTATTTGGTACCATTACCTCCATTTTACAGGTAAAGACATTGAAGCACAGAGCTTTTGTATAATTTGTCCCAGGTCAGAGAGTGAGCAGTAGAGCTTAGAGGCAAGCTGTGAACCCAGGGCCTGGATGGAATATTTTGCTTGAGTTCAGTCACTGCACACTCTCCACTAGAATCATATCCTTAGAACCCAGGTTTTGGATCCTCCCATTCTTGTCCAAACCTTTTTAGAACATAACCTTTTGCTTGGAGCCAATATCACATGTGGTTACTTTTATGTCACTAGCTGTAAATCAGTCAGAAGGTCCACAATATGAAGAAATTTGGAAATTGGCAGATAATGCATTTCTGAATTGTTCTGCATAGGACTTTTGTGTGTATTTAGTAATGAGTCATGTGAAACCCATAGGTCTTATAACTTTTGTTACCTGCTTGTACTAGGCATGTCTCATATATAGGTGATTGAAGGCTACTTCTTGAAATGATTTGGAAAGATCTGGGGCAAAAGCCTCAGATTTAGATCTTTATACTTTATAGGTATGTACTGTGCCGTGATGGTTTCTGTATACACAAAGACCCATTACAAAGCTCAGATTCAAATTACAGAATGTTTGAGTACTCACTTCACAATTCCGTTGGAATAAACTGCTACTTTTTGCAAGTTCAGTTTGTACACTAAATTTACTATCTTATAATTTTTTACCTACAAGGGAACTCCTTTGTGCTTATATTTTTTCAATACTACCACCCTTGGGATCTTACTACCTAGAAACATTTGAACTTTTATGTGTAATTTACTAAGATAAGGCAAATTTTCTTCAGCACTCATTTTTTATTACAAGGTTGTTGTTTTTTTTTCCCAATAGACTTTTGCTTTGAATTGCCCAGTCTCTGCATTGGTTGTAATTTAATGTTGTTGCTAGTGAAGTGCACAGTGCCTTTATAGCAGTGACTAAATGCAGTAACACATGATTGAGAAAGCAAATTGTTTTTCCCATACATAATGTTCTAGGTACTGTTAGAAAAAACAAGACCTGAATTTAAAGTTGAGGGTTCACTTTCCAGCTGGCCTTGGGCCCACAAAAGATACCAATGTGGGTGCTATTTGCACTATTACTAATATTTCTTAAACATTATTTGTGTATTCTTTAACTGACAGCAATATCAGTAAAAGGATTGTTTTGATCATAAATTAGCGACCTAACCCTTTTCAGCAATTTGGATCATTGTGACAGCCTACATTTTCCGAATGCCCACTGTATTACTCTGCACTAGAGAACATAAGGCCTTTGGCTAAGAAAAGAGAATTTTTCAGCCTGCCCTGACCTTGATGTAGGAGTGATCACACCTTCAGCCTGAAGCTTTTTCAAACTGAGTGCAACCTTGATGTATCATCTAATTAGCAAATTGTATGGCTTTGTGAAAAGACAATAAAAGCCCTGCTGCAGAAATCTCGTGCTCTCCAGATACTGTTGTCCCCTCTATCTCCCCCTTTCCCCAGATATTCCAAGCTGATTGTTGAGGAGGTTTATTCCTAGCATGAGATTGGCTCTCGGTACTCTATCCCAGCAAGTAGCTAGTTTGTTGTTTTCAGTTTCCTGTTTTGCTTTGTTTTATTTCTTTTTGCAGTAACCGGGAACATAGTTTAAGTCAAGTATGGGATTGCTCCATAACTGCGAATTGTCTGTGAGCACCAGATGGGTTGGCCATCATCAAGGGGCTACATATAATAGCAGTGACATAAAGTTGTGTCCTTAATTTGAAATCCAGTAGGAAAAAAACTGATAACGAGGATACTGGGATTTCACATACCCCGGGAGGTTCATTTGTTGCAGACCTTTATTGAACCCTTACTGTGCACCATGTGTTTGCAACTTGCTGTTACCTGTATGCAAATTGTGGTTGTGTAACCCTTATGCTGCTGCAACAGAAGTTCTGTGGGGATTTGTGTAACCCAGGTCAGATGAGAAGGGGGAGAAGATTTAGTTCCTAAGGCTGCGATCTGAGAGAGCACGTAGACATGTCCCTGTTGGTACTTTTCAGTCTTCTCTGAAGAAATATAGAAATCTCACTGGGCTTCAAACCCTTCAATAAATGGCGTTAAAATTTCTTTTATCCAGGACAGCGATGGTGACAAAAGTGATGATAACCTAGTTGTGGATGTGTCTAATGAGGTAACTGTTCTCTTTATTAGACTTTATTCTTAGAGTGACTTGTGACCTGTGAATCCCTGTGTTTCCATCTCTTGAACTTTGTACATTAAGAACTAGATGCTGCTCATAGATGAAACAGTAATCATCTGACTGGCATGAACTTTTATTTCTTACAAAAAGTTTTGCTTTTTTACGCAGTTTGGATTCCTAATTTGGGTGTGTGGTGCTCCCTTCCCATGCATTCTCAGCAAAGTGTTTGAGCATGAGGAAGTATATGTACCTCATTTTTTTTTCTCTATGTTTTCATGGTTGTGTTTGTAAGCGCCATCCTATTAATTATAAAAAGGTTATTAGGGTGCACACCCCCCAAACCTAAAGAATTTTCCAGCATTCTCCTTTTATGTGAAGAATGAGTGTTAAAGTAGAGTGTGGAAAAGAAAGTTCCATCCATTACTGTGAAATCATGAAAACTTTGCTTCTGTTTGTTGAGGACCCTTCTTCACCTCGCGCAAGCCCCGCCCACTCACCCAGGGAAAATGGAATCGACAAAAACCGCCTGCTAAAGAAAGACGCTTCCAGCAGCCCAGCTTCCACAGCCTCCTCAGGAAGTTCCACTTCTTTGAAATCCAAAGAAATGAGCTTGGTAGGTGATCAGTCCAGTCGCATGCCTTTTTAGCAGTTTATTTTTCTTTGTGAACCAGGGGACCCCAGTGTATTTAAAATGTGGCATCTTTATTGATTGAGTGTTATATATATTTTTTAAAGATGTATTTATTTATGCATACAAGAGCCGGGGTTCAGGCCAGAGATATGGGGGGGGGGTGAGAGGATTCACCAGAGACAGAGTGGGGAACAGAACAGGCAGAAAGACCGAAATACACTGCTGAGGGCCGCAGCGGGTGAGACAGGAGAGGTCTGCTGCACCATGTGGGTTGCTCCCTGCCCAGAAGGGGATCGAACTTGTGATGCAGAGGCTGCAAATTGCTTCACAGTGTGGTGCTCAACCCCTTGCGCCACCAGGTAGGCCCATGAGTGTTACATTTTTAAGTGTTTAAAAGTGAAGCTCATCTTTCTGCTCTTTGTCCCCATCCAGTGTTTACTTTGTCCCCCTCAATTGTCTGTGTTGGGTCCAATTAGAGAGAAAGAACAAGCTTCCGTGTCCTTTGCCTTCTTAATTGGAGACCATGTTCCTAGCACAGGCTCCCTGAAGTTGCCAGTTAGCAAGCAGTTGAAACTTCTTGGGTACTGAGAAGTCCTCTTTTCTTAAGTTGGCCATTTTATCTGTTTTTAGGATGTCCTATCTTAGAGTGTTGTGACTGGGCTGGTGGTCAGAATGGCGATGTGCATAGGGCAGCACCTGGAGAAGTCTAGAACTGATGGAGTGAGGGTGGTGCCTCAGAGCCCTCTATGCTTTTAGTCATTCAACAAACATTGTAGAAGTATCATCTCATAACTTGCAATAATCAAGCCATAGGAATCCTGCAGTTAATTCTTAAGCAGGCCACATAGACATTATTTATCATTTAACTGATGGGGCAGAAATTTCAAGTAACTTAACAAGTTTATACAGCTCATCAGATCCAAGACCCAAAAAAGCTGGGGTCTCCTTCTAGCCCATGTTCTTTGCTACCCCATAGCTCTGCTCAGGCCATGATTTAAAGGACACGAAAGGTTGAGAAGCAGAAAAAGGTGCCCTGGAAACCTGATACTGTCATGACTCTCAAAGGTCCCGGCACTGGTAGGTCCATGCTGGTTATGAAAGCAAGTGGTTGGTGACACTCCAAAGAGTTACAACTGTTTTAGGCATATCTCTCAAACAAAATGATGGGACTGTCCTCTGAGACCCTGGTTTGCTTCCCATAATCAAATTGATGGTCCCATGATATCTCACCATTAGTCTCAGTCCCACTGCTACTGAAAGATAGGGTTAGAAAAGGATCTTCCCCCAGACCTTCCTGGTGACAGTTGTTTCTGAGTGACCGGTAACTTTTCTCTGGGTAGTCATCACTCTTACCTTGGCATAGATCCAAAGTCCATAAGGCTGATGGAAAAATACTTTTTAAAATAAAATCTGCGGAGGAAGAAGTGTGATCATGTTCTCTGTCTCTAGCTGGAGTTTTAATTCTGGCAGTAAGAGGAAAGGTCAACATTTCTCGCTCACAAGTTAATGCTGTCAACATTGTGTGGATTTATGAAAATTGGCTGAGAGAGTAGCTAGAAGGTGCCCAGTGTCCCAGCTGCTGTTGTGATAAATTGTGTAATATGGCTTGGATTAAAAATAATACTCATTTAATTTGTTTAATGATACCAGCATGAAAAAGCCAGCACGCCTGTTCTGAAATCCAGCACACCGACGCCTCGGAGCGACATGCCAACGCCGGGCACCAGTGCGACTCCAGGCCTCCGTCCAGGGCTCGGCAAGCCTCCAGCCATGGACCCCCTCGTGAACCAAGCGGGTAGAGTGTCCCCTCTCATTGTGCTTCGTTTGCCTTTTCCCTTTCCCGGCTTGACTCATTCTCTGTTCATCTCATGACGCAATTTCCCCATGAATATGAAATGCGCTTACTGCTTGCCTCCCTCCTCCTTATCTCTGAAAAGCCATGATAAGAAACAGATGTTGCCCTTGGGTTTCAGCAGCTGCACCCTGTTCGGTCTCCCACTGTTTACATTTGGCTTTTCTTTTATTTCCAAATAATCCAAATCCTCAGGACTTCAATAAAGTTCCTGATAATTATTCTGAATGTAAGCTCCTTACCAAACTATCATTGTGTGTCTGAGTTTGCTAATATTGACCAAGACGGCCGCCTGACCAGCCCAGTGTGCTTCTTGCGTACTTTAGTCAACTGTTTTGTGCTGGTAGCTCCCTCAGGAATCGGTGGTCTCTCCGTCAGTAGAAATTGGGAGGGTTTCACTGAGACTCCAGCCCACGAGTAAGCTCATAACTTTCAATTTTTAATTCCTCATTGGTAAAGGGAAAGAAAGGAACACTCTGTCCTCACTGAAAATAGGCATGAGGATATTCCTCTTAAACCTGTGCTTGCTTTACATAAATCCAGGATCAGGTTTTTGTTGGGAATTGGTATCAGAGAATGCCAAATTGAGACTGAAAGAGAAATCCTAGATTCACTCAAAAAAGCCTCTTTTTGAGATCGTCAGGCAGACAGGTAGTGCCGGTGCCTCGGTTGGTCCTCTGTGAACTGGCTGTGGCCACGCTCCTTGATTCCCCTGGTTTCCCAGTGCTGCCAGGTGTGCCAACGAGGAGATGCCAGGGCAGTGCTTCTCTGAGGTCTTTTCTTCCCTGAGATGAATTTATCTCTGGCGGCAGGAAGGGATCCTATGTATAAATTGGAGGTGACGTCCCCGGCCGTCCCTGGGCTTCCCTCCTCCCCTGTCAAATGGCACCAAAAAAATGACCCTGGGGTGGTTGGTCAGGCTGGGTTGGTCAGGCTGAGTAACCAGCTGAGTCACGAGGGTTTGTGTTTCCTTGCAGCAGCCGGCCTGAGGACGCCCCTGGCGGTGCCCGGCCCGTACCCCGCACCCTTCGGGATGGTACCCCACGCTGGCATGAATGGGGAGCTGACCAGCCCTGGTGCCGCCTACGCCAGCCTGCACAACATGTCCCCTCAAATGAGCGCCGCTGCGGCCGCCGCCGCCGTTGTGGCCTACGGGCGGTCCCCGATGGTAGGTGCCTGGCTCAGTGGGCTGGAAGGGGTGGCCCCCCAAGGAGCCGAGCTGTGGGCGGGACCAGAACAAAGGCCCTGTGTTCCCACCACACTGCCTTTTTCAACATGCTGCTTCATTAAGTCAGCGCCAAACGCTTTTTGTATTACTGTTTTGTGGATGAAAAAGGCAGTGTTTAGGAGCTGCTTCGGCGGTTCAGGGGACATCTGGTTTTCTCCCACCAAAGTAGATTTTTTTTTTTTGGAAGGCGATGAAATGAGTCAAGTAGCTCACAGAAGCCTTTTCATTCGTTTTCTTGAGTACTTTTTTTTTCTCTTTAATTCTTAGGAAAAAATATTTGAGAAGGCGTAACTTTCTCTTTCTGTGCCTGCATGGTTCTTCAGACCCAATAGCGTGGCTTAGGTGTCAGAAGTGACTCAGCTGACAGGCCGAAAGACCAAAGGGCTGTGAAACTTTGGGGTGGGTGTCTTTGCCCAGCCTTCCGCACTGTGCAAATTGCCTCATTTTTGACCAGAAGGATAGAAAATTGCATGGGAAGGGTAAAACTGTGTAATCATTGATTGCAACTGGAAAAAGGAATCCATCATCACCCATTGCAAATAGATGTTCCTGTATCATTTCTGTGGGCTGTTTGACATATATCACATGCATTTCTCCCCTCTTCAAACAACATCATCTCCGGTTGTTTGAGGTGATGCTAAAGTTCATTGTCTTTTTTCCCTTATGTGGCACTGGTTGAAAGTGCAGTGGAGGGCAAGAGAGTTTCAAGCAAATTGGGCAGCTGAGGGACTTGATGAGGTCATCAGGGTGCAGAAAACAAAGAATCTATGTCTGCATCCTCAAGTGTCTCCTTAGATCAGTGATATGAAATTGAGGGCAATCGTGTCCCCTCGTGAAGTTTGGCGATATATGGAGACGTGATTTTCACAGCTGGGGGCTGCTCTTAGCACTTATAGGGGAGAGGCCAGAGATACTGCCAGCTCTACTGCCACACTAGCACAGCCCCCAGCAAAGAACTCTGCCTCCTGTTCCTGTTAATTTTGCTTCTGGGGGCTATACGTTTCTGATGAAATGTCATGTAGATGTTCGTAAAGCACTTCCCTTGCGTACACTGAGTTCACGATGCCTTGTTTTGTTTCCAGGTTGGGTTTGATCCTCCCCCTCACATGAGAGTACCTACGATCCCTCCAAACTTGGCAGGAATCCCTGGTGGGAAACCGTAAGTACCTCTAACACCGTGGTTTTCACCGGTATCAGCAGACTAGAATTCCAAAGGGAGCACAGGCTTGGGCGTTGCCAAGGAGATTTCTAGTGTCTTTTCTTGAGGAGTGTTAACACTTTCTATAAATAGGCCCCTTGTAGGTGTCATGCCTCTGTCTTCTCACTGTGGGTGATCTCATGCTTTTAGTTATTTCTGGATAGAAGCCGCTGGAGGTAGGCACAAAGAGAGAGGCAAGAACTGGAGGTGGTAGACCCTCCTTGTTTGACCCTCCAGAAAGTTGCTCTGGTTTGCCACCTGTTTAAGAGGGTAGCACCTTGAGGTTTTCAGCGGTGCTGTGCGAGGGACGGCAAGCTCTGTCAGAAATCTTAGAAATTTGAAATGTGTTGTTATCTACCCAGCTTCGTGCCACCTTTTCCTTGTATTAGTGGAAATGGGAGTTGGGTGAGGGGCAGATTTGGGGGGAGATGCCAACATCCTAAGTTGACCCCCAAGGGAAATTTTGATGAGTGCATTATCCTGAGAGGTTCAGAATTACAGGCAGCGAAGTGGCCTTGTGGGGAAGTGAGAAAGACCGGGGAAAAGGGGAAAAGAGCATTCAGAATTTGAAAAACCCTGTCAGTTATTCTTCCAGGGTCACTTCAGAGCACTTGTTTTCCGTGATGGTACTAATTAGAAACATGATTTCAGGGAATTGGTAAAGATCTCAGTTTTTGTGAAAGCAGAATTCCCAGCAGATACTCTTCCTTGCCACTAATTAGAGGTACATGTCGTAGGCCTTACAGTTTTATTTTGTTTTGTCCTCTACAGTCATGTGGTTGCTTTTAGCTTCTTTATGAGTTGCTTGTGTTATTGCATTATTTTGAGTGATCCATTCAATTATCTGGTCATTTCTTGTGTGGTTTTGACTGGAGCCTTGTTTCAAATCAACCCACGTGAAGAGAAATGAGATTCCTTACCGCATCACCTGCTTTTAGGAGAGCACATTCCCATCGCTCCACTTTCGATGCATTATTAATATTGGTTCCATCATAATTTGATTCATGAGGAAACGAGGCTGTTATCTCAACTAGGAAATAGAGACATTAAGAACTGAGGTGACATGTAGGCCCGGGGAAGAGCGGGACTGGGTCAGGACAGTGTTGCACATACTCGCTCAGCTGGTATCTCTTCTGATTGAAAATCCATGAACAATGTGTTGTGTGTTTTCTGGGGCAAGTCCCTCTGTCTCCAGTCCGGGCTGCTCCAGCGTGCTTTGGCTATTTCTTATCTGCTGTTGCTGGCAGGTTAGTCCTTGTGTGTCCTGCTGACTTATGAGTGGATAAAAGAACAAATCAGTAATGCTCTGGTAAGAGACTAATAACAGTAACTGATGAGTCTTCAAGGACATAATAGTCAAATAAGGTCAAATTCAACTGACCATTGACCATTAGGGGGAACCAGTTTGAAAGCCAGGGGTTTGGGGGTGTGTCCAGCTGCCAGGACTTCGCCTTGAATGTGACTTGTGAGGCAGATGGGAGAGGTCAGGGAAGCGGTGAACACAGCACTAGTCTTGAAGATCGGGATGCGGGGTTGGGTTATGTAACATTCCATTCCTTACAAATGTGTGTGCTCGTAATGTGTGATAATATCTGAGCAGACACAAAGTTGAAGTCTTGAGTGAAAGACAGTTACTAGGGTCATAGTTTGTGGAGCCAAAATATTCATGTCCTTGGCGTGTGAGCACTTTGGAGTTTTTGTGTTCACAGCTGCCTAAGGTAGGCTAGGATGAGCCCCAGGGCCAGGACAGTGGGCTTGGCAGCAAAATGGTGAGACTCCCAGCTGGGAGTCAAAATAGCTCTTGTTCCGTGAATCAGAGCAGTCGCTGCTCTCTGGAACATTAAAATTTGTTTTTTAGGATTCCTCTCTCTCAAGTTTGAGGTGAGCCCCATTACGTGAGGGCAATGGAATGAATTACTGTCAGAGGGAAAAATGAACTTCCCCATCCTTGCTGGGACTGGGCCATGCAGTCTTACTTACTCCCCTATGTTAATGGATTAATTAGCATGACAGGAGAGGACTTGGTGTTCTTTTCATTTAGAAAAGTTGTCCTGCCCTGGGTGGTGCTTCTCCAACCTTCGGGAATGATGGACCTGTTTTTCCCCAATATGTCAAAAATTAATGCTCTTATTATAACAACACAGAGGAACAGGGGAAAATGATGCAAAATTCAAATCCCACTTTTTTATTACAACAGTCAGCAGTCATGAACTCACTCTGCCCAGTGCTCTGTGTTTCTCCGCTCACTCTCAGTGGATGAGCTCACCTCACTGCAGAGAGTGGCAAACATTCGCAGAACACTTAGAGCAGCCGTAAGAGAACTGGTTCTGTCACCAGTATGTCCACGGCAGGGTGAACAAGGTGGTAAAGACAAAAGTCATCCTCTGAGAAACGCAACTGGGGTGTTATGTGGGTGGGGAGGAGGGATGGCTGTTGATGCATGGAGTGAGAACTGCGTGTGGACTTTGTGCCTGTGACAGGGTGTTCTCCAGGAAAGACCCTTCTTCATCTTTCCTGCCGGGGAGGGGTAGTGGTGCAGGGACAGGGGAATATTAAACAAGAAAAATTAACTCTTTGATTAACGGTGACAAGTGATGTGAAGCAGAGCAGGGGGTGACAAACAAGCTTGTTAGGAGTAACAAAAGAGAGGAAGGGACAGGCTTTCGGGGTGAGGCCGAGGTGCTGAAAGCTGAAGGATGTATGGGAAAGGATAGGCCCACGGGCAGAGGGAGAAGGTGGGCCCTTGCTAGTGGAAGGGACTGTATGCTCTGAGCTGCCTGCACTGAGGGGACTGGAGGTTTTCATATGTAAATGAACAAGTGCCTGCTAGGAGAGCAGCTGCCGGAAGAGTGCAGTTAGGACTGTAGGGTCTTTAAAAGTGCCTGCAGTATAAATGCTCATCTGGGGTTCAAGGCTCCTATGACAGCTTTACCAAATAGCTGTGCACCCACTTCTGACCTAACATGTCTAGTGACGGGACTACTCCTGCCTGGAACAATTCATTTTCCCTGGTTGTGTGAAAACTTCCAGCCTTGAGCTGAGAGCTGTCTCCCTGGAACTTTTGCTCATCAATCCTGGGCCTTGCTTACCCCCTGGGAACACACAGTGAGCTATTAATCCATCACACTCAACAGCAGCTCTTCAGATATTTGGAGACCACCATCTCACCACAGGGCTTCTCTTCCGGCTGAATATGTCCATTGCTTCTGCCCTCCCTTGTAGGCTGTAATTTTAGATTCCCACACACTCTGCTCACTCTGGTCTAGACAGTCTATTTTTTCTTTCACATATTTTATAGAAACCTGCTGTATAGACATAGAGGATTCTATTAGGAGCTCACAGCCTGGTGATGGAGAGACAATATTAAGTTAAAGATCACAAAAAGTAAATGGATGAGTGTAATTGAGATAAGGATGATGACAGAGAAGAACTCTATGAAAGCATGTGATGTTCTGATCCTGTCTGGGAGGGCCAAGGAAGGATTCTCAGAAGTGTTTTCTGAGCTACATTAGAATCAGCACATAAACCTCTCAGCAGAGAAACCAGCATAAGCAAAGGCCTTGTGGTCTTACCTTGTTTTTTTCAAAATGGAATATGGAACAAGATGACTATGCTAAGATCTCAGTAGGGTTTCCCAGCCCATCTGGTCATTTTTGTCGCCCTGGCTCCACACCAGTCTTTCCTAACATTTGTCTTCACTAAAGGCATCGTCACCATTTTCTCTAACATTTGAGTCCAAACTTTAGCCTTTGGTTCTTCCTTCCTATTTTTGTCTAGTCTTCTTATTTGTTAAAACCCTCACTTTTTTCATACCCACTTTTGTCCATAAGAGCTAGATGAGTTTTCCCCTTTATATAAAACCTACCTGATTCAGTCCTTTTTTTTTTCTTGCCTCAGATCTGATACTGCATAAAATAAACCACCTGATGGGGCACGCACTAATATCACCCCAGCTTGCATTTCTAGTCTCATGTTCTATGTTTTTGCATTTTGTGCTCTGGCCAGTTGGAATAACTTCCTTGAAGATTCCTCCTCCTGCTGCCTGAAGCAGCTTCCCATCTTACCCCTTTCTGTGGCAGTTTCCCTGTCCTTCAGAGACCACCTTGGTGGCTGCAATCTTTGAGAAGCCTTTGCTGATGCCTCCCCTATATGATCTCTCCCCAGGGGCACGTTGTAACATTTTATGACATTTTTCACACTTTGACCCTGAGTTATAACCGTGTGTGTGTGTGTGTGTGTGTGTGTGTGTGTGTCTGTGTGTGTGTGTAATAGACAAATGTTTGCTGCCTTGATTAGATGGAGGGTCAGCACAGGGTCGTGTGAGACCCTGGGAGTCAGCCTTTCCAAAGGAGATTCACATTCTGCATTTCAGAGTTCAGTCAGTAGTATTCTTGCAGAAGGAACCCTGACTGGTTTTCAGACCCTTAAGGTGAGAATTAATGGGTATTGTTTGGCCCACAACTTGAATTCATGCCTAGTTTTAGGAAATTGATTCTCCTGATCTCTGGGGAATGCACTGGTAAGAGAAATCCTAAAGTTGAGTCAGGTTGACATGTCTCTGTCCTGCCTCACACCCTCCCAACCCTCTCCCCCCTGCCCCCCAGATTTATCCCTGGCCTGTGGCGCTGCTGTCCTCTCATAAGTCCTTGGGGGCTGTGTTCTACCTGCTCTGTACACCAGTACCTAGAGGTCAGTGATAATTCAGACTAATAATAGCTTGGTTTAAGATTCCAGGTTAGCTCCAGGTTCCTTCACCCTGTGTTTTAATGCCAGACATGTAATTGAGAAATCATCCACCCACTTGTTTAGTATTTAAATAAATCATTAAAGTACCTTTTGGGAGTTGGAGCCTAAGGGCAAGAAGATCTTAACTACATTTGGGGTAAAATTGCCTCTTAAGGAAAACTGTTGAGTGGTGAATAGAGACCATCCCTGCTTCTAGCCAGTCCAGGGGCCAGTTCCTTCCCCCCTCCCCCACTGTTTCTGTTCCTGATCTTGCTTCTGTTCCTTTATTGACCATTTCTAGATTCCACAGCTGGTTTATTTAGTGGATTAGAAAATTAATTCTGTCCTCTTTTTACTATGCTGGATTGTTTTTGATCTGTTACAAGCTGTAGAGTGACATGCCTACTTTGTGCCTTATTATCATTGTGTGTGTTTCAGTTTAACTTCTGTTTTTCTGCCCTCTGGTCATCTGGGAACTTGTAGCTAATTTATTGAGATTACAAGGAGGTGTGAGGCCCTTTGTTTTGTTAGGAGTTATGTTCAGCAGCTGGACAGTTGTCCCTCCCTGTCATTCTCTGTGTTCTTCCCGTTTACAGAAATGGCTTTCAGTTTATAATAATACATAGTGTAATTTGTATACTTCTTGCTCTCATAATATATTCGCCTGGAGTGTTTTTTTCCTTTGCTGGGACTTTTGAATTGAGTCTTGAAATAGCAGTATTTTAAACTTCTCTTTGTTTTACTTTTTAGCCTGAAATTGGAGGAAATAGGGCCTAGAATTCAGAATCATAAATGCTGACTTTTAGCCAGAGAACTTTCTAGCTTATCAAGTAGTCCATCTCTTCTTGTATTATCTGTCTTGTAGTTTTTTCTTTCATATCCATTTTAAGAAGTTCTGCATTTATTAAAAAAAAATTAGAATAACAGTGTACTCAACTAAAAAAGGAAGCAAAAAGTTTCCTCTTAATACTTTGAAATCCCCAGCTTGTAATTTGTTACTAAAGACTTCCATTAATGTAGAAATGCTGTTTGCAAATAGAGTAGGAGTTGCACCCTGACCTGCATATTTGCTATTGGGAGAATCCCAGAATACCAAATTGAAACAACCCTGCTAAAGAAGTAAAGGATTTTCTTGATGTTATAGGTTAGATGTACAGACAGACCTTATTCATGTTAAAGGTAAAGTTCATTACCTTGATAAAGAAGGAGATTTTTATTGCAAGTACATGAATTAGGTACTTGAGGTCCTATTTTCTTTTCCTGAAATGTTAGACTGTGATTTTCTGGTGACCCCACATCATGATCCCCCAGCCACCACCTTCGCTATACTAGTTCTGAAATAGGATAAACTTAAATATGCCAAGACTGGGGCTCAGGGCACAACAATGGAGGTTATTAACAAACAGGCAATTAGCAAAAGGAAAGGGTTTCTAAGTGGCCACCTGTCTCACCCTGGATACTGTCTTGTAATCCCAAATAAAGGCCGCTCATTCAAAGTGGCGCCATCCCTTCCACGAGTTCCTGCAGCTGGCGGTGCGGTGCTGCTAAGGTGGCAGCACGGCCAGCAACACCTATTCAAAGATGGGGCTGGCCAGTGCCAGACACTGGTACTGGACGACACCATACTGGATAGCACTAGAAGTCACAGCACCCAGGAGGTGGTGCAGAGGGTCAGAAGCAGTAGCAGCTCTCAGGGAGCTGGACCCAGGCTGATGGTGCCCATCATCTGGTGACATCAGAGGCAGGGCTGGAGGACGGGGCAGCTTTAGGCTGCAGTTTATGCAGAGATCAATAAAATTCTTCCCAGAAGTCCAGATGAGTCTTCTTGATGAGTCTGTCCTCAAAAGTTTTTCTAGAAGGTCTTGATGAGTCTGTATCCAAGGATCTGATTTTGAATGAATCTTAGCTCTCTCACCCCCTCAGCTTATACCCACTGCCTTTCCAGCCTGATAGTCCTGTTTATACTTTCAGCTGTCTGGTGGGTGCTGGTTAAGCTTCAGGCACCTTGCTGTGTTTTCAGTCTGGTGTCGTATCAAAAGGGATACCCTGGCCTGTGCTTCCAGACCTGAACCACTGTGAGGCCAGGGCAGGCCCCTTGACTGTGCACTCAGGGAAGCTGCTGCTGGCTAGGCGTGCGTGCTTGTCCCTGAGCCAGGCTGTTGCTGTGCGGCTGGTTTTTAAACCCATTCATGCCCTATGGTGGCCGCAGCCTGCAGCTCCTGTTTCAGTTCTTGAGACTAAGAGTCTCCTCCACAATGTTAGCTCACATTATTCTCATCTATCTTAAAATGAGCCAGATGCCCTCCAGGTCTCCATCCTCAGGGCGCTGTGAAGCCCTGATGACTTTGCCCTGCCCTCTGCTCCTTGTTTTGTTTAAGCCTGTGTCTCCATCCTGATTGGCCCTCATTGTCCCAAAGGCTTTGCTGATCACTGAGCTGAGGCTTTTCTGAACTGGAGTCTTGACTCTGAGTGGGACGGTTACCCTTTCTCAAACTCCTTCCCCTCTTCTCTAAATAACAGAGGCTCCTATACCCTGGGAACCACAGGTTGCATCTGTATTGTGCTTTATACTCTTCTGGAAGTGCTTTCCCACATAACTTCATTTAGTCCAAACCTTTGCCTTCATGTTTTTCGGGTAAGTTTTGTCAGGGTACGTTGTAAAAATAGGGAACTGTGGCCCAAATAAGTTACATATAGTCTTATTAATGACTACACTGAAATGCTAACTTACTTCTCTTCACTTCTTATACTTTGCTGTATGCTTTCTAGTGTGGGGACACAGGGCTGAGCTGGCTACATGTGTCGTGGGGCCACATCTGTGGCACTTGCTCAGGAAGGGTCCTGCTGTCTCAGGAAGGTGCATCGATTTCACTCTTTCTGTGGTTGCTTTTAGTGCCTTTTGTTTTGCTCCAGATGGGCTCTCTAGGGAGCTTATCCCCCTTGGGAAAGTTGATCCCTTCTCTGAGCAACATTTGGTGCAACTCCTAGGAATTCCTTGGGATAAGTGGGCAGGCATAACACATGTAGTCAAAGAACGCTTCACCTTCTTAACATAGCTTACTTCCTTGCCAGAGCAACCTTTTCTGCCTCAATTTGTAAGTGATTAGGTAGCAGTAGACAACTTAAGGGATTCAGATATGTTTACTGAGTGGCAGCTGTAGGCTCACTGTTGAATTCATCCCACCTGTTCTTAAAGAACTCCAGAATGAGAAGTGTAACCACTTGCAGTGGTTCACAGTGTGATCCATGCCATCCTGAGATTTATAAGGATGAGCCTGGGCCCTGGAAAGGACTCATCCTGCCTGGGAGGTTGTGCAGGTCAGGAAAGTAGGGAAGAAGTAGCCTGCACCTAGTAGGGGGGTGGTGCTCTTCTAGGCAGGAGGGAGTAGTTTGTGTGCAGTGTG
The DNA here is from genome assembly GCF_014898055.3 of Talpa occidentalis. Lineage (NCBI taxonomy): Eukaryota > Metazoa > Chordata > Mammalia > Eulipotyphla > Talpidae > Talpa > Talpa occidentalis. Next base: position 48,117,223 of record NW_023605083.1, on the reverse strand, counting down.
AGGATGTGACAGCATGCCGTATTTTAGGGGACTGGCTTCTTGTACCACGTGTCTGAAAGTTTAGGATGCATGAATACATGACCTGAGGCTCATCCACGTTAAGTTGTGAAGAGTTTGATAAGCCTTAAAGAACTTGTAGAATGAGTGAAATTTTTGACATGATTAGATTTTTGATACCTGCTAAGATACAGCAAGAAATGCCAGGTGGAGAGTGTCAAGGCCACTGGCAGCAGGGACTTGGCCACAGTTGTTATCTCCAGGGTTCGTGGTTCTTATATTGCTGTTTACTGGGTTCTGCCACTGCTGCTCCTATTGCCAGCAGACCAGCAACCCTGTTAACACCTGTTTTCCTCTGGCCACAGAACACAGCACAGCGTTATTCCAGGAGCCAGTCTGCTAGGAAAAAACAACCACTTCCCCAGGACACACTCTTGTTTTCCAGTTTGCCGCCACTGCCGTTGCAGGGAATTCCAGCGGGGACTCTTCCTGGTTGCAGTTCCTTCACCTTTGTTATGTTCCCAATAAATAAAGGGTCCCTTGCTCTGATAGGTTGATATTGTTCATTTTTTAAGACTGAAATCCAGAGGGCTTAATTCCTTTCAATTCTATAACTAGATTTTGAAATCAGAGCCTGATTTCAGAATTGGATTCAGAAAGCCAGATAGGGCTGGGACTCAGTCTTCTGGAGCTTTCCTGGGTGTGATGTTTGTGGGGAGATGGGGTGCCTCAGCATTGTGGCCCCTATTGAGGGCTTCTGGGACTCGTTCTTTGTGCCCCTCAATTTGCCACAGTTCCATACAATTTTTCCCTCTCCCCTTTGCCAAGTGCTGTTTCCACACCCTTGTCTCTTAGCACTGGTTGTCCTTGCCTCGTCCTTGCCCCGAGCTCTCCTCACCCCAGCCCTGCACCTTCCTCCCTTCCTGAAATCCCCAAGCTCACACTTGTCCACTGGGTGAGATAGGATTCCGTGGGCCTGCACTTTCCTCTTTAGTGCTCATGGCTATTTAATAACTGTGCTGTTGTTTCCTAAAGACCCCTGAGTGTCAAGCACCGGGTTAAGTGTTTTGCAGTTTTGCAGCTGTTCCCTCTTTTAATTCTTACAACAACCTCTATAAGCCCCACCCCCTTTTTTAAAATTCTTTTTTTTTTTTTTTAAGATTTATTTACTTATACATACAAGAACTGAGGTACAGGCCAGAGTTGTGGGGTGGTGAGAGGATTCACCAGAGACAGAGTGGGGAACAGAACAGGCAGATCGTCTGAAATACACTGCTGAGGGGAGCAGCGGGTGAGTCAGGAGAGGTCTGCTGCACCATGTGAGTAGCTCCCTGGCCGGGGATTGAACTCATGCTGCAGAGACTGCGGACAACTTCATAGGTTGCATCTTAACCCCTTGCGCCAGCAGGAAGGGGATCAGGAAATGGACACATCACAGATAATAAGACCAGTTAGGAAAACTGTAGTTAGCAATGCCAGTTAGCCAGGACTCAGCATCTCAGGGCCATTTAACACCAGATCTAGGTTCTTAACTTGAGTGTTTCACATGGGTGAAACTTACAATTGAGATATGCACTTTGAAAAGTACAAAATCATGTGTATATAGTTCAGTGCTTTTTTTTTTTTTAAACCAAGAGCACCAAGAAATCCCTCTTAAGTCACTTCCAGTTGCTGAGGAAGCCACCACCCCAACTTTTAGTACCGCAAGCAGGCAAATTATTTTTGTCTGTTTGCCTTCTGGAAGTGCAGCTGTACCATGTACATTGTCTTGTGGCTAGCTTCTTTCCAAATTCAGGTGTGAGAGTCTTCTAAGTTTATTAACTCCTCCTCCTGGTTGATGTTTCTTTTCCTAGTTCTTCAGTTAGTAGAGAAGACAAGTTTCTTTCTGGGATCTCTTGAATGACATCATGATGTGCCAATATGTGGCCTTTTTTCCAAAGACATTCTTCCTGTAGGAGAGTAACTATCTCCCGACCATCTCATTTGCCCCTCTGGTTTTTCCTTCCAGTTGACCCCTCTTTTAGGTCCATCAGTCCATCACGTTGTTCTGGCTTGTTCATTTGATCATGATCTCCAGCACAGTGGACCTGGCCAGCTTCCTCTGAGGCCCACTGCGACTGATGTATTAACATCCATGTGGGTTTCCTCTGGGGTGGGCGAATGTTCACAGCTTTGGCAGCAGTTCACTGCTCTGTGAATCAATTTTAAATTGCCTCAGTATGATGATCACAGACTTCCTGTGTGCTTTAAAGAAGAGGACACCTGGGAGAGAGGTGGGTGTCTTCCAGAGAAGAGTGTGCAGCTCTCCCTCTGTACTCTGTAAATCTATTTTAATCTGGAACATTTAACATTATAATCAAGTTCCAATGGAAGCAAGAGAAAATTTCCTTTCCTTGAAAATCCGGAATTGTGGAAAAGGGTGCCTGATGGAAACCTTGCCCACCTGGAGGTGCCCACCTCGATTTGTGGCAGACAGGGAGAAATGAGTCTTCATGGGTGCCATGATTCTCATAGCATATAGGCTTGGAGAGGCAGGTTTTATCCCCACATCAGCCACCAGTCTTCCAAAATATGGTCACCTTGATTGTTATCTAAAAATTCACTGGGCATTTCTCCAGCTTCAACAAATGAAAATAATCCATTTGTTATTTTCAGACCAATCGTGGTCCCTGATACCTTGATCACATTACTTGCCACGAAATCTTGAAGAATCAGCCTGGAACATATATGGACTTATATGTAGTCTTACAACATCTAGTTCTTGGACAAAATAATCTTCAAGGACCAAATAATGCCCCCTGAGTCTAACTCTGGATATCCCATAATAGATGACTAGGTTCAGTGAACTGTAATGTGCGTGTGTGGAAATAGTGTGTGGACTTGATACATTACTAAGGACACTCAAGGATGGATACGTTGGATAAAAAATGAGATTTAGTGGTTCGATGACGTAAGGACTTCAAGCTATAGTTGATTTATATGCGTATTTATTTCCCAAGGTATTCTGGGTGATTCCCGTTAAGTGTGCTCAATTATTTAAATTAAGAGTAACATTAAGGATTTAGGGCTTTTAATATTATCAGAACCAATTTATCAGGAGATAACAGATCTCTGTGTTTTTATCCTTTGGGGGATGGGGAAATGCTTTAAAAATCTTCATGTATTTGATGTTTTGTTTTACTGAGGGAAAATAATAGCATATATTTTACTTTCAGGCTGCGGAAGTATGTGGGTTCTTTGTGCAAGCTGGTGAGACCTAATATATCAGTTTTCAGTTCTGTGCTTGCTACATTATTTTATAAAATTTGAGTTCTCATTAAAGTGAAGACTTAAGTTCTGTATTAATAACCTTGGTCTTTAGAGCTGTGAAGGGATGGCAAGGTGCCAATATAACAAGTTGCAGAAAGGGCTGGATTTTACCCAGAGGGCACTAGGAAAGCGGAAACTCTATAGACTTGACTTACTGTTTGTATACATGAATGTATACTAAAGGGATAATGTAGATCCTCTAGTAATGCCTTAGAGTCGAAGAAAATGTAAGCAGTGGTTTTGAGAGTGATGTGGGCATGATTCCTTCAGTTAGAACGTGGGGCAGAAATAGTCACACTTTTGTTTCTTCCATCCTCCTCATGCATGTTTTATAATATCTGTAATATATCAGTGCTTATTAGAGAAAAAAAAAAATCCGCTTTAAGATTTTGGCATGAAAACAGAGCTGTGCACTACAATTAGACTTGTTTATATTTAGCAGAGGAAGGAAATAATCGTTTAAATAACACAGGAGTTTATTTCCCTCTCCCACAAAGACACTGGCCACAGACAACCCAGCACAGGGATCCCAGCCCATGGTGTCACCAGGACCTCTGCATCCTCTCCTCTCTGCCTCCACCCCAGGAGGAATACCATCTTCAGAGTCACTTGGTGACTCAAAAGAGCAACTTGAGCTCTAGTCATCTTGCTCATAGTGCAGAGAGCGGAAAGAGAAGAGGGCAGGCATGCCTCCTTCTCTTAAATTCTCTTAATTAATAAACTTTTTTTCAGAGCAGTGTAAGCTCATAGCAAAATTTAGCAGAAAGTAGAGTCCCCATCCTTTAAGGGTGTGAACTTGAGTGTTACCCCATAGCTTTTGCCTACATTTGCCTCATCAGGGAGAAGATGGGACACCTGGCTGATGGGAAGCTGGGAAGAGTAGTCTTTTCGGTGGGAGCTTTGCCGCCTTCGATAAAAATGGGCTTTGTGGCTAAGGTAGACAGGGAGGTTGTTGAAAAGGAAACTTGAAATCTGTCATAAAGCAATTTGACATAAGAGTCTCCTTTATTCTCTTGGTTATGCAAAAGACAGCTTAAGTCTAAACCTTAAACTGCTACGTTTAGAGAACGGTATTTATTTGTTCGTGTTGAAATATACTGTTTACTGTGTAATTATGAGTTCTTAAGGGCTTCATCTTAACATTGAAAACAATCATTGTAAATTATGTAAAGAAATCATACAATTACACAAGGTACATGGAAGGAGGTATTTTATGTTAATTTGGGAGCACATTTAGTGTTTTATAATGGGATTTAAAGGAATGTTTTATGCAGTGGGTAAACACCATTTAAAAATTGTTTAAAAATGTAAAAATACAACTCATGTGTCTTTTGGTATCCCCATATTTCTATTATTATTCCTGTTATTTTCTATTACTTAAGTTTGCTCTGTCAATAAATTCTTCAACTTATATTGATTTCAAAAGGAGACGACAAAAAGACCTTTGCTTTGTCTTTCTCATAGAACCTGTTGAGGTAATGACTGTTTTATTGTTTGTGTTTTCTGTGTTCTCTCCTGTCCTTCACCCTGTTCTTCAATCATCTCCTCCCCAAAAGTGCATACTCCTTCCACGTCACTGCAGATGGACAGATGCAGCCTGTCCCTTTCCCCCCCGATGCCCTCATTGGACCCGGAATCCCCCGACACGCTCGTCAGATCAACACCCTGAACCACGGGGAGGTGGTGTGCGCCGTGACCATCAGCAACCCCACGAGACACGTGTACACAGGGGGGAAGGGCTGCGTCAAGGTCTGGGACATCAGCCACCCCGGCAATAAGAGCCCCGTCTCTCAGCTCGACTGTCTGGTGAGTGCACAGGAACCAGTGCACAAGGATAATTTCTCCCTAGAGACTCAATAAGGAAATAGCTGTCCAGGCCTGGGTTTCATTCCCATTATGAGGAAATGGAAGCTCATTCTGTTTCCTGTGTTAGCTATTTAGCTCCCCCTTTGCCCCCACCCCTTCAAATGGGAAGGTTTCATTTGTTGCTCTTTTCAGTGGTTAAATCCCAGAGCTGATGGATTTGTTTTAAAAAAACATTTTATGGTAGTTTACAGAGGCTCTCCTTGTTTGGATGTGTATACAAGAGGAGTTTCCCATTTAATGGATGAAAACGCAGCTAAGCCTGGTGTCTGATCCCTGCAATCCACTCAACTTTTAATTTCCTGATGTCTGTGGATAAATATTGAATAGTAAACATTTGATAATGTGGCATAAAACCCAATTCTGAGTAGCATCTGTTTTCAGGGAGATCTGGGAGAGCTGGTTGTGTTTTATTAACTTCAGGAAAGGGTTAATAGATCACACTGCAAGAAACCAGGGCAGCTGCCTGCAGCACAGCAGTGGTGGGAATGCTTTCCCACGGCACCTGATCCACTCCTTGGTGGTAGGAGAACACCATTTTGCATTTTTCAGGATCATAGAACATGCTAGGACAAGTTCCCGCCTCTGAACTGTAACCCCAGGATTTACAGACCACATACCATTGTCCTTAAGCAGACTAAAGACTGCTCTGCCCCCAGTGTGGTGTCTGCCTGTACTTTGCTCTTGCAGATGGCCGTTTGGCAAATGGTCAGGATTCCAGAGAGCATTTCCAAAAAGAAGAGTAGCGCTGTCTTAGCGGAACAGACTTTTGTGATCATAGATACTTAAGTCAAATAACTTGAAATATCTCCTTTTATTGCAACTTTAAACAGTTAAACTTATGCTTAAGTCTAGTCTAACTCATATAGTAGTAGTGGGAGTATTTTATAACACTTTTTTTTTTTTAATTCATGCGCCTAAATTTTCTCTGACCTTTTTTTAAAAGATATATTTATTTATGCATTCAAGAACTAGGGTGTAGGCCAGAGGTGTGGGGGGTGAGAGGATTCACCAGAGACAGAGTGGGGAGCAGAACGGACAGATGTATTGAAATATACTGCTGAGGGAAGAGGGTGAGACAGGAGAGGTCTGCACCGTGTGGGTACCTCCCTGGTCTGCCAGGGGTCGAACTTGTGCTGCAGTGGCTGTGGATAGCTTCATAGTGCTGCAACTTAACCCTTTGCGCCACCAGGGATGTCCCAAGTTTCTCTGACCTTTGAATGACAGCCCATGGTTAAAGCATGATAAAAAGTTGGGGTTCAGGGCCTCCCTGGTGGTGCAGGCGGTTGAGCACCACACTGTGAAGCTGTCCACAGCCTCTGCAGCGTGGGTTCAATCCTGGCAGCTGGCGAGAATCCACATGGAGAGACAGACCTCTCCTGTCTCACCCGCTGCTCCCCTCAGCAGTGCATTTCGTCAGTCTGCCTGTTCTGTTCCCCACTCTGTCTCTGGTGAATCCTCTCACCCTCCCACACATCTGGCCTGTACCCCAGTTCTTGTACAAATAAATAAATAAATAAATCTTTTTTTAAAGGTTGTGGTTCAAGGATAGCAGTTACTTCTTTCGGTAGGGAGAGTCATTTTAGGTCCTACCTTTTTAAATATGTCTTGACTTTGATGAAGAAATGCCTTCTTTGATCATTTTCTTTGGCCTTTGTATTAAGAAGCTTAAATATATCAACAGCCATGTTATAGCTTGAGAAAGCAACTCTGTTAAGTTCTTAGACAAGGATCTTCTGGCTGATGAAGACAATGTAAGCCCTTAGATCAGAGTTAAGGGTAATAAAAACCAAAATAAGGGCAAGGCAGAGGGAGAGGGTCTGCAGTTTCCAAAGAGTAAATAATGGATGGTGATGAGGTCAGAAATTTATAAATGAGTTTTGAAAGTGCTTTTTTCATAGAGAAGTACAATGTACACCTACCTTACACCTACTGGTAATTTAATTTCTGTCTGCTAGCAGGAAATTAGACATCAGGAACAGTTTATCCAAGCGTTCACGCATGCCCTAGCAGTCCTGTGAATGTGTTCTGTTTACTTTCACAGGAGACAGTTAAAATCAGATCCCAGTCTTTACTACAGAACTCTTGCTTTGTTAGTGTATATGAAATGCCACTTCTCAAATCAAAAACCGAGATAGCAGTGAGAGAATATGGCATTATTACTGCTTGGTAATGCATTACAGCAATTGAATTATATTCCACAGAATAGAGATAACTACATCCGTTCCTGCAAGTTGCTCCCCGACGGTTGCACCCTCATTGTGGGAGGGGAAGCCAGTACTCTGTCCATTTGGGACCTGGCGGCTCCCACCCCACGCATCAAGGCGGAGCTGACATCCTCGGCCCCCGCCTGCTACGCCCTGGCCATCAGCCCCGACTCCAAGGTCTGCTTCTCGTGCTGCAGCGACGGCAACATCGCCGTGTGGGACCTGCACAACCAGACACTGGTGAGGTGAGCAAAGGTGGATTCCCTCCTTGAATGCTTGGCCAGCAGACCCATCCCCCCTGCTTCTCTGACTGCTCCCCGGTTAGGAGAGTGCATAGGCAAAACTGTTGCTATCCTGGGGGCTTACATTCTTGCTGCCATGTTTGGGTGTCACTCAGACTGAATTTGTACCTCCCTAAGGTTCCCATTCTTTAGCCAAAGCTGCTTTGAAAACATACCTAGCTTTTGCCAATAGGGTATGTACTGGGTATTATGTGGCCATAGGAAGGATTTGAGTACTACAGATCTTCCTTCTCTTACCACAGGATTGAGTCCTGACAAACCCATCAAGGACTTATATTAGCCTGCAGTGGGCCAGAATCACCTAACACAAAGCCCATCATATAATGGAGCATTGAATTTCTCATGTAACTTACTGAATGCTGTACTGTCAGTGAAAAACAATCTGTAGAGCACAGTGGTCAGCCTCATGATGGCATAGCCCCAGAGGCCATGTCTCGCTGTCACTGCAGCCCAGCAGCACGAGGCCAGTGCGTCATATCTCTGGCCTGGGAGAAGACAGAATTCAAGACTTGAAGCACGGTTTTTAATGAATGTGAATCACTCACATAGCACTGTCAAGTTAAAACAAACTTAAGTTGGGGACCTTGCGTAGATGTTTGTGACTTTGGCAAGAAGCTTGTGTGAACAGAAGCCAGACTGATAAAGAATAACAGAAAATCAACAAAAGGCCATTACAAGAGGTAGTTCCACGAATTTCACCCATAAAAGGGTTTTAAAGTATCTGTGTTTCCCAATAGCTAAATAAGCCCTGTCCAGGGGTCGTTCCGCCCGGCTTCCTGGAATCTGACTTCCTAGCAGCCGCAGTGGGTGGTTCTGCCCCTTCATGTCTCTTCTTGGTCCCTGCCAGCTCGCTCCCTTAGCAGGAGTCGGCGCTCATACCAGACAGGTTATAGAAATTTAAAAGCAAAATCCAAAACAAAGCATCAAGGGCAAAACTATATTGCGTTCAGCCCTTTTGTTTCACGGTCCATCATTCTTCAGAAGCAGGCTTTGTTTATGGTGCAATTTTCAGCTCCTGGAGTAGTGAGCGGACCTCCTCTGCTTCGTGCCCGTGTCCCAGACAGAAGGGGTGGAGTGTAGAAATCCTACCAGCAGCTCACACTCCCTTCACACCGCCTCTGTAGAAATCCAGTTGTGTGTCTCCAAGTCAGACTCTGTCCCTGGTGTGGCAGCTATTATTTTCTTGCCACTTGCTGGGCGACTCAGGGTAAGCAAACTGGACAAATGGAGCCCAATCGGAAAGCCTCTTCAGACTTTTAGCCAGCAAGTATTTGTTGTTCTTTCTTTAAAAACTTAACAAATAACCCTTTGAAAATTTCAATTCTAGGAGATTTTCAAATATTAATCCTTTTCATCCTTATAACATCTGTACCCGGTTTTGTAGCGGAGGAACCTGAGGTGCAGAGAGCTTAGGTTTGCTTGCTCAGGGTCACACAGCCAGGTGCCATGGTGCTGTGAGGGGTTCCGGGCATTCTGCTGTCCTGTCTGTTCTGACCCTGCTCTACGCCAGCCCTGGGAAGTCAGTCCTGTTGGCTGCAATATACAGTAGCACTCCGCAGACCTCTTTCTCTGTTGGGCTGGCCACATGTGGCTAAGAGTCGCTTCATGCAGCAGGCAGGAGGGTCTTTGCATCTGCTGAGATCCAGCATCGTAGAATCTGCCTTCTATGAGCCGAGTAGCACTGAGATATGTGGCCAGAGGGGGTGGAGATCTCCTGTCAAGCACTGAAAGTTATCTGAGGAAGACATTTATAGTTGAGGACTGAAAGTATTTCTTGAGCTCTAGAAATAAAAAGTCAGAAGGTATTGAAGAGGAGGTTTCAGAAGCTGTTTGAAAGAAAAGTGTCCCTTTCAAAAGGTGACGCCTGCATGACCATTGGGGAAGGCTTTCAGGTCATCGGGACATTGAGGTGCCACCTGCATGGCAGCAGTGGGGGGAATGGTACATGTGGGGAGTGCCCTGAGACAGGGGATTAACTTGCCATAAGGAAGACTCACATCTTGTCTAGCAATTCAGTGCAACAGTGATGCTTTTTCTCCTCTTCTCTGTTTTTTAAATTCCAGGCTTAGCCTAAGAGTTTGGAGCTCTGTCAGAATAAATGTGAGGGGACCTGAAGGGAGGAAAGGCCTGGAAACTTTTCTCTTGGTGTTGAAATTCCCAAGTAGTTATCTAAGAGAGCCTGCCTAATGATTGGGCCCCTGACCAACTCTCACCTGTTCTTGCCCCCCAGCTAGCTCCCTCTTGGCACGCAAAACCATGTCCAGGACCCCAAAACCTCCAGCTCTCCTGTTTCTTACATTGCATGCCTCCCAGCCCCAGCCTTGCCAGCCCTGCCTAATGCCTGCGGAGCTACTGCAATGAGCAGGCCTCTGGGTTGATTGTTTTTGGCAGAAGCATGAGGTTCCCCTTTAAGAGAGCAACCTTGTGCTCAGCTTCAAGGCAGGGTCTTACAGGGGTGCGCATGGGGTGGCCTCCGCAATTAGCTTTGTCTCTGTTGAGTGCTTCTGAGTCAGGAGGCCAGCATGACCATTTGTCTCTGGGAGTCCAGATTTCCTAATGCAGGGCTCTTTCTAATACAGAAAGCAAGGTTGAGTAAACACATGAGCTCATGCTTTGTTGGCATCAAGGGCACCACTGTGTTGATTCTCTCATGGAAACACGAGTACTTCTGGACCCGGAGCTTATACTGAAGCAATGCAGTCCAGACAGCTCTAAAGGGCAGGCCTTCCTCTCTCTTTAAGGAATACATGCGGGATTTGGTGTTTGTGTCTTCTTTTCCCTTCTTTTAACACTTAAACACTTTTCCAGACCTGGGAGGAATTTTACCTTCCAGACGGATTTTTAAGAATAGTTGTAGAAACATATTTGACTGCTTCTGCACCGCAACCTAAATGGCATTCCATTTCTTTAGCACTTGGATCGTGAAAAAAGAAAAAGAAAATCTGCAGGTGCTGTTTCCCTGCCTCCTCCGGGGAAGGTTAGTTTGATCTTGCACATCAGCAGACACTGAAGAGATGACACACACACACCGAGTCCAAAACTAACAACACAACAGTGTTTACCTTGAGCTCTGGCAGGAAATCATTATTCAATCTGGTTTGTTTTATCAGGCAATTCCAGGGCCACACAGACGGGGCCAGCTGTATTGACATTTCTAATGATGGCACCAAGCTCTGGACGGGCGGCCTGGACAACACGGTCAGGTCCTGGGACCTGCGCGAAGGGCGGCAGCTGCAGCAGCACGACTTTACCTCACAGGTGACGGCTCTTCCTCCCTGGGCTTGCGTTCCTGTGCAGCATGGAAACTTCCACCCCAGGACACTAATAGCTGCACAGACAGGCTAGAATTTGAGAGGCCAGTTTAAAGAAACACCCTGAGGTGCTAAGGGTAGTTCCTGAGATCCTGTGGGTTAAGACATGTAAGCTGTTTTATTTACATAGGGTTCATTTAAGAGACTCATGCGCTGAAGGGTAGATAGGTTCCCTTCTGCAGTGTTTGATCTGTCCTCTCCTCAGCATCTCACGTGAGAGTGAGAGATGATTGTTTGATTCACGTGTAACTAGAGGAATATCATACAGAGTAAAATCAAAACAGCTCTGAAAGTTAATTCATTTCCCTTGTATCAGGAAGCTTCAGTGGATGAGGATCTCAGTGATAGCCCATTTTATTACTCATTTTTGGAAGCTGGACTTGTGGCTGCCTAGTTGCATGGAGTTTCAAAGTGAAATACAATAGAAATGGCAGCTTTGATTGGATGGGGAAAATTATTTAGATGTTGAGTGAATCAGACTTGTTTTGGGGAAGAGAGTTCTTGCCATTTTAAGTGCTTTCTGATGGTAAAATTGTTCTTTTGAATAATAAAAATTCTACTGAGAAAAGTAGAACAAAGTGGGAAAAGTCAATTTGTTCTGAATTCCCTGTCCCTGTTAAAACATTGTGTTCAGTTTCTTACAGTCTTGTCTGTGATAGCCCCTTTTCTGGTGTGAGGATACTGTTTTTGTCTGCCTTTATTTTTTAAAAACTGCTTACAGAAATTTAGAAAGTATGTTTACGTATATATGTGATTACAGAGTATGTTCAACCATACGTGAAAGTGCAGAGAATTATATAACAGACCCCACATGCCCACCACACAGCTTTAACAGTTAGTAGCCTAGCACCATTTTGTCTCCTCTCTCTCTCATCCCCACCCCCAAACACTGGATCATTTCAATTAATCCCAGACTCATATCATTTTTCCCCATAAGTATTTCAGTTAGCATCTGTAGAACACAAGAACGCCTTTTGACACACATGAAAACCATTATAATTAAGGATAATCTTTTAATTTCATCACGTATGAAGTATTTCACTTCTTTCTGATTGTTTCGCAAAGGTTTTAACACTTGGCTTATCTGGGTTGGGGTGCTGGGCGTGTGGATCTGACCACAGTCTGGGATTCTGGGATCATACCCCCCACCCCCCGTTGGCTGCCTTTCTCCATTTGTTCCCATTTCACTTCCTAAGTTTATTGGGCAAAATAACCACTGAGTGTGTTCTGCTTGATGTAGATCTTCTCCCTTGGATACTGCCCAACGGGGGAGTGGCTGGCTGTGGGCATGGAGAGCAGCAACGTGGAAGTCCTCCACGTAAACAAGCCCGACAAGTACCAGCTGCATCTCCACGAGAGCTGCGTGCTGTCCCTCAAATTTGCTTATTGTGGTGAGTTCCACTGAAAGGAAACTGGAAGACATTGATGGCCTAAGTGGAAAATACTTCTCAAAAAGCATCGGAGAGATCATATCTGGAAAAAATGTTATTCTCTAAGCAGCTGGGGGCAATAATTCTTAATATGTCCCTGTGAGCATAGAGCTGTCTGTTTCAGTCTGTTTTCCCAATTTGAGAAAAGTCTGTAGGTGATGAAATTGCCTAATACAAGAATTTGACGCATTTGGTTTTGGTGGGAGGAAGTTGGGGTGGGGGTGGGGTGGGGGCATTTGAAAGAGGGGTGGGTGGGAATTTATGGAAGTCATCATGGGCAGAGACAGCAATATTCAGCTGCACCCAGACTGTTACACTCTGCAGAGTAGATAAAGTGGGAACAAGTTCACATGGAGTCAAATACTAGTTCATGGGATGGATGGATCAATCAGTTGATTGATGAGTCACTGTTACTTATTACCATGTTTTATATGTCAACGGCAGTTTATTCCTTTCTAATCCCATTTTATCATGAGAAGACTAAGGAACAGTTAGGAGACTAAATACAACATCTGAGGACCTATGTACTGAGTGGTGATGCTGCCTGTTATTTACCTGGTGGCTAATGGGTTGACGCAGTCCCTGCTACTACTCTGATGCAACCCAAGATCTGAGAAGGTTCACAGTGGAGCCCAGATTTAAAGCCTGCTTTTTCCAGTGATGTCATAGCCCAACAACTTGGACATGGCAGTATTAAAGTTCAGACTTTGAGTAAAAGGCTAATAGTTCAGTAGGAGTTTCCATCTAGTCAAACGCTTCTGTTCCTTTGCTAATTCCAGGTAAATGGTTTGTGAGTACTGGGAAAGATAACCTCCTCAATGCGTGGCGGACCCCCTATGGAGCTAGTATATTCCAGGTGAGTCTGTGGCTGACCTAGAATGACAGCTGAAGTAAAGGAAGGTGGCTTGGAGGGAGTGGGCCCTGTGTACCCCCGTCCCACATTAAACACAAGCCTACTGTTTTCTCTTCCAGTCCAAAGAGTCCTCATCTGTGCTTAGCTGTGACATCTCTGTGGATGACAAGTACATAGTCACTGGCTCAGGGGACAAGAAGGCCACAGTCTATGAAGTCATCTACTGAAACATTATGTGGTTGAATGTTTATACTTGAATTGGGCCAAAATGTTTTGAATTTGTAGAAATAGAGAAGTTGTAACTTTAAAAGAAAAAACCACGAAAACCTGTTTCCAAGCCTTGACACAAAACTACTTTGAGTCTACAAAGAGGTGGCGGTGACAAGCCCGTCGACAGAAGGTCACCACTGCCTAGACCAAATGGAACGCCTAGGCGAGGTGGACAGAGGGGCCAAGGGTTGAGGCTTGAGGAACGGACCCTGCTGACCGGGCGGAGCCCGCGCTCTTTCTGTGTGACCTGCCGAGACGACCTTTCTGTTCCCTGCGCTTCCCTTCACGTTCCGTCCTGGTAGAGCAGTGGTGTCTCCAGTGAACTTGTTTCCTGGTTTTGCATCTTGTGAAATGTTTTTTTGTATTTTTGTTGAAGGTTAAACATTTGTATAAATTGTAAATATATTTGGTTTATTACAGTAAAGGCTTTAGTACCAATAAGCGGTTTGCCTTTTCCTTCTTGTTTTTATCAGCACTTTGGGATCACTGATGTGGGTTTTATGACTTAAGTCCAAACATTTGTAGAGGAAGTATTAAAATGCACTTCTTATTTTATAAATATATTTGGTCATGGATTCTCGTGGACTGGAACCTCACCAGTACCCTCCTGAGTTACTGGAAACCCAAGTCTAGGAATCGCGTGGAGGTGAAGCTATATCAACGACAGTTTTATTGGGGAAGCTAAAATAACTTTGTTGAGAGCCAATCTTTTGTTTAGGATACTCTAGTGATACGAGGTTACAAAGCAAACCTTTGGTTTTTCTTGGCGATTCATTGGAAAACAGAATATTCTTTTCTCTAGGAAGGTCCAGCCATTTTAAAAATATAGTTGCTCCTTTCACAAGCTTTACATTTCAAGAAATGTAGGGGACTTGACTTTAGTATTAAGATCAATGGTGTTCACAAAACTGTAGACTTCATTAACCTGTAAAAGAAAGGTTGGATGTCAGCTCGTTTTCTCATTTGTACTTATTTGCTCTATTAACTTATTAAGACAACCCCACCCAAGGCTTTTCCTGCAGCTACAGCCATTGCTGCCTATCAGTTGTCTGGTTTTTATCTTTATGGACATGCCTTTCCTCCTTGATTAGATGGAACTTATAACCCTGAGCTTTTAATAAGTTAGTGTTTCCTACTATAAAGGCTACAGAGCTCATTCTTTCTACACCTATTATTTACTGTTATATTTTAGAAACTAATGGTTAATAATTTTAAGCCTGTTTTCCTGGCTGATTAAAAATAGCACCTAAGGAATGTTTAATGTTCTTGTTTTCTTACAATCCAGCAAATTGTTGGCAGTTTGTCTTAATATTTTTCATTTGTTTTTCCAGACCTCCTTGTTTTTATACATTTAACTAACGTTTTGTTTGCCTTTTGCCAAAATAATATTTACATACAGTTTGTTAAATATTTTCTCTTCTCATTAAGCGAATGGCAAAACTTTAATTACTGGAGCTGATTTCTCGCTCTTCCTTTTCTTGAATAATGAAGTAGGATTCTATTGTACAGACTCTGACTTATTAGCGTTTTACTTCCTCATTTCTCCTTCCCTTCCTTATTTCCCTATTTTCTGTAATAGTGGGGTAGAGGTTGAGTTGCTCCAGAAGAAGCTGAACAACACGGTGGCTTCCAGGCCACCAGGGTTGGTTCGGCCCCACCCAAGACCGGAGACCCTGACCAGCAGTGCAGCTCACACATTCATGGCCAGTCCAGTTACCCCACTTTACCCAGCAGTGGGGACAGAGAAATCCAGTTCTTTGTCAGGTAGTCATATGATTGACTAGGAAGTATGGTTTCTTACTCAAGCGCTCAAAGAGAAAAGGGGTAGCAAATCTGAAAGGATTCTGGGTTAAAGAAATAGTCCTGTATTTGCTATAGGGGCATTTTCTCCCTTCATGCTCTATAATTTTTTTTTTTTTTAAGATTTATTTATTTGTGCATATAAGAACTGGGGTATAGGCCAGAGGTGCAGGGGGTGAGAGGATTCACCAGAGACAGAGTGGGGAGCAGAACATGCAGACCGACGGAAATACACTGCTGAGGGGAGCAGCAGGCAAGACAGGAGAGGTCTGCTTCGCCATGTGGGTTGCTTCCTGGCCGGCCGGGGATCAAACTCGTGCGGCAGAGACTGTGAATTGCTTCATAGTGTAGTGCTTAATCCCTTGTGCCACCAGGGAGGCCCCCATGCTCTATAATTTCCCAAACTTAGGACATTCTCTCTCTGATGGCACTTCCTGAAGGTTAGATCTCATCATTGATTATCTGGAGTCTGATGAAATCAGACTGTTTGCTTTTGGATGAGACAATGGTTTGCTGGCAAGACCTGAAAGAGGAATTCACTACAAAGTGTGCAATGTGATGATTTGATATATGTATATCTTCTGAAAGGCTTCTCCACATCGAGTTAACATCTGTCACTTCTCGCATACTTGCTTTGTTTTTGTAGAAACACATATTGACCCTTTCAGCAAATTTCAGTTTTACAATACTGTGTTATCCTCAGATCTTATTCAGTATACAACTGAAAGTCTCTTTCTTACCGACCTCTGTCCCCCACTCCCTAGCCACTGGCAGTCACCTTTCCACTCTGTTTCTGAGATCAACGTAAAAATGTTATCACCTATAAGTGACACGACGAATATTTGTCCTTTGCTCTATGTATTATTTTACTCAGCATAATGCCCTTCAGGTTTTCCATCTTGTTGTGAATGTCAGGAATTCCTTCTTTAAAAAGACCAGATAATCCTTTGTATAGCTCTGTATCTCTTAACTATGTTCTGGTCATTGATGGACTTGTCCCTACAGACTATTCCATGTGGCATAGGTGTGTAGGTTTGTGTAGTCACACTGCGAGAATATTCACACAGTGACAGAATTGCCTCACAAAGGAACCCTATTGTTGAGTGCTGCGTTTGTCTGTACTATATACTCATACATTTCCTTCACCTGTTCATCTTATGAATGGACATTTAGGTTGCTTCCATACTTTGGCTATTGTGAATAATGCCGCAGTGAACATGGGGTACAGATAGCTTTTCGAAATGATTTCATTTCCTTCATATATATGTAATAGTGGGATTGCTGAATTCTAGTTTTAACTTCTTGAGACATCTCCATAGAGTTTTCCATAGTGGTTGTACAACTTTAAAATCCCACCAACAGGGGCCTCCCCAGTGGCTCGGCGCAGCCTCCACTTGAGCTCTGGGTTGTGAAGCTGCCTGCAGCCTCTGCAGCCCCAGTTCTATCCCCGGCCACCAGCGAGGGTCCCACATGGCACACAGACCTCTCCTGCCACGCCCACTGCTCCCCTCAGCGGTGTACCTCGCCAGTCTGCCTGCTCTGCTCTCCCCTCTGGCTCTGGTGAATTCTCTCACCCTTCCGCGCTTCTGACTGTACCCAGTGCTTGTATAAGTAAATAAAAAATTTAAAAAAAAATCCCACCAACAGTGCACCAGGGTTCCTTTCTCTCCATATCCTCACTGGTATTTTCTCTTGTATTTTTGGTAATAATCCTCACAGCTGCGGGGTATATCTCCCTGTGGAAACAGATTTGTGTTTCCTTGGTGACTAGTGATGTTGAGCACATTTTCTTGTACCTGTTGGCCATTTGTAGATCTTCTTTAGAAAAATGTCTATCCATTCTCTGTCCATTTGAAAATTGGTTTATTTGGGGACCTTTTTTTGCCATTTAGTTTACTTTTTCTTTATATTAAAATTTATTCACAAGTTGGAATGTTGGGTTTGCCATAATTTGACCATTTCTCGTTTGTTAGGTATGTAGTTGTTTCAAACACTGAGATATTAAGATAGTCTTTGTAAAGAAAATGTTGATGTGTCACTTTCTCTCCTTTATTTTGTTCCTTACGATTTTTCTAAGAAGTAGAGTCACTGGATCAAAAGATAGAATAATTTTTCAGATCTTTGATATGATTCACTGTTAAGTTGGCTTCCAGTAATACTGGACCCATCTAACTACTCCTAGCAAAGCATGGTAATGCTAGCATGTCTCAGCTCAGGCACCCTGTTCTTTTAAAATATATGCTAGTGAGAGGCAGTAAATGGTAATCTAATTTTCCCATTTAGTTTTGTCTGAGAATCATATCCTGAGAATGTCAGCATATTGACAATCTATCTCCATACTTAAGATGTCAGTTCTATTGACAGACTATTTCCAGAAAAGCTTTCATAGATCCTTGATAGGTTCTTTTCAACAAGGTGGATGTCTGATTTTCTCAAGATAGGTTTGCTTGTGTATAAATGTGTATATTCTATTTTTCAATATTAAGAATCTATAGTTTTCAGGAATGAAGTGTATTAATTATTTACAATTACTATTTGTCACTTGCCTCAAAGGTGTAATTTAGCGTCCTCCATGCTTGTAAACCTTTGGAATAAGGTAAATGTAGGCAACTATAAGCCACCAGTGTTTGTTGGTTAAAATGCAAAGTTCTGTGATTGCATGAATCATAGCCTATTTTTAATGAGAATGCAAATTGGAAATGGCCCACTGGGCCCTGGTGTGTTAGAAGAACACTGCACTTAGAATGAACTCTAAATCAGGTACAGATCCCAGGTGTGACCCAGAGTTATCATTTGTTTGTGGCCTTGGAACAGTCCTCAGCCCCTCTTGGGATCTTTCTTCAGTTGCAACGTTAGAATAAAAATGCCTTTCTTACAGAGTTTAATGAGATACCATTTTTTGAGAGGTTGACGATTTTAACAAATTTAACAATCATAAATTTATATAAGAATTTCTATAAATGTTTTGAGACTGACAATTTGGAGAATTTGACATGGTACTGATCACATTTTGAGAAATTGCCACTTTAGGTGCAGGCTACTGAATTTATCAGCCTGTGGTTACCTTGTTGCTTGTGAATGCCTGTGGCAAGGAGTGGACGAGCTCAGAGTGGACTTGAAAAGCTTGCACATCAGTAACTGGCACTATCAGTGACTGGTTTAGCTTTCAAGTGCGTTTGTGTTTCTTGTGGAGTCAGTCCTCTGCATCCGGGACCCTCTGAATTGGCATCTTTCCCTGGAAAGAACCAAAACTCAAATGTCACTTTTTGAAAAGGCAGTTTCTAAAGAAACTTGGGACCACTTTGCAGCATACCCAGATCAGCCTCTTTCTGTCCTGACAAGTCAGCTGATAACTGGTGTTTGTCTACTCTGCATAGTCTATGAAGGTCTGTGAAGACTTTAGCTGTGTTGGTAAATGGATTTTAACCAAATAGTTTAGGTTGGGAGGATACCCCTCATTTCTTAGAACAAAATTTCCATCTGTTTCATTAAGTATAAAGGTGTCAGCAATTTTTTGATGGCTGTGGCCATTGCCTTTGATGTGAGCAGAAGTTACTCATTTCTTTATCCTATTTTCTCAGTACATCTTATTTTCCTCACTCTGCATGTAGTTAACGAAATAAAGTATATAGTAAAGCAACTACTGTATACTGTGAAATAGATGCGGTAAGCCAACATGCAAAGCCAGTGCAAGAGTGAGTCAGCCTGTCTTTTTGTATATATCATTGAAGAAAGGGACTATAAAGTATTAAAAAAAAATCCTTTCTGTCCTGATATTTCTATTTTTGATGTATTTCCATTAAATCTTCCTACGTGCATCCGTAGGTAAGCGTAGTACCCATGCCATTTTTTATTCTATAACTGAGTTCTCACAAGTCCTTGCCCCCCACCCCCGCCTCATATTTCGGCACAGTTCTCAGTTCTTTTTGTTGGCAACATCAAATTCTACACCACCATTTATTGGTCTACTTCTGCAATGTTACTTAAACTAAATTTTAACTAAAAATACTGCATTAAGCATCTTTATAAAAGTTGTTCTTCTCTTGAGCTATTTCCTTGGAATAGCATCAAAAATTGAATTGCTGGATCATAGGGTGTGAATGTATTGTAAGCCTATTTTATTTCCGTAATTGGCTTTTTTGTTTGCATTAAAAAATGAAATCTGTTTCCTCTTACATTACCTCCCCCAACATGAGCATCTCAGTCAAGGGCTTTATTTTTATCACACATTTTGGGTGTAATATTTTATGTGGCAAAATTAAAGGAACAAACTGTTCTCTTTCCATAGTACAAACCATCAGCTCTCCAGTTTGGACTAGGTGCCAACGCCCTTCTGATTTTCTCTCTGATTGTAAGAAGTGACCCATATCCTACTTCTGCATAAAAAAAGTTGATGAGAAAGACAAAGCTCTTGTTCTCAGGGTAAAAAGTGATTCATTGGGTGATTGTCTAGAGTTTTCCACTTGAGAACCAATTCTTTCTGTGATTTCCTTGAAAAGACATTAGTTTGCTTTTCAATTTACGTGGCCAATCTACTGACTCCACAGCACGTCACTCTGCAGGGGTAACAGCCATGACACATAACTTCACGTTGGGAATGTAAAGTGCAACCATTCTTAATAGTTTAGTTTAATGACCACTCTTTCTCCTATGGTCCCTTGTATATTATTATTTTTTTTAAGCAGACAGCCATTTTCGTACCACCACGAGCTCTATTTAACATACCCTCTGCAATGAGAATCCTGTTAAAAACAACTATAATCCTTTGGAAAGTAAATCACTCAGTATGCGGAAACATTGATCTATGAGGAAAAAATGACCTAATGAGGTCTTGCCTGCAATTTTCCTATTTCTTCTATTCCCCTGTAAGAAAGTGAGTATGATGTATAAGAAAATGCATGAGCGAGTGGTCTGAGCCACAGGGAAAGCAGCTGTGTGGACCAGCAGGATTAGGAGTCACCTGGAGTGATGGCAGTTTTTAAGGTCTGGCAGACTGTCACCACTTGCATATTTATTTTACTTGAATGACCAGATTTGGAAATAAAATTTTGTATTTCTTTAAGACCTTCCTTTGAAGTTTCAGGTCACTTCTAATTGCTTTTCTTCCCGACACCCTTCAGCTGATGCTGGAATCCTAGCCTCACAGACTCCCCAGTTCGGTGCTGTCTTCAGAGATGAGTAAAGGAAGAGTTTCTGCTCTCAGCTCTTGTGGGCGGCGGCATCTCTGATTCTGTTGCCAGGGAAACCAGTTTCACATGGGTGCAAAGAAGGTAAAAGGTTCAAACATCTCATTTGAAATAATGAAATAAGAACACAACCCATCACTCCCCTCCCCTCTACCTGTCTAATGTCAATTTCCATGGAAACAGGATCAGAAAGGCCTCTGACAGCCAGCACTGCTGGTAAACTCAGGCGTCTCTCTAGGTGGCAGGCATCCTTTTGATATCTGCAAATGCCAATTTGTACAGTCCCATGACATATCATTGGATTGCAAAGACTCTTGTTTGAAGAGTGAATAACAGAATCCACCCAGCGAAGATGTCTGTTCTTCCAACATCTTATCTAACAAATAATAACTAAGGAACAGAGTTCAAGTGATTACTGCTTTCCACAATAGCCACACTGACAGTGTGCAAACTTCGTTTTGTCAGTGTTTGTCTTTCTAGTGTCTAGACTGATACTCAACAGCATGATGACCATTTCTTTTGGGCTGTATTTTGACACCCAGAATATACATGTGTCCTGTACTTTCAGTACAAAGAGTATAAAGGGCAGCGTTTTTCTAATCTCTGCAGTAGTGTCTAAAATTTGGTAACAGTGCACTAACTTATATCCATTTTAGATGTTTTGCTTTCTAGAAGACATGGAACTCAGGGTGAAATAGTTGGGAATCTTAACATACTCTCTAAGTAATTAAAAATCTCTTGGTAGTCCCTAACATCCACAGAGCAGAATCCTTCCCAGGTAAGTGAGATACTATTAAAAAATACTATATTGTGACCATAATTCAATTGAACATTTCAGTACTGAATGCATGTGGAAAAATTAGCAGCAGAAGAGACCCTTAAACAAAGGAATGAGTATTTTTAAGGGCTTTCTCCTCTGAGGAGTTGCTATGTAAAGATACTGGTTCATTCAAATTACAAATTTTTACCTGTCCAGTTGTCTTTTTTGTAAACAAAATTCAATTCAGCCTGCTTTTCTGGGTTCTTATACTTACATTAGTCTTAAATTATTTAGGTTAAATTGACTAGAGAGTCACTGTTGGTTTTAATCTTGACTGGATTACTTGTACTTAGTAAATGTTAATTGCTATCAATGATAGTACAAAATACACAAACTATTCAAAATTTTACCACAAACCTGTCCGTGTGATAAAACACATTTGTAGAGCAATACTCATGTATAATGAGCTCAGCAGGGCATCCATGCTGCCCTTGTCAGCCTCGTTCCTCTTAGCATCTGTATCTGAGGGATGCTTTCCCATTAGCCACAACTCAACACATCTTCTGAGGGCGAGGTGATGAAGAGTTTGTTAACTGGATGACTCACACTAGAAAAGTGCTGAAATGGATTTCAGTTCTGGCCTTTTCTCCCCTCCTGGCAGAAAAACATTAAGATAATCACCAAGTTGGGCCTCCCTGGTGGCACAAGGGGTTAAGATGCAACCCATGAAGCTATCCGCAGCCCCTGCAGCATGAGTTCAATCCCCGGCCAGGGAGCTACCCACATGGCACAGCAGACCTCTCCTGACTTGCCCGCTGCTCCCCTCAGCAGTGTGTTTCAGTACATCTGCCTGTTCTGCTCCCCACTCTGTCTCTGGTGGGTCCTCTCACACACCCCTCACACACATCTCTGGCCTGCACCCCAGCTCTTGTATGCATAAATAAATAAATCTTTAAAAAAAAAGATAATCACCAATGGGTGAAATGGGTAACACATCCCATTTGGACTTGACTTTGAGGCATGTATTGCTTTCTTTGAGTTAGGTTGGGAGATACAGAAATATGTATAAGTAAGCCGTTGACTTGATTCGAACAGAAATTTCATTGTATGTAGCGTGTGTTTCCTTATGTTGGCAATTGACAGTTTTCAAAGCAGGTTATTAAATGGCTGGTGGTGTGTAATTGTGAGACCTTTTTGCACAGTCACAAAAATATCAATGACAATCCAGTTAGAATAGGAAAGTTCTCCTAGCTGGTGGCATCCGTAGGCTGTTCCACAAGATTTTCTTGTTATCATTGTCTATATTCTGAGTTTCTCTATCTGGTTTATTGCTATTTCAGCTTTAGGAATTACAATTCTGTAACTTGCCAATAAGTAAAATCTTTTAAGTCATTCACAGGAAAACTTCAATGAATCTAGAGGCTAGAAGGCTACAAGTTTTTTTTTTTTTTAGATTTTATTTTTTTATTTATACAAGAGCCGGGGTACAGGTAAGAGGTGTGGGAGTGTGAGAGGATTCACCGAGACAGAGCGGCGAGCAGAATAGGCAGACTGACGAAATCCATTCCTGAGGGGAGCAGCGGGCGAGACAAGAGAGTTCTGATCGCCATGTGGATTGCTCCGAGGCCAGTGGGGATCCAACTGGTGCTGCAGAGGCCACGGACAGCTTCACAGCACTGCGCTCAACCGCCTGTGCCACCAGGGACGCCCTAGAAGTCTCTAAGTTTAAGGCGATGCCACAAAACTCATTGGTCAAGATAAATTTTGTTTTACTGCAATATTTAAATATTAAAATTAATGCAAAAATCAGTGATGAGCTGGAGTTAGGGGAACTCTCATTCACTCCTGGTGGGAATGTAAAATGGTACAGTCACTTTGAAAGACAATTTGGCAACTTTTATCAGTTTAAACATTGTGATGTAGTGGAATATTACTGAGCACTGAAAATGAACCATCACGTGACAGAAAGAGATAGAGAAAACTGAGAAAAAAATCTGAAAAGACTACCCATGTATAGTAGGACTCCCTCTGTATAACAGGTAGACCATGTAGGGGTTGTATTGTTAAAACTGCTTCTAAACATTAGCCTTATTTTATTTTTAGATTATGAATAGGTGTATAAAATTTAAATATATAGACATGTAAATTGAAATATGCACATTGTCTTCCAATCTTCCAGTGGAACAGCTTTTACTCGTGGGTCATTGTCCCATTCAGTTCATGAGGAGGCACAAATGGAGGGAGGTGGGCAGCAATGTCCTAATAGCAAAGTGGGACGTGCTTCAGATTTCATGTGTGGGTGAAGGAGGGTCTATCTTAAAACTTTATAGAGATGGAGGCTGCAAATAATACTAATGATGTAAGCATAAGCATTCCAAAGTGGCCAGGGCTGGTACTTTTCCTACTTAAAATACTTAAAACTCTATCAGCCAAATGATTCTGTTAAAAAATAAAAGGTTTTCTTTAGGTCTAACAAGAAGATTGTCCAGGAGAATTCAAAATTCAAACCTAACAAGTCAACTGTTTGAAAAAGGGATTGCATCCATTCTAGCTAAGAATTCACTTGAGGGCCTCCCCCGTGGCACAGCGGTTGAGCCCTGGGCTGTGAAGCTGCCTCTGCAGCACCAGTTCGATCCCCGGCCACTGGGTGAGGGTCCCACATGGTGCGCAGACCTCTCCTGCCGCCCGCTGCTCCCCTCAGCAGTGTATTTTGTCAGTCTGTCTGTTCTGTTCACCGCTCTGGCTCTGGTGAATTCTCTCACCCTCCCGCGCTTCTGACTGTACCCAGTGCTTGTACAAATAAATAAATAAATCTTAAAAAAAGAATTAGCAACATTCCTCATTTAAAAAAAAAACAAAAAGAATTCACTTGAACCTAGTATGTTGGACTCTTTTGTTAAGTGCTTAGAGGTTGGTAGGAGTTCTTTGTCTCTCTGTGGTCACTCATCTTTGCAGTGTGATTTTGCTGCTAGTGCCATCAAGAGTCAAAGTATAGGGCCTCCCCTGGTGGCACAGCATTTGAGCAATGGGCTGCGAGGCTGCCTGCAGCCTCTGCAGCGCCGATTTGTTCCCCGGCTGCAGGCGAGGGTCCCACAAAAAAAAAAAAAGGAGTCAAAGTATATTTTCCTTTCCTTGAATTTGAGCTGGCCTCTTGAGACCCTTTGGCCATCAGCACATGGAAGTGTGACATCATGGATATACAGAGTCACAGACTCATTGAGCTGGTTTTTCTAGAGGCCTTTTAGCTTCCAATTTCACACTTTCTGGAACCCGAGATCACCGTCTGTGAGATCAAGTCTAACCTGAGGGCTGAGTGTTCATGAGGCCAACAACAGAGGTGGCCCCATTGACAAGCAGCGCCAAGCCAGATGTGATTGAAGACAGGACCAGTCCAAGCATCAGGTGACTACCTGCACGAAGACAGCAGAACAATCATCCAGCCTGGCAATCAACAGGCTGGATTAATAAATCACCCCTTCAAGACTTTAAGTTTAGGTGGTGGTTCATTACCTAGCACCAGGTAACTGACACAGGTGGTCTGGTCAGAGAATTCTTTCTTTCGTGGGAAAACAAATTCAAATCATCATAGAACCCTCCCCTTAGGCTTTGTGCATTCTTTGTTCTTGGACATTTTGAACGGCACCCTGCATGGAAGGACTGACAAGTCTAGTTTGATCAGGTAACGGGTAGATTTGGAACCACATGGTATTCTGGGACTGGGGAATGCTCAGAAGATATTGGGCTGCTGAGCTCTCTGGGTGCTTATTGCTTTGTGCTTCATATTGCACCACATTGAGGTGAAGCAGCATTGTGGTGCTTCGTATATGCACCATATACGATTATCCTAGCCATCCATATAGCTTAAAAACACTTTCCTAATGAAAAACTTAAACATAATACCTTATGCTAATTTAGAAACGCTTGTGCCCATCTAGCTAATTCTTGAAGTACGTGCAGAATCCGGACGGTGGACTCCTGATTAGGCTTCTTCACCTCCTTGTTTGCTGTCCCTGGAGTAAGGAGGGTTTTCTGAGTGGGGTTTGTGCTAACCCTTGGAATATGACATTAATCAAACTATATGAGTGGCTCTACATTTACTGGTCTTTTCCCTTACCTGCTTCTCTGGGGGTATTTAGCAACTTCTCTGTTATATTTAGCAACTCAAAGCTAAATATAACACTGCCCTATACAGAGTTTCTGAGCTGAAGGAGGATAGTGATTTTCCAAGGGAGGAAGCAGGCCTAATGATGGGGGTTGGGAGGATGCCCAGGTGTTCATCAAGGAGGATTCCATGAAAAAGAAAGGTCTGGCCTGACTGTGGACACCTACTCGTTGTCTACTACTCATTTAACAGTACTTTCCAAGCTTCTCCAGGTCTTGGCACATACAGGAAAGGAAAATACTCATAAAAGACAATGGGGGGAACATAGAAGCAGCTGGTGTGGAATATCCAGGCTGCTAAGGAGGTTTGTGGTTTGCCCTGCGGGCCTCCAGGGATACAATGGGAAGTGCCAGCTTTTTTTTTTTTTTTTTTTAAGAACCCTTCTTTTCTGGCATATATATTTAAATAAAGTAAATAAAAGGTGATTATTTCACTAGTTTGCTGGAAAATCCCCACACCCCCTGAGATCCTGATTGGTGACACCCTTGACAGGGCACAGCAGGGGCTGTGAGCATGCCAGGCACAAAGTGACAGGGACCCCTTAAGAATAAGCAGAAGAGGGCCTCCCCTGTGGTGCAGCGGTTGAGCACTGGCTTGCTAAGCTGCCTGCAGCCTGTTCCATCCCCAGCCACCTGGTGAGGCACCCACATGGTGTGCAGACCTCTCCTGCCGCCCGCTGCTCCTCTCAGCAGTGTACTTAGTCAGCCTGCCTGCTCTGCTCCCCGCTCTGGCTCTGGTGAATTCTCTCACCCTCCCGCGATTCTGACTGTACCCAGTGCTTGTATAAATAAATAAAATAAATCTTAAAAAAAAAAAAAGAATAAGCAGAAGAGGGTCTCCTTGGTGGTGCAAGGGGTTAAGATGCAGACTATGAAGCTATCTGCAGCCACTGCAGCATGAGTTCGATTGCCAGCCAGGGAGCTACCCACATGGCACAGCAGACCTGACCCACCTGCTACTCCCCTCAGCAGTGTACTTCGGTCAATCCGCCTGTTCTATTCCCCATGCTGTCTCTGGTAAATCCTCTCACCCTCCACACCTCTGGCCTGTACCCCAGTTCTTGTATGCATAAATAAATAAATCTTTTTTAAAAAATGAATAAGGGCCTCCCCAGTGGTGCAGAAGTTTGAGTGCTGCGCTGTGAAGCTATCCGCAGCCTCTGTAGTGTGGGTTCGATTCCCGGCCGGCCAGGGAGAAACCCACATGGCTTGGCAGACCTCTCCTACCTTGCCCGCTGCTCCCCTCAGCAGTGTCTTTGATCCGTCTTCCTGTTCTGCTCCCTCCTCTGTCTCTGGTGAATATTCTCACCCTCCCGTGTCTGTGACCGGTACCCCAGTTCTTGTATAAATAAAATAAAAAATCTTAAAAAAATTAAAATATAAAAAAATGAATAAGCAGAGAATGTACAAAAGGAGAAGATCAAAACCAATGGGAATTTAAAGTTGCATTGCATAGAAAATACATCTCCTTATCCCATAAACTTCATTGATTAGATTCTAAATGCTAAATAGCTACTTATGGGTTAAATGAAAAGAGCTGACAAATAAACTACAATTCCCACTTAAGTCAGGAACCAGAATATCCCAAGTTGTCAAATTAATCTGGCCTACATAAAGTTAAGTCACAAGGGTAAGGGTGGGAAGTGCATATCGTGACTGCTCTGTTCCACTGACTTCTATAGCTTACCTCATGCTTTTCAGCGTCATGCAGACCGTGTAGGTTATTCTATCACTCATCTTAAACCCAAAACCCAACGCCCAAAATCAAAACAAAAATGTTTCCTTGACTCCATGCCTCTGAGGGACTGGCCCATTTGTCTTCTTATCATATCAGTTCTTATTAGAATAATTCCACAACAGTTGCCTCCATTTCTTCACTTCCTATCTCAATTCGACACACTCCTCAGACTTTGCATCCCAGTCACACTGTGGAAACTGCTATTGACAAAGTCTCCAAGGCTCTCCTTGCCAAATCCATCGGCCAATTCTTTGTTATTCTTGTTTGACCTCTCAGCGACTTTTAAAACCATTGATGACCTATCCTTCTAGAAACACTCATTTCTTGGCTTTGGAGACACCAAGCTCTGGCCTTTCTGGACTCCTGCCTCTCTGGATGCTTACCTCTTCTAACTGACCCTCCCTGTTTCTTTACCCCCCTCCTGTTTCCTTACTGCCTACCTTCTTTGAGTTTCTGAAGCATGCCAAGCTTGTTCAGGTTTGGCCAGTGCCTTTGCAAAAACAGCTCCCTCTGCCCGGTTGTCGCATGGAAGTTCCATCTAGACATTTAGCCCAAATACTCCTTCCATGACCTTGTTAAAATCACATATCCCCTCCTGTTATTTTTTTTTTTCATAAATATATTTTTGCCTTAAAATTCTTACTTGTGAACTGGTTTACTATTTTTAATTCTCCCGAAGACTGGAAAGGGCAACATTGAGAGACACTGAGGTGAGAAGCAGATTTTGAGAGCAGTACCTTTGGCAACCCTAAGGTACACATGACAATAGCCTGCCTTGAAGAGGGCTTCCTGTTATCCCTGTGTCCGTCTTGGTATTCAGGCCCCTGTGTAGTTCCTTCCTATGCTGGATCTGGGATAATGTGTGACCAGTAGAATACTGAGAATGACAGCAGAGGACCTTCTGCCTCGGTCTCTTTGTGTGTTGCTTCCTCTGTGTCAAGGGTCACTTAGTCCTGTGCAGAGGAACTGAGGCTATTGCTCACAACCAGCACCATCATGCCAGCCAAGGGTGTGAGCAACCTTTGAAGCAGATCCTTCAGGCCCAGTCAGGCCTTTGGTTTACTTCAGCTGCCAACATTTGACTACAACCTCATTAAACATCCTAGCCAACCAGAAGCTCACAGCCATGCTGGCTCCAAGTTCCTACCCACAGAAACTGTAAGCACTAATAAAAGAATATTGCTATTTTAGTTTGCTTTGCAGTGTAAGATAATTGATGGGAATACCTACATTTTATTCACTTGAAGAGGATGCTCAAACTAGTAACTGATTCCCTGCTCCCCATTTAATTATATTTGGCTTCAATGTGAGTCTATAATATCATCAGCATATCAATATGTGTTTTTGACCATGTGCTATTGGAAAACACTGCTAAGCCGGAGATACCAAGATGAGTAAGTTTAGGACCTTGCTTTTAAATAGCTCCTGATAGAGGTTTTTTATTTTATTTTTTTTTAAGATTTATTTATTTTTATACAAGATCCGGCGTACAGGTCAGATGCATGGGAGGGTGAGAGACAGAACGGGGAACAGAACAGACAGACTGACGAAATACACTGCTGAGGGGAGCAGTGGGCGAGACAGGAGAGGTCTGCCGCGCCATGTGGTATTCTCGCTGGCCAGCCGGGATCGAACCTGCGCTGCAGAGGCTACAGGCAGCTTCACAGTGCGGCGCTCAACTGCCTGTGCCACCAGGGAGGCCCAATAGAGTTTTTTTTAAAAAGACAATAGTTGTTGATATAATTTAGGGGACAACAAGGATATATGAAATGTCAAACATAAAATAGAAATTTAAAGAATGATGATTTCAGAGGAAGATAGGAGATCTTAGGTTTGCTTACTCTGAGAAGTTTTCATGGGAGAGATACCCATAGGCTTCATGAAAATATCACCTACATCTAAAATATTTGTAGTTCCCAAACTTGAGAGTACACCTGGAGAGCCTGTTAAAAACTCAAATCCCTATCCCTAGAGTTTGTGATTCATTCTGATTCACAGAACAAATCTGGGATAGTCACAGTCAATCTGGGATAGTTTCAAAATCTA
Organism: Talpa occidentalis; assembly: GCF_014898055.3. Lineage (NCBI taxonomy): Eukaryota > Metazoa > Chordata > Mammalia > Eulipotyphla > Talpidae > Talpa > Talpa occidentalis. Next base: position 48,087,990 of record NW_023605083.1, on the reverse strand, counting down.
ACAAGTTCCCAGATGCTGCTATGCTGCTGCACTGGGGACCACACTTGGAGAAGCCACACTCCACTAGATTTCTGCTGTTTAAAGTGTCATACACATATCAGCAGCACCATATCTGCTGGAAGCTTGATAGAAATGTAGAACCTTGGACCCCACCCTAGACCTACTGAGTCAGAATCTGCATATTAACAAGATCCCCAGTAAATCATGTGCACATTAAAGTTGAAAAGTGCCACTGCAAAGGAAGACAACTCATGCCGTTTTCAGCAAGCTGGACCAATATACTGAGTTGCCTAGTACAGCTGAGGTCAAGCATGGCCTATGTATATAAGAGAATTCTTCTTTATGGTCAGCCCATTTCAGTTTCATTGATTTTCTTGGGAAGACCATTTTTATACTCATTGATTTTTGCTGCAGCTTGAATCTTCCTCATCAGTTTCTGCTGGTAATTTCAATTCATTTTGACTCATTTCCTTACCAGCTTGGCATTTCTCCCTTTGCACTAGGCAGTGACTAGATATGACACAACCAACCATGGAATACCACAAAAGGTCAAGGGGATATTGCCCTGTGCAAAAGGGAACAGACTTACTTGCCTTTGGGGAGCCAGGGAATTTGAACCAGAGCCAGGCTTGGGGGTCCGGTGATGTCCGAGCTGTTTGCTAAGTAAGCTTATCTGTGGCAATGCATTGAACACAACTGAAAAATTCTACGCTAATTGGAGGAGGAATGGACTGTTTTCCACTGGTGATTAAGAGACAGATGGTCACATCAGCTGCTGTATGTTCAGCCCAAGGAATTTTACCTTGTGCTCACACAAAGTCCAGGCCACTCTCACGAACAGAAGCTGTGTCTGCATTGTCATGACAAGACACGGGGGACAAAATCCGCCTCTCATACCATCCTGTTCCAAATTTTCTTCCTTTTTACTCTGTGGGTTTTCATACTTTACCTCATTGCCCGAAACCACATTATTAGCTACATTCTTCTAGGAATAACAATCTCCTTCTTTAAGACAGCCTTTTATTTTGGTGGCCATGGTTTCATGGGTGTACACATATCTCTAAACTCATTATGTTGTACACGTTTATATTAAATATACAGATTTTTGTGTATCAATCATAACTCAATGAAAGTGGTTTTAAAAATAAATAAAAGGGCATTTTCCTGTACTCCATAGGTTTTTTTTTATCTAGCATTTCTTGTCTTTGGGCAAAGATGAATAAGGCAATCCTTTTTTCTGAAAAAGGAGAGACTTATCTCCAAAAACTGCAAAAATAGTATGATATAGGCTGTATAAGTACTGCTGAATTTATATAATAATTCATTTCTCTGAAGCAGACTTTCCCTTACTTTCTCTGTATATGGCCCCCTATAATGTTTTCCCAGGACCCCAGGCCAAGAGAAATACCTGAGTTCTGCTTATTAGTTAGCTCCAAACAACTTAATCATACTTGTATCCCATAAATTTAGTAATAATTTAAACAAATACACATAAATTGAAAAAAATTTTTAGATGACCACTCTTACTAAAGCGATATGGGCACCAGTTGGGACCTTCACAATTTCTTAAATTTTGGAAGCAGATTAAATACCACCACTGCTCATTTCCTGTCTCATACTGATTTTTGTGATCTTGAAACAAGGCTGCAGGGGTGCTATAACCCCTCAAGGCTGGTGCCCAATAGAGGACAGGCCGCTGTGGGTTTTCACCCCTGTGTACAATTGTAAGACCACTCGGGCTCGGGGAACAGCAATGGGGTTTATTTAACAAGCAGGAAACAGAGTTTCTAGGGCCACAGGTGGACTAATTCACCCCAGATAGTGTCCCCATATAGGTCCCAAACATCTTGCTCCTTCAAGATGGCGCTGTCCCTCCAGGAGGGCCTGGAACTCCTGGCACGCCCACAGGCCAGGATGCAACTCACAGCAGCTGGAGGTGCTCAGAGGCGGGGCCGTTGAGATGATGCTGCAGCAGCCACAGCCACAGTCACAGTCTCAGCCACAGCCTGAAGGTGGGGATGGATTACCCTGGATGCGGGACCAGACAGCAACAGAGGCAGCAACGCTGGATGGCAGTGCCAGAGCATCAGGTAAACAGTTTTTGTGAGTAATTGGCCCACATCTCCACCAACAGCTTTTTTGAGACCCCCCATGCCCTGGAGGCAGGTGCAGCCGCCCTGTCCTTGCAAAGCTGTTTGGCTTTTCTTGGCCTTAACTGCTCCTTCCTTCTTTCAGAGGCTGGGTACAGAAGGAGGAGTCAAGGCCTCTGGGAGCCCCCAAGAGGGCTCCTGCCCTGCCTTATATCCTCTTTCAGGCCTCATCCTTCCACCCCACTTGATATCTGCCTGATTGACTAGCTCACCCCAACTGTGTGAAAATGGCTGGTGCTTGAGGGAGGGGCTCCCCAGAGGCAGCAACTTTTGGTGCAGGCGGGAAAACCACCATGTTTTTCCAAGGCTCCGGCTGCTTTGGGGGCGGTGGGAAAATGCCAGTCTTGTCCTGAAGTCCACGCTGTGGGGCCCAGTTTCAATCTCAGGTTAAAACTATTTAGTATCTCAAGCTAGTTGATTGTAAAATGTCTGGCAGGTTTGAGTACCTCCATGTTTTCCTTTAAAAGAAAAATATCTCATGATGTCTTTATGAGTTTGCTGGGGTGTCTGGGGACTATGGCCATAGGTTTTATGTAAATGTTGGGAAAATATGCAACCCCCAAAATACTGTTTCTTCATAGTGCCCAACCTCCTCATGAACTCAAATGTAGGAAGTTTCAGCAAACAAGTGTAGTATAAAAAGTCAAATTATTTTCCTCTGATATTGTTGAGATATGTTCTCCCATGTAATTAAAATGTTTGTTCATTTTAAGGTTACTAATGTTGCAGGGTATATAATTTTATTATTGGTTCAGATTATTTTTTGTCAAGTCGATTGAGATACATACAGTAAAAACATATCAGTGTCAGCTTGACGAATTTTTACACCTAGGCTTTACATTTAGGCTTGACAATTTTTTTGTTGTGGGGACTGTCTTGTGTCATATAGGATGCATCCCTGCCATGCTCTTTTTTTTTTTAAAGATTTATTTATTTACACAAGAACTGGGGTACAGGCCAGATGTGCGGGAGGGTGAGAGGATTCACCAGAGACAGAGTGGGGAACAGGATAGGCAGACTGACAAAATACACTGCTGAGGGGAGCTGTGGGCGAGACAGGAGAGGTCTGCTGCGCCATGTGGGACCCTCACTGGCCGGCTGGGATCGAACCGGTGCTGCAGAGGCTGTGGATGGCTTCCCAGCGCGGTGCTCAACCGCCTGTGCCATCAGGGGAGGCCCATCCCTGCCATGCTCTAACCAGTAGCACCTCCCTAGCCCCCAAGCCATGACTACCAAAAAATTCCCCCAGTCATCTCTATTATGTACTGGGACAAACTCAATCCCACAGGTCCTGGTCTACACCTAGGTAACCACCACTCTCAGGTTGCCAGATTTAGCAAACACACATCCAAGGCAACAAGTTAAATTTGATTTCAGATAAACATCAAATAATTTAATGTATTAGTTTATTCTAAATATTTAACTGGGGAGGGGGGATGGTATACATTTGATTCTTTTCTTTTTTTTAAAGATTTATTTTATTTATTTATACAAGCACTGGGTACAGTCAGAAGCGCGGGAGGGTGAGAGAATTCACCAGAGCCAGAGCGGGATGCAAAGCAGGCAGAAGGACCGAAGTACACTGCTGAGGGGAGCAGCGGGCGGCAGGAGAGGCCTGCGCACCATGTGGGACCCTCCTCTGGTGGCCGGGGAGCAGCCGATGATCGAACTGGCGCTGCAGAGGCTGCAGGCAGCCTCTCAACCTAGCACTCAACCGCTGCGCCACTGGAGAGGCCCATACATTTGATTCTTAAGGTTACACTACCACCCAGATGAAAATACTGAGTGTTTCCAGAGACCCACACCCCAAAGCACACACCATTTTGAATGAAGTCAATTTGTGCTCTCAAGATCCACAACATTTCTCAACAACGGCTTCTGGTTGTCCAAATTTAACCTCCCCTGAATGCTCTCAAAGCCTGTGACTTGCTCAACTTGAAAAATCTCCTTGACCCCACCTATGTACCATTTCTTTTTCCTTCCTCCTGTCCTCTGTCAACCCCATGTTCAGCCCTTTCTGCCTTGTAACTTTTCCTCCAAACTGTCAAAAACATGTGCCGAGAACTGATCTGCAAGCAGACAGTATTCCACATTCCCTTTGTCTTTTTTGCTACATCTTTTCTGGATTCTGCATCACCATGAAACTGAGCATCAGACTGACAGTTTTCTTCTGTGTAGGGAAGAGGAAGGCATAGCTGGGAGATGTGGAAGACAGACCATCTTCATCAATTCATCAGCGGGGCTGACATCATTTCTGAAACCGTAGGAGCATCCTCCTACCTCAGCACAACTAGGCCTTTTGCCTTGCATCTAACTATAGGACAGCACAAAAGACAGGGCCTCGATGTCCCTCATTCTGAGGATAAAAACAAGCTACAAGCCTCCTCTCTACTATAACACTCATTTTTTTTTTTTTTGATATTTGTTCACACACTGGATTATTTTGTTTTTCTATACTTAATACACAAGTGTCATGCCAGTCATATCTTATAACTGATAAATGGAACAGGTCAGATAGGATAGATTTAGCAGAAATCGTGTGGAAGTGGGTGGAAGTCATTGCCATGAAGTAGGTGAAATTTTGACAAGGGGTAAACCATGACTTTTGCTCCAATGGGTGTGAATCAGGGACTTTTCCAGATTTTGCTAAATGATTGTGACTGAGTTAAGCAAATTCAGAGGTAATATTTCAATAATGGGAAGAGAAAAGAGCAAAGTGTGAGTCCTGGACAAAAATAGTGGGTGTTTGGGGCCTCCCCTGTGGTGCAGCGGTTGAGCGCTGGGTTGCGAAGCTGCCTGCAGCCTCTGCAGCGCAGGTGCTATCCCCGGCTGCTCCCCAGCCACTGGAGGAGGGTCCCGCATGGTGCGCAGACCTCAGCAGTGTACTTCAGTCCTTCTGCCTGCTCTGCTCCCCGCTCTGGCTCTGGTGAATTCTCTCACCCTCCCGTGCTTCTGACTGTATCCAGTGCATGTATAAACAAACAAACAAACAAATAAATAAACATGCCTCTATAAAAAAAAATAGTGGGTGTTTGGGTTCAGTGATCATGCAGACAGAGTCAGAGTGGGGACTTTAATGTTTTGTGTGAACCTGGTGGGGTTTTTATTATGGACAGATCGCACTGGTAATGCTGTGGTGGGACTAGAGGGAAGCATTCATTAGGAGACTTGTCTTTTAGGTCAAAGGGGTCAGTTATTCACCTCCCTGTGAATTTCTGCGCCCCCACTGTTCCCCTCCCAAGCTCTAGTTGATGTTAGCAGTGTGGGGATGGGCATTGCTGGAGTCAGGTGTAAGCAGCAGGGCATTTTGAGGCCTTGAATACAACTAGAGAGCTCAGGCTTGGCAGAGGGGCTGCCTCCTGCAGTTTTCGGCCACTGACTGCTCAAAGTTGGGACAGGGAGGCAGGGGTGGGATTCAGAAAGAGTGGAAGGGATGCAGATGCCCCACGTCATGCGCCAGCCTGGGTGGGTGCCAGCATGGGCGGCTGCGTCCTGTCAGAATTTGAGCTACAAATGCTGCGACATCTAAACATTTGTTCTTGTGTTTAGGAGAAGAGTTCGGAGGTAAAATAATCCCTGTTCTCTCTCTTTTGATCAGTTTAGTAGAAGCAAGAGACAGTAGTTTATAATGAATAAGGCCCGAGATCCTGGTAAAGGGAAAAAGGAGCGAGCAGACTGGAAAGGTCACAAAGGAAAGTTAACCCACAGCATGGAAAACTGAAAAATGACTTGTTACCTCCCTTGTCATGGGTCTAATTTGTTTAAAATCAAATCCATCTGTTCATTTCACACCCTTTGTTCCTCTTCCTTGCTGCAATCCACAGTGGATTACTCCATTACTTTAAAAACTGGCTATGCTTACAATAAGCTAATAACTTTTGGTGGTTAGCTATGTCAAGATATTCTGGAACATGACCAGCATTTGTCCACTCTCTGTCTCTCAAAAGTGAACTTCATTAGTGTGGCACGTTGATCAGGAAAATTTAAGTTTCCTTCACAAAACATCCTGTGTCCAGGCTCTGCAGTGACATAGGTAGGGAGGACGTTCTCTGTCTCCCCATAGACTTTCCCCTTACTCAACCCATAACCTGCAAATGCTCATTTGCCTCCCATGTGCCATACGTTACAAAAGACTTCTTGGCTCAATTGATCCCATTTATGATCTCCAAATCTTAATTTCAAATGAAGCTTGCTCCTTTTCAGGAAAGAATTATCTTTTATGCAATAAACCAGAGTCTCCTGAGGCATTCATTGGAGATGCATCAATTCCCTTAAGGTCTCCTAACCCATTAAAATATGTACAGTATTTCTGGTTAACTAATGGATCATTGGAAAAATGGAATTGCATGCAAGATATAATTCAAAGAAATGCAGTTGGGGTTGTTGGCCAATCCATTCTTAGGAACATTTGCTGATTGGGAAAATATTTTATTTTTTGGCTTAATCCTTTGCCAGACCACACAAACTAGTGAAGGTCGTTAGTTTTGATTTGTTGGACCTAATTCTGAAGACAGAGCAGCAGCAATGGAATTTGTGATTTTTGTCACTGCTCCTGATTAAGAAATGATTGGCTGGTATTTAAGCTCACTTGGATCTGTACAATTCATGGCTATTGCCATTTTTTCCTTGTTGAGGATAAATTATTGCTAGATATTATCTTGCATTCTCTCCTGTCTTCTGACGGGCCAAACATTATGGAAATATAATATTTATGAAATTAGATATTAAAATAGCAAGCGGCTTAAAGCTGAGGAATGGGTGTTGAAAGATCCCAGCACACGCACTCACAGTAATTTTACATTTTTCATTACTGAGGTAATTAAAAAATTCCTTAGGGCTGAATTATAGTAAAATTTTATGTATCTTTCTACTAAGGATAAACTAATTTTCTTTCCCACTGGACAGTGCTAATTTAAGTAGGAAATATTTTTAATTTTATCTCATTTATTCATATTATGAAAAATTGCAAGCCTTACTAATTTTATTCAACTTAATTTCTTTCTAAATATTCTTAGATTCAGGCACTGACATACATGGAAAAGTTAAACAGAAATGAAAGAGTATGTTTTGTCTCACTGATGACCTTTACTAGTTCAATCCTAGTTCTTGGGTGCCCCCAGAAAAGTCATGATGTGTGAACACTTTGCATCTAAGTCCATGGGAGGCCTTGAAAATGCACCCATGCATTTTCCTTTAAACTTTGAGACTGAGAAGCATGAAATGCTGTGTGATTTGGAGCAAGTCCTTAAGCTGTCCTCACCTCTGACAGAAACAAGATGAGCTAAATTGTCGCCCTTACCTAATTCTTTCTCTTGAAGTTTGAATTAAGTTCTTAAAATGCTCCGTGATGCCATTTTGTGTCCTATGGTTCCAGAGGTATTAACTTTAGGATTCACTTTTGTGATACTTATGGAAAGAGAGGAGTGAGTGTAGCATACAAGAAGTGGTATGGAATCTTATCAAAAGCCATTATATGTAGGAATGACGAGAGAACTGAGGCATGCGCTCCTGGAATAAGATTATTCTGTAATGGTTCTCCTATTTGGAAGTTATGCTCAAGAGAAGTGCAAGGATAGAGAGAGAAGAGGGAGGACAGAGAGAAAACACCATACCCAGTGGTGTCTGAGCTGAACCACTGGGAGTGGTTTTGCATTTCATGTGTCAACGGTGCCTTGGACTGGGGGAGTGGCACACCCATTGCTGACTTGGGAGAAGGAGAAGGAAGAGGATGAAAAGTAGAAAAGGAGGAGAGGTGGGTGAAGGGGAGGAAGAAGTGGAGAAGAAGCTGCCATTTCTTTTTAGCATCCCTTTCGCAAGGTGCCCTGACAAGTTCTGGCCATCCTGTGCTGAACTTCACCAGCATCACCTCCTGTGACCCTTAGAACCACCCACTTGCTAACAGATAAGTAAACAAAAAGTCCTTGTGAGGTCACAAAGCTGGTAAGATTTAAAGTGGGGTTTTGAACTGAGGGCTATTCCCATGTTTTCCCCATAACATACCGTTGCCCTGATTAGAGATTGCATGTACTCATTCCCTCTCCTCTCACCCCATATATTTCCCAGGGGTTTTCAAAGCTAGCTCTGCAGTAGAATCCAGCATGCAGATCCTGGGACCTTGACCCAGACCTACTCAATTGGAACCTCCTTGGGTGGGGCACATACCTGGTGACTGGTTTATGCTGAGAGTATTTGCATTTTTTTAAAAAAATATTTTTTTAAACAATATTTGCTTCCCCCCACCCCCTCAGGTTGAGTCCTCATAGAATTTCCTTCCCCAAGGCACCCGTGCACCATCACCTCAGTCCCCTGTGCTCCTCCCTCCCTCCCTCTGATCCCTCTCCCTCCTCCTCCCCTGCAGGATGTCTCTGGTTTATAATTGTCTGTTTTTGCTTTGTTGTGTTTTGTACTGTTACTTTTTTTTTTTTTTTACACTGATGTCTTATTTGGTTCCCCTATAGTATTTGCATTTTAATTAAGGGAGTGTTCTCTCTAGTTGGTTATGTCAATCAATGTATATGGAGGGTTATTATGGGTCTAACTCTAGACACCTTGAGATTGAAAGTTTAAAGATTTAAAGATTGTAGTCATCTAAATAACCCTCAGGATAGGAACAAATTGTAAGTGTTGATGATTCAGATCTTACTACCAGCAAGTAGAAAAGATCACTTAGAGCTGAGATCTTGCCAAAAGGCTTCAAATTTCCATTGTTTGGGCGAATCTTCTCTGCCTTGTCCTCAAAACCTGCAATACAGGATGATCTGCTTAAGTCAGTCCCATAAATCCCAAGTTCTAAAAAGATTTCACACTGAAATTTCTTCCTTTCACCTTTGAGATGATCTTTTGTTTACCTTTTGTATACCTGGTATGATGAGCTGAAACAAAAATGTCAAAAATCTACTCTTTATGGAGGTATCAGCAAATGCAGCGACTACACCATCCTTCAGAAGCTACACCAGAGAAATGGGAGATGGTACTACTTCAATTATTCATTAATTTGTAAAGACCAGGTGTATCCTAATCTTTAAGAAGTGATTCACCTTCCTGAAGTCTTTTTATTTTCTCTTAAAACCATTCTAGTTTTCTCGAATTTGGGGGATAGATGTGTTTTAGGAATGAGGTCCACAGTGTTACTAGGGAATTTTGCACTTCTCTCTGTTACATATGCTCTTTGACACCCTCTCTCCCTTCAAGGCTGTAACCCTGAGGCTCTAACCAGACTTCTTATACCAGGGTGAGGGTGCAATTACCCTAATAGTAACAGCAGAGTCATTACATCCTAGATCACGTCCTCCAAAATATTACTGTTTATACACTTTCAAATGATGGTCTCAAGATGCAAGCAAATGACAGAGTACATCGGTCGGTCACTATTTCCATATTGATCCCCTCAAATATAACCACTTTAGGAAAGCTGAGCCAACAGACGTGCTGCTGTTTATTGACCTGCTCTATTTAACTCCATCTGAGCTGCTCTGCTTCGCACCTCAGTTTACTCTTAAAGGCAGTCTGTTCTCCTGTCTTTCAAAGTAGCAAGTTGGCGACTGGACATAATGTCCTGCAGTTTATCTGTTTGCACACCTGTCTCCTCCACTAGACTGTGAAATCCCTTGTCTCACGCATTTTTGTGCTGTGTGTGGCACAAAGTAGGTCTTTTATAAATTGATTTAAAAAATGTTTGAATTGATGCAGGAATTAGATATTTCTTTGATCAGACCTCCCTTCCCCCCTTCTCTTACCTATCCTTTTAAAATGATTTATGTTAAAGGCATATTTACATAACAGGAAGAGAGACTATTTACATAATAGGAAGGAGAGATTTAAATAACAAGTGGTGTTTCCATTTAATTCTAGGAAAGTGTTTCCATTGTTGTAGTAAACTGATAACTTTTTCAAAGCAGTCTAGGCAGAGCACAAACCAGTGTTGCGAGCATGTTTTGCAAACGTTCATGTCATTTTTTGAAACGCATTTGACTGTGCACAGCACATGACCTGCCACAGAAGAGAGGGGGCCGAAGGGCTGCAGCACGCCATGGCGCCTTCTTCATTCCATTTTGACTCGTCTTTCCAGCCTTCCCCCTGCATCACTTAAAAATTACCAGCTTAGCCCTAACTCCGTAAGCAGAAATTATGGAATGCTAATAATTTCTGGTAAGCAATTTAGGAGACATTTAAGTCACTAATATATATGTGATCCCCTTTTCACGGCAATTTCCAGGGAAAGTGCTACAAAGTGATATGTGGCAATAACAAATTCAGAAGGAAGGGAATATGAAATTCAGCGAACAGCGTGAATGATTTGCTGTTAGCATGGGGCCCAATAACACTACAAAGCTATAAACTCTGTCGATCTAGATTGCCCAGTTAGGTGGCAGAGATGCAATTTGTCTTTTCTGAAGCCGCCTGCTGCTTGCTAGCTCCATCTCCTGTCACAGCCTATTAGCTCCCCAAGAAAATTGGTGGGAAATTGCCTGCAGATTGTAGGAAATTGCATCTCCAGGCCCTGGAAAAAATGTAGGATAGCACAACACTGACCCTCCCAGAGCAGCTATTAATACAGCAAAAAGTGACCTTTGACTTTCGGGGAAACGACTTTGCTATTTGCTGAATAAAGACTGTATTATGTGTGGCTGAAGGAGGGAGCAAATGATTATCCTGGCGAGGCTCGCAGCCAACCTGCTTTTGGAAGCTTAAATATTAGTTAGAAGAGGTTTTTTTTGAGGAGGGGGGTTTATTTGTTTGTTTTGGGTAGAGAGGGTTTGAGTGCTGTGGCTCTGCAGGGAGAAAAGGGTCCAGTGGGCCTGCTTTGGAAACCACCTTCCCCCAAGTTGAAAAGAATAAAATAAATTGTCTCAAGAAAATGCTCATGAATCTCTCAGGCGAAAATCTAGGAAGTAAATCTTTCAGAGATGAGATTTAAAAACACAGATGAGCACACCGGAGCTTTGTTTTGTTTCCCCTTTGGGCTTCCCTGCCCCCCTCCCTAATTGCATTTTACAATTTCAGCTCTTTCTACTCACTTCTGAGTTATTTTCTTTATAGACCATCCCCAGAAGTTCAGACATCAAGATAATTCAGTGTTCCACAGGGGTACATATTGTGCATATTTTCAGCATCATTAACTTTATGTTACAAAAAAATCAAGATCCTGACATGGTATTTACAGGCTTGCATTTCTACCAAGAAGATCTGAGCTCCCATTTATAAGTGATATTTCTGGAGAGAGAGAACAGCACTTTAGCTGCTCCTGAATTAGATGCCCTCGATGCCTTGAATCCTAAACATTGTCTTCTGGCCCTGTTCCCTCCCCAATTGTGGTTATTCACATTCAGTGCCCTTGGGAGCCAATCTGAAATGAGATGGTGGGATGCAGATCATCAGGGCTATAAAACAGTAAGATATAAATCATATTGACAAAGAGAAACCCCACTCGGGGAAAAATAACTCCAATGGTTAAGCTCCAAATTTATACATGATAGAAAGCATTGTCTGTCCATTCATATGCTCATAATTTAAGATCAAAACTGCTCTCAGTTTTCATACAGCAGCTTCTCTCCTCTCGTGAAAGCAGTGTTACCCTTTCTATTATTTGCACAGATGAAAAAACAGCAAAAGGAGAGTCCTGTCAGCTTTTTTCAGAGTTGAGAGGTTTTCTTTAGACCTGCTGCCTTCTTACATTTGGTTCTTGTTTCTAGAGAGAGAATTGGACACCATGTCATATCAGAGAGTAGGGAAAATAGCCTGAGAATTTCTGAGCTTTTATATCAGCTCTGATACTCTACTTGTGTGATCTTGGGTATTATTTAAACAGTGCTTAAGGCTTCAATTTCATTATCTAAAACAATAGATGTTTTCTAAGGACCCTTTCAGGTTGTTAAGGCTCCAGGTTTCAGGGTTTAAATTCTGTGATAATGGGTAAGAAGATGGGGCTAGAATCGGAGGTGAATCTGCAATCCTTCTCGCCTGATTTTCTCTGGAGAAGGGCTTCCATTTGGCCAAAGAATGTCTTTCGGAGTCTTTAAGTACACACTGTGCCACCAGTTAATTGACCGAGGATTACACATCAAGTGAATGTATGTGCCCCCCACTATCTGAGGGTAGTGTTCCCATAAAGCCTTTCATAAACCAAAAAAAAAAAAAAAGGCAGGAAGCAAAGAAGCAATCACCATTCATTTACATGGGAAAGTTTTTTTGTTTTTTTTTTTAAGATTTATTTATTTATTTATACAAGCACTTTGTACAGTTAGAAGCACGGGAAGGTGAGAGAATTCACCAGAGCCAGAGAGGAGAACAGAACAGGCAGACTGACGAAGTACACTGCTGAGGGGAGCAGCGGGTGGCAGGAGAGGTCTGCACGCCATGTGGGACCCTCACCGCCATGTGGGACCCTCCTCCAGTGGTGGGGGAGCAGCCGGGGATCAAACTGGCGCTGCAGAGGCTGCGGGCAGCTTAGCAACCCAGTGCTCAACCGCTGCGCCACGGGGGAGGCCCCTACATGGGAAAATTTTTGAGCGTTCCCAGACCCCCAAAATCACCTACCAAATAATACCAAATAACATGAAAATAAACTAACATGAAAATAAAATAACACTCACATATAGTAAAAGCAGGGATGACAAGAACATACACAGCTGTAGGAAGCAGTTCTGGGGAAGGTGCGGGGCAGGAGGTTTTCTTGATGCTCCAGTTGCTTGCTATCTATTACAGCTGTGGTCAAACCCATGTGAATGCCATTTGTACCTTTTTCCTCACCTGTTATATAACTCTATTTATATAAAATAACCAGAAATCCACAGAGACAGACGCAGATTAGTTGTTGCTATGGACAAGGTTGCTGAGGATGGGGTAATGAGTGCCTGCTTAGTAGGTACTGGTTTTCTTTTAGGGAAAAAAGATTTGGAACTAGATAGGTTTGATTTCTAAACAACATTGTGAATGTACAAAAGGCACTAAACTGCACGCTTTAAAATGGTTGACTTCATGTTATGAGAATTTTATCTCAGTAATCTCTTTGGATTTCTTCTGTTTGGTGAAAACAAGTTCTGGTGTATGTCTTTTGTAAAAGCAAAGTGGCATAAGGAGAACTTGTATAAAAGCAGAAGGTGGGCCTGCCTGGTGGCGCAAGGGGTTAATAATAAGCACAGCCCTATGAAGCAATCCGCAGCCTCTGCAGCACAAGTTTGATCCCTGGCCGGCCAGGGACAAACCCACATGGCGAGGCAGACCTCTCCTGTTTCGCCCACTGCTCCCCTCAGCAGTGTATTTCAGTCAATCTGGCTGTTCTGTTCCCTACGCTGTCTTTGGTGGATCATCTCCCCGCCCTTACCCCCTCCTCCAGCCCCCCACATCTCTGGCCTGTGCCCCAGTTCTTGTATGCATAAATAAATAAATCTTTAAAAAGAAAAAAAAGCAGAAGGTACCTGTATTTGCCATGAATACAGAAGAGCCCCTAGGAATTCTAAAGACATGATCCTGGGGGACATAGACCACCAGGGTGAGAGGACACTAGGTGGTTCAAGGCCCATCATGTGAGGACTGCTAGGAAGTGGGATTTAGATATTAAGTCCATACATAAATAGCCATGTGATGAAATAGAAATGGGCAAGAATATCAAGAGACCAGTTAGCCTTGAAACATTAAGTTAAAAAAAAGTAGATCAAAGCTCACCTATTATATAACTCTACTCATATAAAATAACCAGAATAGGTAAATCCACAGAGACAGATGCAGATTAGTTGTTGCCATGGACAAGGTTGCTGAGGATGGGGTAATGAGTGCCTGCTTAGTAGGTACTGATTTTCTTTTAGGGAAAAAAGATTTGGAACTAGATAGGTTTGATTTCTAAACAACATTGTGAATGTACAAAAGGCACTAAACTGCACGCTTTAAAATGGTTGACTTCATGTTATGAGAATTTTATCTCAGTAAAGAAAGCAATCTAGCTAAATTGATGAATAAAAGAACGAATGCAAGAGGAAATGATTACTTAAATTTAAAATGGAGATTTAGCCTGGCCAGTGTAACTGTAGCCACTATCCAAACCGCCCTGCAACCTTTTTCACATGCCTTTGATGATGATTTGAGCAGTGACTGGAAATTTGGATGTACTGGAACTCTAAATAATTCCACTGCTCCAAAAGCCAAATGAGGACTGATTTTGAGATATTTCAATTTCTTGATGACTTACGAATACTATAATAGTATTCGTAATATTTTCCTACAAATTTCTTTGAAACTCAATTTAGATATCTTTTCTGAAAACATGTCCAATCCTTCCAGCTGAAAGAGATCTCTGCCTTCGCTGAATAAATGACATTTATTGACCTTTGTAGGGCTTTACTTGCTTCCTATCTTGGCTTATGATTGTTTATTTTTCAGACGTGCCTTCCCTCTCCTACTTGGGGCCAGAATCACATCATGTTCACCTTTGTATCCTCCCAGACACCAGGGCAGTATGTACTCAGTAAACATTTGTGTCTTTGCTCTTGTTTTCTTCTTTACCTGAAATGTGCTTTATAGAATTCCACAGCAGTCTTTTTCCTCCTTTCACTTAGCTACTTTTTTTTTTTGTTTTTTTTAAGGAGCTGCCCCTCGCCCATTCTGTCCCTAAAATTCAGGTTGGGCGGAGCGCCTCTCTGTCTGTATGCCATCCCTCTGGGTGGGTGCATCAGCATATTCCAAACCTGAGATTCTTTCCACAGAGATTGCAGATTTGGCCACATAAACCTGGAGTTGAAGGTGACCATTTGCCATGGCATGGAAAGAGTTTGCCTGGGAGAAAGGCCAACAGGAAGAAAAGCAGAGCAGAGTATGGAGAGAGACTGGTTCTGGAAATATTGTTTGGATACCAGGGTTCTGCCAGCCTGGAACCAAATTTGCCCCTGCATTTGTCTGTTTCATGAGCCAACTGTTCTCTCTTTTGCTGAAGCCAGTTTGAGTTGGGTTTCTGCCACTTCTCATTGAAATTTTCCTGTCGGATACATTCCTGACATCTCTGAACTGTGTCCAAAATATCTTTCAAGGTATAACATCAAAAGTTTTCTGGGAAACCCCTGCATTTCTTCTTATTTTTTCTTAATTCACTTATCTTTATTATTTGTTATTCTACTTTCAACAGAGATTTATTAAACATAAGAATAGGAACAGCTTTATAAAAGAGTAAGTTTGTTTTTGCATCTCAGGAGTGTTATTTCCAGAAAACCTTATATTTAGGTAAGTTTGAACACTTTTATATCTTTTTTTTTAAATAATAAATTTTATTTTTATATTCCCCATACAATTGCAGCCCCCCCATTCTGACCCCAATCCCTCCCCTCCCACCCCCACCCCCCTAAAAGTTGAACACTTTTATATCTTATCCTATAGAATTATATAAGTATTACTACCTGCATTTTATAGAAGGGGAAACTGAGGGTCAGAGGTTATAAAGTTATTCAGACGAAGTAGCCCACTTGGACCACTTGGACTTCAACTTTGTCATTTCCTTTTTTCTCCCAATGCAGTCTGTCTTGCATAATGATTTATGTATTCTTTTGTCAAACTCTGTGTTCTTTAAGGGCAAGACCTAACTTCAACCAGTCACAACATCTAACATTGTCTTTTAATGATGATAGAATTCAATAAGTATTTTTTTTGATGATTTGATAGGTGAGTGAATAATTTTTGTTCTTTGAATTCCAAACCATAATTCACATTTCCAGATTCAAAGGAACTAAAAATACCAAAATGCTATTTCTAAAGCTCAAAATATGATATACTTACACAGTCATCTATTTCTTCTGAGGTGTCACCAAGGGGCATTTATAGAGCCATTAGGAGTCAGAATTAACAAATAACATTAAATAAATGAGGTCTATCCCAAGACTTCTCACTTACAAGTTCCTATGTATAAAATTTGCAAAAGTAAAGTATATATTTATTTATTTTTAAAGATTTGTTTATGCATACAAGAGCTGGGGTACAGGCCGGAGGTGCAGGGGTAAGAGGATTCACCAGAGACTGAATGGGGAGCAGAACAGGCAGATTGACTGAAATACACTGCTGAGGGGAGCAGTGGGCAAGACAGGAAAGGTCTGCTGTGCCATGTGTGTCACCTCCCTGGCCAGGGATTGAACTCATGCTGCAGTGACTTCAGAGAGCTTCATAGTGCTGCAACTTAACACCTTGCGCTACCAGGGAGGCCCCAAAAGTAGAGTATTTAAAACATATCATTTAGGGACATGGTCTCTCTCCATTCCAACTTCCTCCACTGTTTTTATCTTGTATAGGATGGTATTGGACTGGTCATGCTGGGAATCTTGCTAAGAGGAAGCTGGATTGGGGATACATGTAGTTTGAGTTTAGTGAGTTGTGTTTATGTGGTTCCAAGTTGCTTCCTGAAGTACATAGTGAATATTTAGAATGAAACATGGTTTGGGAGGGACCTGTTGTGAGAATAGCTGCCAGAAATGCTTTTGGCATTCTCTCATTGTGTTAACTGATCGTGTGCTGTGCCATGAAGATGCAGGGAAGGAGTTGTCTTGCAGATTGTACATGTCTTTCAGAACCCAGCATGGTAAGGATGTGAATATTGAAGTAAAACAAGTTTGAAATGTATAGAATCAGAAGCTGGTGGGAAAAAGTTATTCATTCATCAGCTCTGAGTAGAAAATTTGGTTGTCATTGAAGCCTGATACATGGAAGTTCTTTCCTCTCAGGAATTATCCTGATAATGCAACATGCACAGTTATAAAGACACTACATTTTCACTTTCATGATAGGGATTGAGGAAAATACAAAGTTGGTAAAGAGCCTTACAAGAAACCCAAGGGAGTGAGGGACCCTGAAGCTGAAAAGTCATCTACTTCATGGTAAATCTGTCTCTGAAAATGTTTTCCAAATTTGTTGCTTGAAGAGGTGGTCAAGGAGGCAGACAAAAATTTTAGAAAGAATATTAAGGAGGTGGATCAACTAGCTACAAATGTCAGTATTTCCACACATTTTGTAACTTTTGTGGTTATTCTCCTTATTCATGTGGTGACTTTTTTTATTCTAAAGAAATACTAAGTATGCCTTTCACTAAAGAGCACCTCCCTCTCCCTGATGAAAATGTAAAAGCTCCAAATCCTTCAAAATCTGGATTTATCCTTGTAGAGACTATCAAATAGTATAGTCATTTCCCTAAACACTCATGAAATTCTACTCAGGGTGTTTCCCATCTTCTGGAGAAAGCAGTCACTTGTAGTTTTCTTCAGGGATAAAAGATGTGGCATATTTATGATTTCTGAGTTTGCAAATTCCAAAGTGATACGATTTCTCTTGCTTTCTAATCATGCAGCAATTGCTTTGGACCCTGTGTAAGATGCTCAGTGTCAGGACCTGGGAGAGCATCACTTTTTGCCAATGAGTAGCATATGAGGCAAGACTTTTTGGCTTAGCATATAATATGGAAATTGTGTATTGGAGTAGAGTACCAATTACTACAAATTATGCACAAATAGGCCAAGTCTCAGAGAAAAAAAATGCTTTACACAAGTTCATGGGATAATGAATATCAGAGCTGCAATTACAATTTTCCAACTCCCTAACTGTACATGCAATTTGCAGGTTTACAATCCTGTACCAAAAAAAAAAAAAAAAAAAAAAACAAAAAAACCCAACAGAGAGCACAGGTGGGCTTCTAACCCCTGCTAATGAGAGCATCACTCTTCATTGCTAGGGTAATTAAGCAAATATTTAGTGGTCAGAAACCTACCCAGACTTTAAATAAAATCAATCAAATCCCAATCCCATGAAAGATGTTGATATTGGATTTTTTTTACTCTGAAATGTAATGTGTGTGTATGTGTGTGTGTGCATGTGTGCAGTTCTTACTTTTATGATTTGAAGGAGAGTTAATCTAATTGTACTTGCCCATTGAAAAGCCACGTTCAGCAGAAAAGCCTGGCTTCTGACACTCAAAAGACACAAGGTCACAAGAGCATTTTCTCTTTGTTGATTGTTCTTTTTTCCCTCAGAATTTTCCTTCTTCCTTATGGAATTAGACCTTTTAAGTAAATTGCAAACAGTTCCCCCTGTGTGAAGCAATGTCTAGCCTACCACAACCTGACACAATCATTGACATTTCTTGTGCAAATAATAGCAGTTGTATTCAGCACTTTCTAGAATGGAGTTGAAAAAATAATGAACTATCTTTTCCAAGATAAAACATACTATATGCTCCTGAAATTGGAAGTGCTTGATATATGAAAGAGCAAGAAATTAATACGTAATTCTTGTTTTATTTTTGTTGCAGCCTATCCATTTCACTGTCTACTTCTAATTCTCCTTACTCAGCAATATATTTCCTTTTTCTTTTTTTTAAAGATTTATTTATTTATTTATACAAGCACTGGGTACAGTCAGAAGTGCAGGAGGGCGAGAGAATTCACCAGAACCAGAGCGGGGAGCAGAGCAGGCAGAAGGACCGAAGTACACTGCTGAGGGGAGCAGCGGGCGGCAGGAGAGGTCTGCGCGCCATGTGGGACCCTCCTCTGGTGGCCGGGGAGCAGCCGGGGATCAAACCAGCGCTG
Organism: Talpa occidentalis; assembly: GCF_014898055.3. Classification (NCBI taxonomy): domain Eukaryota; kingdom Metazoa; phylum Chordata; class Mammalia; order Eulipotyphla; family Talpidae; genus Talpa; species Talpa occidentalis. The sequence goes on along the minus strand of NW_023605083.1, from coordinate 48,069,293 downwards.
CAGAGGCTGGGGGCAGCTTCGCAACCCAGCGCTCAACCGCTGTGCCACCGGGGAGGCCCTCAGCAATATATTTTCTTTTTTTAATCATAGAATTTATCACCTTTGAACAAATGATAGACTTTATTTATTTATGACCATAGCTTATTATGTCTCTGCCTCCTAGAATGTAAAATTTAAGGGATAAATAATTTTTATCTGGGATATCCCAAGTACCTAAAATAGCACCTGGCATAAAAAAAGGAAATAGTTGTTGAAGTAGTTGTTGAAAGCAAAACAAAAAAAACAAGCAGAGAATTATAAACCAGAGACGTCATGCAGGGGAGGAGGAGGGAGAGGGATCAGAGGAAGGAAGGGAGGAGCACAGGGGACTGAGGTGATGGTGTGCGGGTGCATTGGGGAAGGAAACTCTATGGGGACTACACCTTGGTGTGGGGTGGGGAGCAAAAATTGTTTAAAAATGTACAATGATGCAAAAAATATATAAATAAAAAGAAAATATTAAAAAATCACAGCATAGCAAAAGGCAAAAAAAAAAAAAGAATAGTTGTTGAATGAGTGTGCACCATGTGTCAGTAATAAAGAGCAAAAAGTGAACGTCATATTTATACTTTCCTCTGAGAAGCTTGATAATTACTTTCTATGGATTGGATTTCAGAATTATGATATTAAATATTTATGTCACTGTCTGTTTTCTTTTTTTGTTCATTGTGCGCCAGGGTTTCTTATCCTTCCTATTGGAATCTTCATTTGTTTATGGTGGCACTATGTCCAGTAAAAACAGTCCCTTATCTATCCTTCCTTGAAGCTTTTATTTCGTTTTTGGTCACTAAGACATAAGTTGAAGTCTATTAGGGTTATCTAAGAAAGTTTTTCTTTCCTGATATAGACAATACCTTTTCCTCTTTGTCACTTGTTTCTTTTTACTGTCTGGAATGAAGATTCTAGGAGGCACAGCTGCCATATTGAGACCAAGAGGATGAAAAAAAAAAAATGCTGACGATGGCGGTGTGAAAAGGTAGAAATAGAATACGATGGCCTACTCCGGGACTTGTTATAAAAGTAAAACCAGACTTGGTGAAGCTTTCTTATGTGGAGCTATGCTATATTGAACCAAAACAATGCTACAACATACACTTACATCAAATCATAACTTAGCTAAATCTCCTTAATTTTTTTTTCACCATCTCAATCTTTCAGCAAGCCCATTGGCTAAATTCTACATTTTGTGGCCTACCATCATAGACCCAGAAACAGCAGGGTAAGGCAGATGACAGGCGTGCAAATGGTTGCTGTATGACCTGCAACAGTGTGGACTTAACAAACCAATCCAGATTCATGTAAAATATTATGAAACAAATTATACAGCATCTGTTCTTCAGAAAGCAACCACTTTCTATCAGAGACTTTTTGTTTTCCTCCCCACCCCCCAAGCCCCCCTTTCTGGCACTAGGTTATTACAGTAAATTTATTATCCATGTGCAGGTACAAAGTAGAGATACTGAAATTTCAGGTAAGGCTGAATCATTTGGAAATCTTTTGTGTTAATATAGTGTCACAAGTATAGGTATAGAGGTGTATGTTTGAGTGAGCAAGAGCATCTGAGAATCTAGCAGAAGTTTTCTCTTTATATCTGCAATCACCCCCTAATTTAGTTCTCTCTTTAATTTAGGATAACTATTCTCACTAGCCACTATCATTTTGACATTTGCACAACAGCAATTTATTTTTTTATATATAGAATAGCTAAAAGTACCACACAATAAAGAAAATATCTCCTTTATTTGTCAGAAATTATACTTGCCTCTATTGGAATTTTCAGATTTGGTGTTCTGATATATTTTCTTAATGTAAAGCTAATCCTATTTAAGTTTTTCCTAAAAACTTACAATTGCCTTCTGCCAAGTACATTTAGTAGCTCCTAAATTTGTTTTTTTAAAGATGCTAGTTTATTATAGAAAACATCCCTTTTTAGATCTTTTAAAAATGAAGATGGCAATTTTCTATATTTTAGTCAGAAACCTAAAAACAAAAAGCTCTATGCAAGACATTCTAGCAAAAGGAAACCATACAGTTATTTCCCTGTTTTCTAGCTCTGCATGAAGGCCTTCTACTATAGTCTTTTGAGGAAATTTGTGTTTTGAGGAGCAAGATGAAAGGAAACAGAGAGAAAACAAGAAGGTTGCTTCAGTTTTGATCTGTTTTGTCTATCCTAAGGACTACAAGTTTCCCTGAAAAAAATTTAATTGCAGTTTATATGATTTCTTGCTCTTAGAGTCTTCTCCCTCTTTTCATATCATTTAAAAAACTTATTCCTAATCGCAAATATATTTTTTCTAGTTATTTTTTCATGAAAATATGAAGACAAACAAAACTGATATATCCCATGATAAGATTCAAATATCCTGTCCATTACTAACCAGAAAGCTCTTCAAGGAGAAAATATCCAAGTTTATTCCTATTCCCTACCTCCAATATTCATTTTTTCCATTTGTTTTCAATAGAACCCTGGGACCCAAATAAAGAGAGCATTCACAGCTAGGTGTAGTTATGTGAGAAGTTGTTCAGAATTGATATCTACAACTTCTGGGAAATGGAGGAGGCTTGTCTTTCTTTCTTTCTTTCTTTTTTTTAAGAAAAGGGTTTTTTTTGGGGGGGCCTCCCTGGTGGCACAAGGAGTTAAAACACAACCTATGAGGCTGTCTGCAGCCTCTGCAGCATGAGTTCGATCCCCTAGATCGTTTGATCCCTGGCCGGCCAGGGAGCAAACCACATGGCGCATACAAGAGCTGAGGTACAGGCCAGAGGTGTAGCGGGGTGAGAGGATTTACCAGAGACAGAGTGGGGAACAGAACAGAACCTAAGTACACTGCTGAGGGGAGCAGTGAGCAAGACAGGAGAGGTCTGTCGCGCCATGTGGGTTAGCTCTCTGGCTGGGATGGAATTTGGAATCAGACTCAGGTCGTAGTGGCTGGTGGTAGTTTGATAGTGCTGTGTCTTTAACCCATGCACCGCCAGGGAAGGCCCTTTGTCTTTCTTTCTTTGTTTTTCTTTTATTCATAGCATGTGGATGTGATACCTAGACACTTAAAGAAACATATTTCAGTATGTATATTTGAGAGTAATACACAGGAAATTGGGTCAGAAATCCTCAAGGTTTAATGATTTTTTATTCACCCAAATCTAAGACCAAAGCCCAACAAGACACATGCCCAACACATCCCTCTGTAATGCATGTGGAATGTCCTTTTTCCCCTAACCTCTGAGAACATATATATTTAGGAAAGGCAACTTCATCCCAAAGCTTTCCGCTCTGACCTGCTCTCTTGCTAGCGTCCCAAGTTGTACCAGCTTCAACCCAGTGAAAAATGAGCTGTCAGCTGCATGGGGATTTTCAGAGTCAGAAGACAGGGGCTTCCTTCCTACTTGCTTACCTTCCCCGATTCACACATTTCTTCTCTGGCCTCCAATGCATTCCTATAATTTCCTGCCAGCCAAGCCATGCATTCAAATGACATTTTAAATATTTTATTCATCATTTTGGTTATGCCTGGAGGGATTAGTTTGCCATGTTGCTTGAAACAGAATTCTAAATTCTCTTTTGTTTCATCTTCAAAAAAATAGTGCTTACTTGATCACTTTGTATTTATCAACATCACTTTTTTTATTATCAAACCTTTCCTCATGTTAGCAAGGAACTATGGGGCTCCCTTTATTTTCTTCTTTCCTTTCTTCTTTTCATCTTTCTTTCCTTTACTCTCCCACCTGCCCTCCTCCCTTCCCCTGCTTCTTCTCTCCTTCTTCTTCCTCTCCCTAACCAGCTTCTTTTTTAAAAAAGTTATCGAGTCCCAGAGCCTAGGATACCAGAAGACTTTAACAAGTAAAAGAACTACTGTCTACTCCTCCAGTTAAGAATATATTGAGGGGTTTTAGTTAGCAGTCTTTGTATTATAAGGCATACTGTGTCTCGTACATTTTTTTTTAAGATTTATTTATTTTTATACAAGAGCTGGGGTACAGGTCAGAGGCACCGGAGGGTGAGAGGATTCACCAGAGACGAGCAGGGAGCAGAACAGGCAGACTGACTGAAATACACTGCTGAGGGGAGCAGTGGGCAAGACAGGAGAAGTCTGCTGCACTATATGGTTATCTCACTGGCCGGCCGGGAATCGAACCAGCACTGCTGAGACTGCGGACAGCTTTACAGCGCAGTGCTCAACCCTCTGCACCACTGGGGAGGCCCCATGTCTCATACATTTTGCAGATTAAGAAGGTCAGGTTTATTCAATAGTCATCAATCAAGCACCGGCTGTAAGACAGTGACTGAAAATCAAGATAAATAACACATGGTCCCTCCCAGGAAGACTTTACAATTCAGAGAAACTTACACACTAATGTAATCACTAAGCAGCTGCCTCCTACTGAGCCTGTCTCTCATTCGGCCCCAGAACAACACCTAAAAACTGGAGAAAGGAAGAACAGACAGATACTTGTTGATGAAGGAGATGGGCTCAGTATCACCAGGGACTCTTGCCAGATTTCAAATATCATGATGTGGGGCCCTAGACGTTGTCCTTCATCCATCCAGAAACATTTATTGAGTGCCTACTGTGTGTTATGCACTATGCTAGGCACAGGACCTCTATGGAAGAGTAAAATCCTACAATCCAATAGCCAGTTACAATGGATGATTATACTTTGAGTGTTGAGGGTGGGGGTGTGGGGTGTGGTGGGGGGTACAATGCGCTAAGTGAACACAGGGAAGGGACAGATCTCAAATGCTTTCTAGAGGAGGCCCTCATTAAGGTAATCTGTATAAATTAATCTGTATAAGGTAATCTGTATTAGCACTTGAGCTAATACTGTGGTTCAGGAGGAAGCAAGTGAAGTTGTCCAGTCCCTAGAATTGGAGTTTTGTCTGGGAAATAAACATTATACTTATTATGTTGTGTATATTTGAGATGGTTTTGGACCTGAAAACAAACATTTTTTTTTTTATGACAGCGTAGTTAAACTTTCCCGTCCAGGAGGAAACTTCTGCTTTTTAGTGGGAAGTTAAAGAGATCAATGAATCCTGAATTTAAGAAACAGACCCCCACCAAGTCAGAATGTAGACATCCACCTCAATAGATAAAAGAATGGCTCATGGCTTTTTTATGATCACACTTTGTGACCTCAGATAATCCTTTGCAAAAGAGTTGGCACAGATCATAACAAAGAGTATGCACCTCAATGTTTGAACACATCCTACTTGAGATGGGAGAAATAGTGACTTAGAGATAGAATTGTTTCTCCAGGTTCATTTCCCAATTACCATTATGTAAAGTGGAAATAAGCACTTTGTTAAAATCCAGTCTATTAGGGTCATGATTTACACTAGTACCCCAAACATAAATTTTTATTATTGTGAAATACAAATAGAGAAAACAGACAATTCAAAGAACTGCAGGCTGATGGGTGTTTCTCTGTATATGCTGCCTCTTTTCTTGGGTAGACCAGTTGGCTAGAGTAGGGCCCAGCAGATGACAAACTGCATGTACTCTTGGTTGTAGATCACAGCTGAACAAACTGCTCTGAAGTGTGAAGGGTCAGTGCAGTGTAAACAGAAATCAGCAGTGACCTATGGAGTCGTCTCAAGACATAATAAATATGGTCTTTACGCTCCCTCCCACCTTCTGCTGATTCAGGTATTCTGCAGCACCCTGGGGCTAGTCTCTGGAACGATATTTCAAATCCAGCAGACCATTGTATTTGGAGCAGATTTTCTAGCTGTGCTTTTAATTTTGGCAAAATAGCTTTTAGCTCCTTCTGAAAATGTCATCATACACATGGAGCTTCGTTGAAAAAGAATAAAATGCTTTTTAGAACACTCCATTAGCTTTGGCTACCATTAGTTTTGCTATTCTGGAAGAAGATTTAGGGGATAAAAACAGAGTTCTTTCTCAATGCAGAATAGAATTTTGTGGCAGAATCATTAACTTTGCCTCTCCTTGAAATCCCCCAATGACCATTTAATCCTTCTAAAAAATTTCTTTATTGAGGAGCATCCAGGCCAGCATTGCCTCTTGTCAAAGTAGGGTTGGGCTCACATCCATCTTGTACCATCTCCTGGTACAATCACAGATCAGTCAGGAGTGTCAGCTCTGTTCCCAGCCCATGCCAGGTGAAAAGCCTTTCAGATTGGGCTTTGATGTCAGCTAAGTCATCCTTACTGTGGCGGCCTTTTAACAGAGTTGCTCACCTGGACCTGAGGTTACTGGATCTGGTGAGATGGATGATACTGTATGTTCCCTGTGCACTCATGGGTAGGGAAGAAATTGTTTAGGAAGCTGTATGAACATTTGCAAAAATGCTTTCCAGTTTCTATCATGTGCAAGATGTACATAGATTTGCTTGGCCAATGAGGTAGCCTTGCAAAAGGTCTAAAGTCACTCATAAAATAATAATAATAATATCTGATATGTTGTGCTGTTAGACATACGTGTGAAAGGGTAATAGGAGGAAAAACTTCCCTGCCTCAAGCCAAACCCAACATAAAGCTCAATCCATGACCTACAATAACAACCTAGATGGCCATGTTTTCTGTAGACTGCAAACCATTTCTAGTGAATTCATTGGTTTCTGTGTTTCTTCTTTTTCACTCTTACAGTTGATATTTTGACTTGCCGGCTTCTAGCCATCTAATAAGAGGAAAGATCAGATGCTTAAGATCAAGCAGTTCAAAGCCAATGACATTTGATTACATGAGGCAAATAGAATAAAATGGACCGCAGACTCACAGACCCTCAAATTAAACTTGTTGACTGAGACTTTTGCTATTAGATGGTTAGTTTTACTTGAAAGTGAAGTGTTAGTAAAAGATAAGCTAATAAATCTATGAAATTGGTGGTGTTACATTGAATGAATGGACCAAACTCATCTGTTGTGTGGAATCATTTTAAATCCCAGCAAAATTTTCCAGTAAAATAAAATAATCAAAACAACCAGAAACTGAAAGTTTGGGCTAGAATATGTTGCTCATCTACCTCTTCAACTTGGAAGCCTATGATGACTCAGAGTAGGAAATCTGAATAGAAGAAATAAAAAGTGAAAAAAATATGAACTGAAAGAAGTATGACTTACAGAGTTGGGTGCATATATTTATATTTATATTTTAGTAAGTTTTTCATTTTGCATTAAATGTCTTTTTTAAAAAAAAAAGATTTATTTTTGCATACAAGAATGGGATACAGGCCAGAGGTGCGGGTTGAGGGGTGAGAGGATTCACCAGAGACAGAGGGGAACAGAACAGGCAGATTGACTGAAATACACTGCTGAGGGGAGCAGTGGGCGAGTCAGGAGAGGTCTGCTGTGCCATGTGGGTAGCTCCCTGCCCGGGGATCGAACTCATGCTGCAGTGGCTTTGGTCAGCTTCATAGGTTGTGTCTTAACCTCTTGCACCACCAGGGAGGCCCCTGCATTAAATATCTTTAGAAATGAAAAATTAGAGGTCATCTCTGGTGAAAATAATTTCAAAACCAGTCAGTTTTATCCAACACCTTTTGATGTCTAAATTCATCCCATTGCTTAAAGATATTCAGTGGGGGGCCTCCCCAGTGGCTCAGTGGTTGAGCAGTGGGCTGCGTAGCTGCCCGTAGCCTCTGCAGCACCGGTTCCATCCCCAGCTGCCGCTGTGGGTCCCACATGGCTAGACCTCTCCTGCTGTGCCCACTGCTCCCCTCAGCAGTGTACCTCAGTTGCCTGTTCTGTTCCCTGCTCTGCCTCTGGTGAATCCTCTCACCCTCCTGTGCTTCTGACTGTACCCAGTGCTTGTATAAATAAATAAATAAATCTAATTAAAAAAAAAAGATATTCAGTGGGTATTTTGAATACTGTTTCGTCTTCAAACTTTATGTTTGCCTCATGTGTGTGGAACTGTCCATCTTATCTCCCCTTAATTCTTCACAGCACTGCTTAAGTCAAGCACCTATTTTAAATGTTTCCAATTTAGAAGTTTCAACTTCAATACAAAAGCAAGCTTAGCTCTCTCCAGATATCTAGACTCCATTCTGCACATGTCCAGAATGGTCTTTGTTGCACTTAGCAGGGGCAAACACCAGGTCCTTTGTAAGCGTGTGTGGTTCTTCTCCTGTGTCATGACCCATATGGATGCTCAATAAATGTTGAATTGAAGTGAATTGCTTTCCAGTGCATTTATTGGCACATGTATTTCAGTAGGTCAAGATTCATCTCTTTTTGCAGTGCTCAGTGGTTTTCTTTTTGAATGCATTCCCAACCAGGCCAGAGTCGTTGGATGGCTCTGAAAATTGTTCACAGCTTGCTAAACAAGGAAGCAGCATGATTGCATTATTGTATTGTAGCTGCATCCCAGGTTTACAAATCAAAGAATTTCCACTTATGTTGTGCAAAAGCCTGTCTTTCTTCCTCCCTCCCTCCCTCCATTTTCTCCCTCTCTCCCTCCCTCATCCCTTCCTTCCGGTTTCTCTTCCTTCTTCCTCTCTCACTCCTACCGCCCTAGCTTTCTTTTACTCGCCTTCTGACAAAGCTCTCTTGAAACTCAAGCACTTGTTAGGGGATCAATAGCAGTGAAGGACTGTCGTTTTCAGCCAAGCAATGCTGGGCAAATATAACTCCAGAAACCTGGCCTCCTACCTTAGCAGAGGAAGTTTCAACAAGTATGAGCTGCAGAAAAGCTAGCTCTGCCCTCTGCCTCGGGATGGCATCGTCCTGCCAGCAGGAATCCCATGTTTCTAGCTTCAGGCTTTTACTTCTCTCTATAGTTTAATGATTCACAGCTCTTTGATGAGACAGCTGGATAACAATGTGCCTTTATGACAGCCTGACTCTTGTTTCCCCTTTTAAATCTCAAACTGTACTGTATAAAGCGTTCTGTTTCCTATCGGTCCATCAATAAGGCCTGAATAGCCAAGCCAAGTGCTCCTGCAGCCCTCATTTATTTCCTTAGATTTTTTTCCACAATAAAAGCATAAGGGGCAAAGAAGATGCAGGATGTGAAAGATGGTTGGTAAGGAACTCTGTGTGAGGTCCTTGGCGAGATAATCTCATTCTACAGATCTGGGTGACTGGAATTTCCCTTCTGCCCATCCCCCGCAGACATCCCCCGCCCCAACATCCTTCTTACACAAATCCTTAAGCATTAAGTCAGGCGGAAAATGAGTCTACTCTACATTTATCTTGCTGAATGGCAGTCAACTCCCGCTTAATCTTTCAACATATATTTGTTCAATGGATCAACAGATTGTGTAAGCAGCATGACGGTTGGGTTTAGAAATGTGTCTGCTCATGTTTGGTTTGTGCTGAACCATTGACCATTTTGTTTGTGAATCCATCATAAATTATATCTGTGAGTTACCCAGCACTAGGGATGGGGACTGAGGACAGTGCTCACAGAGGCAGAAAGACTTTTTTAGTCATTGTCATTTTCCAGCTTGAAAATGCTGACTTGCTTTATTTTGGAATGCTTTTTAATCTTTTCAGACTAGAAAAGCTCCAAGTTGCTTTTTTCCTCTTCATCCAAGTTGTTTCTTACATATTTTTCTGCTATCCTCTTCCCATTAAAACAAAACCAGCTTTGAGGATACAGAGTAATAAGCTATTATAACATATGAATCTGGAGTTTTAAGAATTAAAACTTTGTGACTTTCTTATTGTTTTATGTAGACATATTGGTTCAAATCATTGTTCCTTAAATACGAGAAGAGATTAGAAGACCCAGGCATTGATGAGCCAATTCATGTCCCCACTGATGTCTTTCTCTTTTTTTTAATGAATTGTTTGTTGTTTCACTAAAATTTTGAGTTATCGGGCCTCCCCTGGTGGTGCAGGTGGTTGAGCTCCACGCTGTGAAGCTGTTTGCAGCCTCTGCAGCACTGGTTCGATCCCGGCAGGCCAGAGAGGGTCCTATATGGCGTGGCAGACCTCTCCCGTCTCACCTGCTGCTCCCCTCAGCAGTGTATTTCGTTGTCTGCCTGTTCTGTTCTCCACTCTATCTGTGGTGAATCCTCTCACCCTCCCATGCATCTGGCCTGTACCCCAGTTCTTGTATAAATAAATAAATAAATCTTTAAAAAAATATAATTTCGAGTTATCATTCAACCAATCAACCGGGATTTATTGACCATCTACTGCAGTAAAGGCAATGGAGAGACTATACAAATGTAAATTTCTACATTTCAATAATTTAAGAGAAGTGTAAATATGTATATGTATATGTAAATATATACACAAAACACATACATGGTGTGATGAAGATTCTTAAATAAAAATGAAGGGGAGGGCCTCCCTGGTGGCGCAGGTGGTTGAGCGCAGCCCTGTGAAGCTGTCTGCAGCCTCTGTAGTGTGGGTTAGAACCCAGCCAGCCACGGAGATAACCACACGGTGCAGCAAACCTCTCCTGCCTCACCCACTGCTCCTCTCAGCAGTGTATTTCAGTCAGTCTGCCTGTTCTGCTCCCCACTCTGTCTCTGGTGAATCCTCTCACTCTACCTCACATCTGGCCTATACCCTGGTTCTTGTATAAATAAATAAACAAATCTCAAAACAAGGAAGGGTGGTGGGAATTGTATGGAGACTATACCCAAGATGAAAATGCATACATTGTGCAATAATGGAAAATGATGTAAAAAATATATATAAAATTAAAAAAATAATAAAACTGAGTTCATAATTATAGTAAAAAAATGAAGGGGAGAGAAAATCATGCTGTAGTAGTTAAGTTCATGCACAAGAGGCAATATTTTTCAAGGAAGTTTTATTTACTTATTTGAAAACTGTTCAACAGAACTTATTTAGCAGCATTTTTTTTTTTTTGAGTCCTATGGACATAATGCAAAGTATGATAGATTTATTTGTATCTTCATGATGCTTAAGAATGAACTAGGAAAAGTGGAAGAGGGGACATGGCAAGAATGAAAACTGATGTCAGCTAGCCCATCCAAATAATAGCCCAGTCAGGCCTGAAAGAGAATTTCACTTGCTGGTTCTCATAAGTAGATTTATCATATTAAAATGGAGATTCATTAGATAAAAACACATTTCATATCTTTTATTATTTTATTTTTTAAAAGATTTATTTATTTATGCATGCAAGAACTAGGGTACAGGCCAGACAGAGGTGTGGGGTGTGAGAGGATTCACCAGAGACAGAGTGGGGAACAGAACAGGCAGACGGACTGAAATACAATGCTGAGGGGAGCAGTGGGTGAGACAGGAGAGGTCTGCTGTGCCATGTGGGTTGCTCTCTGGCCGGCTGGGGATCGAACTTGTGCTGCAGAGGCTGCAGATATCTTCATAGTGCTGTGCTTAACCCCTTGCGCCACCAGGGAGGCCTCCAGCCTTCAGTTTCTTTTTTTTTTTTTTTAAAAGATTTATTTATTTATTTATACAAGAACCGGGGTGCAGGCTAGATGCGTGAGAGGGTGAGAGGATTCACCAGAGACAGAGCAGGGAACAGAACAGGCAGACTGACGAAATAAACTGCTGAGGGGAGCAGGGGGCTAGACAGGAGAGGTCTGCCACACCATATGGGATCCTCAACGGCCGGCGGAGATCGAACCAGTGCTGCAGAGGCTGCGGACAGCTTTACAGCGCTGTACTCAACCGCCTGTGCCACCAGGGGAGGCCCAGCCTTCAGTTTCTTGATTAAGCTTCACAATGAAGAGTAAGAACCCTAATTTGAAAACTCATCTTATTGACTTTTTTCTGTTGGAAACAATAACCAGTGTTTTTCTTTAGCTCCAGGTATATTTTAATATTTATTCAACATAAATTCGTATGCAGATGCCAAGACTAATTCTTTGCAAATGGAGATAGCCAGTTGTGGTGACTCAATACATACTGAGGTCTCCATACACTTTGAATGTGGAACAACAGCAGTAGAATAAGACATACTGCATTTAATAAACAAAATACCAAGTAAAAGGCTTTTAGGAGCCACTGAATTAAGAGATATTTAGACCATGGAGTGTTTCCTGGATTTGATGCCATTGAAAGGCACAGAAAAGCTGTAGTCATGGTAGACCTAAAATGAGTAGTGATGGTTCTCTTGGTTGTAGAAAGAGAAATTTCCTCAAAGCAGCCAAGAAAGGTGAAACCTCGTTATGTGGTTTCAGTGGGTCTGTTACCAAAGAGCTATTAGATAGCTATGGTCCCATTGCTGGGAACCCATGGGAAGCCTGGCCTTTGCTGGATTAACATAGGATTAGGTGTCCATCCTGTGTTCAATCCCCTGAGGGTCCCAAGGTGCACATGGCCATGTCCATTTGGTAGAGGACATGGGCAGAACTAGCAACGATCTGTGTCTCTCATTAAAGAGTTTCTATTCTGTTTACCTTACACCACAGCTAATGGACTCAGTAGACTCTAAAGGTTCCCCCAATTTGATTAGTGTTGATCTTGTTATTTATAATTGCTGAGAGACATAACAGAGTTTTGCTTGCACTGTATTTTATTATCCTATATTTAATTTCCTCTAAAAATAGAGGGAAATTGTAATATTCAAAATGGTCATATTGGTCAATGGCAGGAACAGAAATTAGAATTCTGCATATTCTGGCCATATGGATGACGGTCACCCCAATGTTTCCTAATAAAAGAGAAGAATAAAATTACTCCTTACTTAGTTATCTCTGATAAATATAGAATCTCTGCTAATAAGGATCTGAGAAAATAGATCAGTTTAGTTCTTCTTCACAGAAATGTTCCTGAAACAATGCTTCCTTGATTTGGTCTTCTGTATTTCATCTCACTCTCTGTATATTTCAGGGTAGGAGTATCCATCATGAAGTGGGAAAGCTCTGGAAATCCTGCAAATCCTTCAAGGTGTTATGGGGGACTGAGTTATTTTCCTTCCCAAATACATATGTTGAAGTTCTCATCCTAAATGCTACTGTATTTGCAGATAGGGACTTTAAAGAGGTCGTTGAGGTGGGGCCCTAATCTGATAAGACTGGTGTCTTTATAAGAAAAGGAAGATACACCAACAACTCTTTCTCTCCATGTGCACACAAAGGGAAGGTCACACGAGGACACAGCAAAGGGTGGTCACCCATATGCCAGAGAGAAGACTCACTGGAAACCAACTCTGCCAGAACCTTGATCTTGGAGTTTCAGCCTCCAGATCTGTGAAAAAATAAATCTCTGTTTGTTGATGCCACCAATCAGTGGTATTCTGCTATGGCAGCTTGAGGAGACTAATATCGTTATATATATATATTTGAGCAAATGCTCAATTGTTTTATTCTTTTTTAGAAGTAACACTGCATTATAACATTATGTACATTTCAGGTATGCATCATTAGAAATCAATGTGTATATACCACAGTAAGTTCACAACTAAAAGTCCAACTAATCCTTTCACTGATTTACCCACTCCCCTCTCTTATAGTCTAAAGTTTTATTACTGTTTTCTTTAGTTCATTTGTTTGATTTCTCTAACTACCACATGCGAGTGAAATCATATGGTGTTCATCTTTCTCTCTGACTCTCTGACTTATTCCACTCAGCATAATAAATACCCTCGAGGCCCACCCATGTTGTTGCAAACAAATGACAAGATATCATCCTTTTTATAGCTGAGTACTTTTCCACTGTGTCTGTATACAACATCTTTATCTAATCTTCTGCTTTGAGCATTTAGGTTGTTTCCAGTTCTTGGCTTTTGTAAATAATGCTGCAGTAAACATGGGGGTGTATATATCTCTTTGAATTACTATTTTTGTAATTTGGGGGCAAATACCTAGAATCAGGATAACTGAATCATATGTAATTTCTGTTTCAACCTTCTAAGAATATTGATACTGTTTTTCATAATGACTGCACCAGTTTGTATTCCCACTACAGAATACGAGGGTGCCCTTACAGATATTTTTATGCATGAGAAAGCTTAAATGCAGAGATAAAATAACAATATATTAATTGGAGGAATAGGAATTTAATTCTGATCCCATGATGGTGGTCTTTCTCCTACTGCTCTTCCTGTTTCAACTTCCCAAAAGCCTTAGTCTTGAAAACTCTGATAGGTATAAGATTTACAGGCAGGTCAAAAAATTTGGTAAGCTGGGTCAAAATAAAGGCAGGAGCTGGACAATCCCCTTTTGTAATTGTGGGCTGGCTATGTTGAGGGAGCAAAGTGAAGGCCTAGAAGCTGTGCTCCTGGAAGACACCTGGTGTGAGCTGCTTCTTTCCAGGGGAAGCAGGGAAATGGGTCATTGTAATATCAGCTGGAAATGAAATTGGGGGAGATGGGAGAACTGGCAGGCTGTCTCCTCCTTGTGTTCAGGCTGGGCAGATCTGAGTTCGCTTGGAGTAGCCCAGGAAAGCAATCTCATGCAGAGAGGGTTAGCCTTTGAGGAGAATTGGCAGTAACTCTAAGGGAGATTTGGAAATGCTGCCAGTTAATTTAACAACAGTCTACCTTAAAAAAAAAAAATGACATGGGTTTACATAGCCTTCATTTGTATTTGCTAAGCAAAGCTTATCATCATACTTCCCTTTAATTTTTTATATTCTTTGTACAATGTTCAATGTTGAATTTCATCAGTATTTTCTTTTTATCCTTGGATGATGGAAACCTCTGATTTTTCACCCCCTTTCTTCTTTACTTTAGAGAGAGGAGGAACACTTAGAATTTGCCCTGGAGATACAATGTCTTCCAAATATTAGCTCAGGGAATAGGAAGGCTCTGAGTTGCCATGTGCTGTTGTTTGCTGGAATAAATAATCATACAAAAGCCTTCCTCTTTTCTCTCCTATCTCTTTCAGCAGAGTTCAAACCAGGGTTATTTGCAGGTACCCTCTTGAATCCAATTGAAAGACTGAATATCTTGACTTTTCAATCTTGCCTCTGCTTTTTCTTTTCCATTGCAGCTTCCCTTTTTATTCTTTCTAGGTTCTTGACCTTACTTCTTTTTTTCTCTCAAACAATACGCTCTCTTCTGTGTGTGTGTGTCCACATGTGTCTGTATCTGTATGCCTGCATGTGTGGGGGAGTGGGGCTGTTCCTTTAAGAGCAACACTGATTGTCCCATTGTTGAATTCACAAGGGTGTGCCATTCCTAATTATAATTTCTACGTATTGATAGACTAGAAGTCAAACAAATGGATGAAATATCAGATACAGACTGAATACAAATAAAGATCTTAAATATCCATTCCCCACATCTATTTTCATTTAGAAAGCTAGATGCTGTAAGGAGTCAGTTTTATGACATTTTGGGCTTAGTTTTCTCAAATATTCACTGGTGTACCTGATTTTAAAAACAGATATTTCTTTTCTGTTATGAAAGAATAAACACCTTACAAGCTGAAAGTCATCAAAATTCTGCCCTTTCCTATACATCATACATTATACTTGCCAAGTACAGATTAAGGCAGATTATTAACCTACTCAATTACAATGGAACTCCTATGGAAATGTCTATTACAACTGCATTAATATCTCATTAGTTCATCATGTTAATGTTATTACAATGGTTACCAAAGGAATTGGCTCTGATTTGTACCTAATTTTGAAGGGTTGTTGCCCCGAGCATCATTGGGGTGGGAGGCTCAAATGTAGAGGTAGAAATCTGCTTTCTGTCTTCTTTCCTTAAAAAAAAAAAGAGAGAGAGAAAAGAACAAATGAATATTCTTGGCAAAAACATGCCTCAGAGGCTGTCTGAGACTCAAGATATAAATCTATTTTGACAGGTGTAGTCATTATTCTTATCATCTAAGATAGCATTTTTCTTTTGTTTTAATGGCAAAGATAGCAGGAAGACAAAATTTGCCTTCGTGAATGCATAAAAATGTAATAACAATTAGCTAATGTAATTAAATTATTACTAATGATGATAATACCATGCCTGTCTTTTTACAATAAGTGTGTAGCTCTACTTATTTACATTTTTCCCCAAAGGAGTTCAAAAAGATTTACAGAAGAGTTAAACCACTCCCACCTCCCTATTCATTTGCATACATTAAAAGAAATAAAACTCAGAAGTAGACTATGCCATTTTATAGAGAAAGTAACGTCTCTGTAGTTTCATGCCTTTATCTTTGTTGGTCACCCTCCATGTGTGGGCAGTAAGATCAGGAGAGCCAAGGCTGGGGTCCAGGTTCTAAGACTCTGGGTGAGTGGTAATATGTCTAAGGGAGTCCTGCCCAGCAAACCAGAACTGGCCTTCAAGGCCAATATTGTGAAGATTAAGCCTATTGTTAATGCTGTTTTATTTTTTATACTTCTCACACCTGTTTCTACTTTTTTTTTTTTTAAAGATTTATTTATTTATTTATACAAGCCCTGGGTACAGTCAGAAGAGCGGGAGGGTGAGAGAATTCGCCAGAGCCAGAGCGGAGAGCAGAACAGGCAGACTAACAATACACTGCCAAGGGGAGCAGCGGGTGGCAGGAGAGGTCTGCTGGCCCTGTGGGACCCTCGCCCAGCAGCCGGGAATTGAACCAGCGCCGCAGAGGCTGCAGGCAGCTTTGCAACCCAGCGCTCAACCGCTGCGCCACCGGGGAGGCCCTGTTTCTACTTTTGCTCATAATCTTTTCAATGAAATTTTGAGGTGAGTTGTCATAGTAGTTAAACTTTTGGTTTGCTTATTCATTTGCTTTTTCAGAAAAAATTGGAAAATGCTAGGGAGGAGTTGTTGGAGGTATTCAGGGAAAGGAGAAATTATGTAGTGGGCTTTCTGAAGGGTGAGGAAAAATTGCTTCAAGATATGTTGACTAAATCTTGACTGGCATTGTTGAGTGGCCAGTGTGTGTAGACCTCAGTATCTGAGGTTTGCTCATACATTGAGTGGTGTCAGTGTGGATGTTGGGCTTTCACACGACTTGGTCAGCTGCTTGGATGCAGGCACCTGGTTGGTTTGGGATCTTGCTGGGGGTGGAAGGCAGAAGGAGAGTGGTACAAGAACATCCAATGAGGTATATACATGGGAAACATTATAATAACGTACTGTGGATTCTAGCCAAGGCGAGGAGGCAAAAAAGAGTGTGTAACAGACAGTGAAATGTGGTAGTGGCAGTCAATGGAGGGGTGGGGGGGAGTTGTTGAGTATTGAGTAAGAGAATAAAAGCAGCCACTCTGTGAAAAGACCGCTCTTGACATGGTGCCTGAAAGTTCCAGAGAGAGCAAAAGGTGAAGGCAAGTTCTAGGGAGGAGGTCAGCAGGGTAGATTTGTGAGTTCCAGAGGACACAGTGCAAGGTGTTGAGGAGTCATGGAGGGGTGGGAGAGTGATTCAGGAGAGACGAGGCATAAATCTCCAAGGGGAGAGTCTTTAAGTGATGAAAGATCAGTGTGAGGAGAGGACTTATTACGATAGCCTGACAAGCATGTGATACTTGATGCACGTAATGTCTTAGATAATTTGAGAGGAAACTGGAGATCAGTTCTGACCATAGCTTCCCTTTTGGGAAAGGTCTGTTAGGTAGCATGTGGTGAGGTTGGAGGTTTGTGATGGGATGGGAGGATCTTTCCAGGAACACAAAAGGTTCTAGGTATCTTTTTTCAATAGTGGGCAATTTAGGTTTGGGTAGAATAGGAAGTATTTCCTGAGAATGAAGAGCTTAGTTTAGAAATTTTGAGGTAAATAAATATTAAAAAATGAATTATAAGAAATAAAAGTTATATGTTAAAATTTATTATAATTTGGGGGGTTTTAATGGAAAAATTATGTGTATTTCTGGTAATGAATAGTAAAAAATAACAAAAATGATAAAAAGAACAAATTCATACAAAAAGTTTCTAGAGAGGATATAAATTATTTTAAGAGAGAACCAAGTAAAAAGGATATGAGGCATATGTGGCAAAGTCTGTTAATTTCTCATGCAAATGTCCATATACTTTTTCTTCCTGAGTAACAGAAGCTTATTTTTTAGTAGGGCATATTATTATACAGAGAGTATTTCCCCAGCCTTCCTTAATGCAGCTTGGGATCAAAAGTCACCTTCTGATCAATGAGATATAGTGGGAACGGGATATACCCATAGTGGATTAAAGACAGTGACACAATTCTGGACATTCCTCCAACCCAGGTATGGAGTCTGTGCCACCTTGCCTCTGAACCTGGTTAGGTTCTGAGCCAGCTTTCTCTTGTCATACTGTGTGAAGCTTAAACGACATGCAAAGGCACTTCCAGGTGCTCTGAGTCCCAGCCGAGCTCCCAGCTGCCAGCCATGTCAGTAAACCAATTTTCTGTTTCCAGCCCAGTTGAGCCTTCAAATGACACAGCTTCACCTGACTGGAGCTGCTGCAAGTGATTACTGCCCACTTGAACCTAGTCAATCCCTAGAATTAGGAGACGGAATAATAAATTGAAACCATTGTGTTTTGGCACAATTTCTACACAGTAATAGAGAACAAGAATAGCATCTTTGTGGTAAGCGGCATTATTATTTTTCATTATTTGCTGTCCCTCCTGTGGGAGGCTATATATCCATTCCTAATGTGACTTGCAATTTCCCTATTTTCCTTTTTGATGCTTGGAATATGGAGAAGAAGGTGGATGCTCTTAATTAGCTTGGAGTATGTGGCACATGTTAAAGAGTGTTGAGCTGTACAAAAAAGAAGTTCAAGTCCTTGGTGACTATGAAGCTCCATACCTACGACGGATAGCTACCTCTGGATTTTAGGGGGGAACAAAGAAACTTCGATTAAATTTAACACAGGAGAGAAAATGATAGCAGTGCTTCCTTCATTGGAATTGTGGACAAAGGAGGAGAGAGAATCAAAATAGCTAAAAGATTATAAAGAGAAGATGGAGAACCCTCCTTGTTGTAAATGCAGATTTTTCTTTCAAATGTACTTCAACATATTAAAAAAAAAACCTTATAAATGAGATAGTTGAATAATCCTGGCAAACATAAGATGTACTGAAAGATCAGATATGTGCAAATGCCATTTTGTCATTCCAGTTTTTAAAAAGAGGAAAAGAGATTCTGCAAACTATTGAATTATCAGCTTTATTTTGTTTTCCGGAGTTCCAAGAAGAGGAAGTGGTTGGGTCATCATTACAGTAACCTCATTTCCACAGCTACCTCTGGATTTTGGTGGGGGGGGACAAAGAAACTTCGATTAAATTTAACACAGGAGAGAAAATGATATATAAAATGATGTGTTTGACAGATATATTAGACTGTGGGACCAGGGGAAATGCAGCAGAGTATATTTTTGAACTAAAGCAAGGCATTTGAAGGGGCTTTCAAAATGTCTTCATAGATCAATTAGAGGAATATTAATTGAATAAAAGATTGAAAGAGTGCATAAAGGGTAGTTCCAATGGGCCAACCAGCATAGTTTCTATTTTTGCTCCCTGCCATGGTGTGAGCTTCATCATAAAGATTGGCTCCCCCTTGTGGCTAAAAGGGGTCTCATTGATGCTTGTCTTGACCAGGGAACAGGTTTCTTGTGAATCTTCCCTTGGAAGAATCAGGAAGCTTATTTTCTGGATTTTCACAGCAAAGATTTTCTCATATTTTATTTAAAAAATATTCTAAGGATTTATTTTTTTATACATCAAATTATTTTTATCGAGGTAATATTGGTTAGTAGCATGGTGAATGTTTTAAGGTTATGGGTTCACTGTTTGATATTTTATTGATTTCAATTAGATGAGGAGTCCATATCTGAACCAATTATTCTGCCCAGGGAAAGGACTTCTCTGATTGGCTTAGGGTTGACTGGTTAAGGGTGGAATTGGTTTCCTCTAAAGAACTTGACTTCAAGAAGGGTGAGATTTGTATGGATATGGATAGCTAAGATAGGTGAGTAATTTACAAAAGAGGGAGTGGATTATTTTGTAGGCAAACACAATGTTTACTATTCTTAGAAGATTTTGAGGGTGAGAGCCTTTAATTCTATAATGTACATGTTCAAATTTTGATGAGACCGGCATTCTGATAGATCTCTCAAGATTATGTTAGTCATAAAATATACCTCAAGGGCGAACCCAAGGAACAGAATTGCTTACCATTATCCATCTTATGCTGGCAGAGAAATGTTGGCCAAAAAATATGATTTTGTTTGAATTATAATCCATGTTAACACTTCTGATTGTAATTGACCAATGTATTTACCTTCTTTAGAACATTAGAGGAGGATTATATTCTCAGAATGGATAAAGATAGCAACCATTCTTTTTTAATTGCAGGAGAGAATGTATCAAAAGATTTGCATCAATTTGCTTAGGTATAAAGTAACATTAAAAAGAAAGTGGCTGGAACACAGTCCTTTTTTTAATGATGTTTAAGATAGTGACTTGAAATATTTAAACTTTTGAGTGATTTCTAGGCGATATTGCAAAATAAAGTCTCTCAAATGATCCTTATAAATCTTGGATCATTTTATTGAGATCACAGAGACAAATTTTATTAAAAATGCTAGAACTGTCCTATACTTACTGGATGGTTTTAACCAATTCATCTGTAAAGTCAAACAGTATAGCAATGATCAATGCTAAAAAGTCCATCTTGAAACTAGCTTATTCCTTCTGTTCAATATTTAACTGAGAAATCAATGTGTATAGTATATTGAAAAAAA
Source organism: Talpa occidentalis (assembly GCF_014898055.3). NCBI lineage: Eukaryota > Metazoa > Chordata > Mammalia > Eulipotyphla > Talpidae > Talpa > Talpa occidentalis. The sequence goes on along the minus strand of NW_023605083.1, from coordinate 48,048,751 downwards.
AGAGACTACAGAATTTGGGTAGATATTTGGTTAAATGATAGATTTGTAAATTTTGGAACCTGGTAGAAGCCCTTTTTTAATAGATAAATCTTCCTTTGGGGTATGTTTTGCAAGGTGTAAATCTAAGGACTTCAAAAAAATTAAATTATTTTGTAAGATGAGATACTGTCATCCAAAACAGGATCTAATGTGTTCTATCAGCAGATTTTTCCCTAAAGGCCAAATTTACTTGAAAATTATTGAATATTATGCAAATCCTTGTTACTCAAATTATTGTTCCCGGACCAGCAAGATCATTATTCTGAGGCACTTGTTAGACCTGCAGAATCTCACCTTCATCTTAAACCTCAATCTGAACCTGCCTTTTAACAAGTCACCCATGGGATTTTTGCATTCATTAAATCCTTGTAATCATAAATCTCTAATTGTCAGTTAGGGAATGATTCACAGTCTATAGAGTATGGGGGATGGGGATTGGCTCCTAAGAAAAGAATTTGTTTCTACAGGTGCACTCATAAAAGCCCATTAGACATATCACAGAAGGTCCATTTCCAGTTAACTGTGTTGATACACATGATGTTTCCTGCTAAAAATCTATTTTTTTTTTATTATGAACTTATATTCTAGAACAAAGTCTTTGAAATTGAGCAACCTATATCTGAAATCTGGATCTTCCATTTTCCAGCTATTCGAATTTAGGCAAGTTATTTAACAGTTGGAGCCTAGTTTTCTCATATCTAGAATCTCTAGTTTCTAGAGTGAATCTCTAGAATATCATCTCTAAAAGTACAAGCATACTGACTTTATAATGCTGTGAGGATGACTTGATATAATACGTAAAGCATTTAGTCCAGGGTCTGGCTGGCACTTAGAAGAAACTCAATGAAAACTGGTGCTCTTCTTTCTTGCTGGGACATGTCATTGAAGACCTAGTGTTGTCTACTATAAATTATGTAAACTATGGAAAATCTTCCCTTATTCAGCACAACTGTAAAGTGATTCCCACAAAACATTAGATTTTAATCGGCTCTACTTTCCAAGTAAATGTTTCACAAAATGATACTTAAATAATTAAATAGAATTGAATTGTTTAGTGCGGTCCATCTGGATGACTACTTGCACCCACCAAAATGATAATTTGGATTTTAATGTAATTGATACTTGACTGTTCTTCCTGAGTCTGATTTATCAAAGACTGTTGCTTCTTCACTATTTAGTTTTTACTCATTGATTATTTCTGGGCTCTGCTAAAATGTCTTCCTCTTGCTAAGATTCCTCGACTTTCCTGCAATCACCATCTTACCAGGAGTCAGAGTGGCCCATTCCCTGGTGCTCAGATGTGTGGCGGGATGGATTCTAATCAAGTATTTGGCAGGGAAGCTGCTTCTAAAAGCTGTATACTGAGAGCTGTATACTCCTTGAGTCACTAGTAGTTCTTCATAGTTAAACTCTTACTTGGTCTTACACTCCCTGATCACACCACCCCAGGATAAGTGAATTATGGTGTCTACACTGCATGATGGTACTTGAGGCATGAGGGACCTAAGGATAACACAGGTAGATCTGTGTGATTGACATGGTCTCCACAGGTCCTCTCTCCACATGGGCTGCAGGTAGGCACAATTCCTTCCTACATACAGAATTCATGGTGTAAACTACCATTCACTTAAAAACATCTTTTTAATGAAAAAAAAATAGAAAAGTATAAATCACAAGCATAAACACGCATATTCCCACTATCCAGAATTATTTGTTGATTTTCCCTTAAACCATCATTTCCTGTCCAACCACTGTCGATATATTGGTGCATCATCATACACCATCATACACCATCATACATCATCATACACGTATATATGTGTGTATATATATATATATATACACACATATATATTTAAAAATTTATTTTTTATTTATTTATGTATAGTGTAGGCCAGAGGTGCAGGCGTTGAGGATTCACCAGAGACAGAGTGGGGAGTAGAGCAGCTGGATCCACTGAAATATGCTGCTAAGGGGAGCAGGAGGTGAGAAAAGAGAGGTCTGCTGGGCAATGTGGGTCAGGTCCCTGGCTGGGGTTCCAATTCATGCCCCAGTGATAGCTTGATAGTGCTGAGACTTTAACCCCTGCACCACCAGGGAGGCCCCCCATGGTGCATCATTATATATTTTTATAAAAACTCTATATAAAAACTTTCTCCCCTCATATCCACAACCAATATATATTATTTTGTGAATGCTATTTAAAATATGCATAAATGGCATCAAATTATAACATTCTTTTTTGAGCATTACCCATCTCCTATCAGCATGATGCTTTTGAGATCCAGACATGATGGTAAATTTAGTTCATTCCTTTTGATACAGATCAATGAATTTCATTGAACAGAAGAGCTTTTGGTATTATAGCACATTTTACTAGTCTCTTCAAAATTTGTAGGTTGTGGCTAATAACTAGCAGTCATCAGTAGTCATCATTCACCAGTAATGGTGAATGCACTGGAATTTCTGCTCCTACTTTAATGAGTTGCTTGTTTAACTAATGACTGCTTTATTCATTAGAGATTAGCATATTAATTGAAGCAGTACTTATCCCTTTAGGTAAAGAGATGAATTTTATATTTTAGTCTTTTTTCCTCAAGGCTGGAAGTTGATGTATGCAAACTTTGGTGAGCTCAGAAACCCCCCAATAAGTGCACTATCCCACCAACTTGGTAAGATCAGGAGTAGTCTACTGAAGCACTCTCCTCTAATATGTTGACTGTGTTAGACACGGATCAATGAATAGATTATTTCTGTGTTTAGGAAGGTCCAGGTTTACTCCAGTATTCACAGCTTGCTTCTTTCTTTGGTGGCATCTGCCTGTCAAAGAAAATGTGTTTACCCTTATTAACAAAGTCAACAGAGTAGTGACATTAAGGTTTCCGAGGTCATCTTCCTGACACATTGAATGAAGCAGTTATTTTAGTGGGAACATTATCTTCCATATAAATTATATTTTCTGTTGCCTCAAGACTCTTTATCTACTGACACCCTTTATTAAGAACTTACTCCAAATTGCTGAATAAAAATGAAGCCTTGTAAAGCTGTATATTAAAGTGAAATATACCACAAAGAAGTTAATGGCCCTAGAAGTTGAATTAGGTTCTTATATTAGAAGGAATAATCCTGTCAGCAGGACCAGGAAAGAGAGAGAGGAAAAGCAAAGAGGAGAGGGAGAATATACGCAAGAGCCATACTTTTGGGTGGTGGTATAAGTAACACACTTGAAAGAATTGTATTCTGACCACCTTCTGAGTTGTGTTGTAACTTTCTATTCCAATCAGATTTTCCCTCTGGTTAAAGTAGCCAGAAAACTATACATTGCCAAGTTCCAGAGTTAATTCTCAATCTTTGCCATACTCTATCCTTAAGAGTTCTTGACACAGCTGATCACTGCCTTCTTGGAGCACTTTCTTCAGCTGCCTTTCAGGGTCAACACTTCCTTCTACTTTGTCCATTCCTTTTCAGACTGAATTATGGGATACCCTTCTTCTTCCAGACCTTGCATGTCATTATCCACGATTCAATCTTTCCATGCCTTTACTTTTTCCTATATACTGTAAGATGCTATCACATCTAGTCCAGATCTTTAAATACCACTTATAAGTCAATGATTCCTAACTTTGAGAGTGTCCCAAAAGACTAGGACATTATTTTCTCTGTCATGACCACCACTAGGATAAGTTAAATATATTTGGGATACTTCTAATTCTGGCTGAGGGCATTCCCCTGGATTTTGCTACTGAATCCTCTTTCTCCTTCCTTGTAATTCTCCAGTGTCTTCAGTCTTCTCCCAAAAAGAGCAGGCAGTTATCAGGAGAGTTAACATGTCATGATGGTGCCATATTTATCTTCTGGAGCAACTTCTAGAGTCTAAGCCTCTACCTCCTAAGGTTGAGACCTGAAGCTGGGGCCTTCCAGTAGTGGTGAAGGGTTGGTGATTTTGGTAGGAAAGTAAGCCCATAAAAAAGTACTTTGTGTTCTGACAACTGATCTTATGATTATGTTTGGAACGGAATCATTCTTGCTCTTATAACTTTTCATTGTAAGTCCAGAAATGATCACATTAACTTAAATATTCTTGAAAAGACTTATTCTGGAGCATTCAAAAGGTTCTCTCTCCACCCAAGCCCATACAATTTGAAATTTATTTCTCTCTGGTTACCTTCTCTGATGTTATTATTGTTTTTCTCCCCTCTTCTTTTGGGTTCTGCTGTTAGGATTAGGGATGGATAGGGAGTGGGAAAGGCCTTTATGGGGTCTTGCTTGGCACAACCCATAAGACATCCTGCCCTCTGAAGACTTGTGTACCATTAGAATATCTCCTGGACCTTGTTGTAAGAATAGAGTCTGGGCCTCCCCGGTGGCACAGCGGTTGAGCGCTGGGTTGTGAAGCTGCCCGCAGCCTCTGCAGCGCTGGTTCGATCCCCGGCTGCGCGCAGACCTCTCCTGCCGCCCGCTGCTCCCCTCAGCAGTGTACTTCGGTCCTTCTGCCTGCTCTGCTCCCTGAGCTGGCTCTGGTGAATTCACTCACCCTCCCGCGCTTCTGACTGTACCCAGTGCTTGTATTAAAAAAAAAAAAAAAAAAAAAAAAGAATAGAGTCTGCCCTTTCCCATTCTTGAGTGACATTACAGGAAATTTCTATTAACATACACTTAGGAAATGCCTATAATCAATCAGGCAGTGGTGACAGAATAAGGAACATGCAGTTATGTTAAAGAAAGAAGATGATAGATACCAACATTTGGTATTAGACCCCTTAAGCAAGGGAAAAGATATTCATGCTCAGGAACTAGTGATTTTGTACATAGCAAATTCCATCCAGCTGCTTAGAAGAACAGACATGTCCAACTCTATGAATTTCATTAAATGACATGGGATTCCTTCTTCCCTTCCTTTGTATATAAATTTTATCATGCTACAAAAACTCTTCTGTACCTTGCTTTTAAATCCATCACTATATTTTGGAGAATATTTGGAGTTTTTTTTTTTTGATAATATTACATATAGTGTCATAATATTTTATTATTTTGATGTGCTAAATGCTTTTAAAATGCAATCATCTATTATTGAACATTTTCTGATATGTAAATATGGCCTTTTGGAGAGAATACTCTAAGTAAATTCTTGTGCATACGTATTTGTGTGCATTTGTAAATGTATTCATAGCAAGATTTCCCAGAAGTGGAATTTCTGGGTCAAGATACATGTATATTTTCATTTGGGAAAGTATTGTTAAATCACCTTTCATTGCTAACTTGCCAGTTTATACTTTTGTCTACAATATACAGAAATACCTGCTTTCTTACTCATTTTACCAGCATTGGATGCTACCAAATATATTTATACAGGAGAATATATACTCTTATACACATAAACACACATACATACACATAGGCATTCACACACACCCCTCTGATCTTAATGAATTTATTCTGATTGCAGCAATTTAAAATTAATATTCAGGAGTAGTATGTGTTGATGGAGAGGCAAAGTATCTGATAGGCCTGGAGGGAGAAAACTCAGGTACCCTAGTGAAGGCTGAAGGGGACAGGAGAAATCTTTTTTTTTTTTTTTAAGATTTATTTATTTATGCATACAAGAGCTGGGGCACAGGCCAGAGATGTGGGGGGCGGGGGTAAGAGGATTCACCAGAGACAAGAGTGGGGAACAGAACAGGCAGACTGACTGAAATACACTGCTGAGAGGAGCAGCGGGCGAGACGGGAGAGGTCTGCTGCGCCATGTGGGTTTCTCCCTGGCTGGCTGGGGATCCAAGTCGTGCTGCAGAGGCTGTGGATTGCTTTGTAGTGCGGTGTTAACCCCTCCAGCCACTAGGAAGGCCCTAGCAGGAGAAATCTTAACATGCCAATCAGGGTTGAGTGGGATTGGAGAGTACCAAAAGTAGTATCAACATGAATTAACTCCTCACATTTGCAGAGAAGGCTATTGTTTTCCTAGCATCCAATTAAATTAGATACAATTTCCTGTATCTCCAATTAAATCTTGCAACAGCCCTGGGGGGTGGGGAAGGTAGGGAAGATGCGAAAAAGGAAAATAGAGGAAATAGGACATGGAAGAAAAATGATCTCCCTCACTATTTCATCTCACTGACCCCTTAATCTCTGGTGGTATCACCAAGGATTTGGGGACTGGCTGAAATGTTTGGGTTTTTCTTAAATATTGCACATTTATGACATGCTGAATGGGGTTTTAAAGAAGGACAATATCAGAATGTTTTTCATATTTTGTTTCCTATGCATTCCATGTCATTACCTTGGTATTTGAATTTCTACATGAGAGTATTACATGACCATCAAGATTGTGCCAGTTGTGTGACTAGAGTACAATAACCCTTGTTTATGTGAAGCCCATCAAGGCCCAGTAAGGACCCTCTTGTTTGCTCATCCAAAGAAGGGCAAAGCTTTACAAATTGAGGTGAGATGCACAGTTGCGCTGCTGACCCTATCTCCACCTAGGTTTATGGCAGGAAATGGCATGCAAACTGACTAAGTCATTCTCTGATCTCAGCAGTTCTAGCAGCCTCACTGGGGGGTTCACCTGATCGAGGTGAGCAATATTGAGTCTGTTGTTTTAACGTCAAGCTGCTTCCAAAATGCTGATAGACTATCATACCTGCCTTGGTGTTAAAAAAATCTCTTAGTAAGTGGTTTTAAGTCCTTTCGTCTGCCTCTCCCAGCCTCTTTTCCAGTGCATTCTCTTGGCACGGGGTGATAGAAATATCCCTAAACCTTTGAGTAATGCAGAAATATGCTATAACCCTGAATAACTCTCACAAGGAAAATGTTGACAGACTTTGCATCGGACCCATAAAATTCAAACCAAAAAAAAAATGGGCTTGGGTCAAAGAAGCTATTTCCAAGAAAACAGTTGGACTCTATGCAAAGGATTTTTGACATAGAACATACTCTTCTTTTAGACAATCAGTGGGAGACTAGCTGGTCCCCAGCCATGCATAAATCTGTCTGTGTGAAATTGGTAGCAGCTCCTAATTGGGGAAGTAGAGGGTGGGAATGGACTGGGGCAGAGCAGACTGAGCCTGGCAGGCAGGGTAGAGCAAGGAGAGAGAAGGCCAGCGCTCGCTGGCGCCCTTCCTGGAAGCCTACCACGGGACTGCACCAAGAATAAATCACCACCCTTTCTGGAGCTCAGGAAAATAAGACCATAAATAACACATGGATGTGCCTGAGCGCATCGTGGAATGGCTGGATATTGAGAGAGGAGCAGAACGAGCGTGTCCAGGCCAGGAGAAGGGCAAATAGAGCAACATTTGCTGAATACAGTGAAAAACTGAGTGGCCCAATTAATTTTTATGAAAACTTCTCCCTGTACCTTGACTATCCTACCTGCACTCTCCAAGAAGGGGACAAAAAGAAAATCAATGCTCTTGACTCCTGGTGGGCAATAAATTGTAAATCGCCTTGGGTAAGGCATTCATAACTGCCTGGAAGGTTAATTTCCAGAGGCTGAGTTCACTCTACAGATCTCTCCTCTTGAACTTTTTTCCCTCTGTGTTGAGATAGTGCCACCATCGAAAAACCTCTTTTGTAAATTTTTACTCCATTATGTTGCAATTTTAACATCTTATGCATTTGGCACTTACAACATTTTTATAATGGTCTTTGCTTTATTTTTGGCTCAGTTTTACGGCTCTCTGCCAGGCCCAAACTTCTGTTGTATAGCTGACCCAAAATAGTTTCAAAGACTCAGATGCAATTTGATATGAAAATTTCAGCACATGTATTTAAGTTAGCCTTGGAAAGTTTGAAGGTCCTAGAAAAGTTTTTCTGGTCAATTATTGGACTTACAGGATTTGTTGTACTTTTGTTATATGAGGTGAGGAAGGCATGTCACTTGCAGGTAACCAAATAAAAGATGGTTCTGTGGAGAGGTACTTCACAATTCGGAAACAGTTCCAGATGTATAGAAATAGAAACTAGGCTGACATTTAAAGGGATCTAAATATGCTACATAGCCAGCTAGGCTGGAGAGAGTCCTCTTTAATCTTCATTATCTAATCACCCACGACTGTATATTACTATTTCCACCACCATTAACTAACAATGATAACTACTAGTCTATGGTCACTTATAATGTACCATCTACAATCTTATTAAAGTATCTCATTAACTCTTTATAATTGGGACTATTTTCACTGCTGTTCTACAGGGGAGGGAATTTGTACTGTAGAACAATGGTTTCAAACTTAGCAAGAGAATCCCTTGTGTGTGTGGGGGGGAGATGGTGGCGGGGGGAGGGGGGAGGCTTCATAAATCCCAGAACCTAGATAGCAACCCATACATATTACATTAGAATGTCTGAGGGAAGAAGCCAGACATTAGTATTTAAAAAAATATTAACAAAAAGACAGGTATTTCCAACATGCAGTCCTGTTTGGGAACTAGTGGCTTATAGTTAGGAGACTAGCTGAGGGTTACCCTGCTGACAAATGGTAAAAGGAAGGGACCTTTTGAGTCCAAACTTTGCACTTTTTCCTAATATACCAAGCTGCCTTTCAGTCTCCTGTTAGGAAAGCTGGAAAATGGAACCTAGGGATTCTGCTCTCAAGAAACGTATGGTGTGAGGAAAATTAATAATGCAAGACAAAATCAGTGTTAAACTGTGTGCAGTTGGTTGTGAATCCAGAAAATGTTTGAGGGCTATTGAGTTAGTCAAGTAAATGGGTCTTGGATTTGGTTTACCTGCTAAAAAAAAATCTGAAAAAACTCACCCTAACCAATGGAAATTGAGGAGGGAGGTTAAAACTGAAGACCCCTTAAGACTGATTATCTTAGTAAGGAAAACCAGTTCATTTGGGAAACTACACCATTGATTCATTATCAAATGGTTTAAGCATTGTTACATGAGGGTGCTTTAGTAATATTTATAACCAATAGCAAATCTGGCGTTCACAATAGACTTACCTAATCTTAATAAAACTTCTGCTGTGTGCCAATGAATGGGGATATATTGATGAGTAAAAGCATAGTCCTTGACATTACTAACCTTCAAATTTTTCTTTAAAGATTATTTATGCATACAAGGACTTGGGGCACAGACCAGAGGTATGGAGAGTGAGAGGATTCACCAGAGACAGAGTGGGGAGCAGAACAGGCAGATGTACTGAAATGCACTGCTAAGGGGAGCAGCAGGCGAGACAGGAGAGGTCTGCTGCGCCATGTGAGCAGCTTCATGACTGGGGATTGAACTCGTGCTATGGCAGCTGCTGATAGCTTCATATGTTGCAAGTTAACACCTTGCTCCACCAGGGAACATGGAAATCAGAAGGCTCTAAAGTAAGCCTGTGAAGCTGGAGCACAAAAATAAGGGATTGTGCTTCAGACAGGGTTGGGGATGGAGGGATGATCATCCTTGGTTGTTATTAGTGGAAGAAGCTATGGGAGGTGATATCAGATTTGTATTTTGAAGGAATTGCTCTGATTGTCTTGTAGAGTAAATTCCGTAGGACAGCCAGAATTGATTGTGGATAGCAAACGTTTTTTGTCAGTGATCCCTTGTTGATTTCCTAATACATTTCTAAATATATTTTATATTGTGATCCAGTATATACCACCTCCCTTCCCCTTGACACACCCCTCCACCACACACACCAGAAGTTTGTCAAGGGAAAATTAATCTCCTTTATGAGAGAGGCACTATTATATTTTCTTCTCTTTTTCATTTAGAGTTATCTATTTCATTACAAGCACTTTTATTAAAACATAACATATTTATTTATTTATTTATTTTTTATTTAAATTTTATTTTTATATTCCCCATACAATTACAACCCCCTTATTTTGACCCCAATTCCTCCTTTACCCGCCCCCCATCCCCCATAGAGTGTCTCTGGTTCATAGTGGTTTGTTGATTTTGATATTTTCTTTCTTGTAGTTATTCTTTTTCCTGGTCCCTTATTTAGGTTTTCTAGATTCCTGCTATGAGTGAGACCATCCGGTATTTTTCTCTTTCTTTCTGGCTTATTTCACTGAGCATGATCCCTTCCAGCGCCATCCATGTTGCTGCAAATTGCATGTGTTTATCTTTTTTGAATGCTGAGTAATATTCCATGGTGTATATCTACCACATCTTCTTGATCCAGTCATCTATTTTTGGGCATTTGGGCTGTTTCCAAAGCTTAGCTATTGTAAACAGTGCTGCTATAAACATAGGGGTGCAGGTGCTCTTTGGAATTGATGTTTCTGTGTCCTTTGGGTAAATACCTAGGAGTGGAATTGCTGGATCATATGGAAGCTCTATAAAACATAACATTGCATTAAAAAGGTAGTTGCCACCCACTACATTTATTTCTGAATCTACTAATGGTTTTTAGTTTTAAAGATGTTGAAGTATAATAGCTACCTCTCTATTACAATAGGCTTAGTGAAAGATGGAGTAGAGATGGAGTAGAGATGGAGAGAAGGTGACAGATTCAAAAAGTGAGAGATAAAATTGACAGGCTAGGAAGAGGGAATGAGACCTATAAAAGATGACTCAGTTTTCTGGCTTGAGAAACTGTACAGATGGTGGTTTCACAAAAGGAGAAATCATGACTTAGAGGAAGATCATGCTTTGTGGGGGAAGATCATGGCTTAAACTTTGACTATTTTGGATTTACAGCACTTTTAAGATACCTAACAAGTTCTCCATAGCTGGCATCTGGACTAGAGATGTACATTTTGGTACTATTATCAGGCCACGGAGGAGGTGTGCTGAGGAAGAGTGCCAGGGACAAGGATATAGAGTGAGAAGAGGAAGCGTCCATGACCAAGTTTTAAGGAACTCCAGCATTTAATTGTCATGCAGAAGAGGATGTTCCTGTGAAGAGAATGAGATGGAGCAGTTGGTGGAAAGGAAAGCAGATGTGTTTTGAGTCACTTGAAGCCCAGGCAAGTTTTTCATAAAGGAGGAGGAAGTCAACAGTACCAAATGCTAATATCAGGGTCAAGTTAGTTGAGGATAAAAAATCTCTGTTGTTTTTGGGGACATGTGTGTCATTGGTGACCATTGGTGACCCTGTTCTGATGGATCACCAGGGGGTAGAGGCCAGATGGAAGTAGTTTGAGGAACTGGGGAGGGAGAAATAGATCAAGTTCTCAAGAGCTCAGCTTGTCACCTTAGTGAGAGGCAGGAAACCAACTGTATAGTTTCAGTGAGGCAGTCCTGAGCTAGTTCTCTATAGCAGTAGGAGAGCTGCCAGCTTTTTCATAGGACCCCTGGGCCCCTGGCTACTCCTTCCTCTTTGCAAGCCCAGATTTCTTAGGTAACCGTCAGGTTAAGTGAGTTAATTTTTGACCCAAAATGGAAGTCACATATGCAATCAACATGTACTTAGGGTGCAGGAAATTTAAAATAGAGAATGTATGCAAAATCTGGGACTCTCAATAATTGTGTCCATCAACATGGGTAGGTCCTGAAAGAAGGGTCTTTGAGCATGGAGCACCACATACCACTTACCCCTGGTTAGAGAAGTGAGATGGAGAGGTAAAGAACTTATCTCACATGGCAAAGTCAAAACTGGCCTCTCAACTTGAGTCCTCTTCTTTAATTCTTCTATTCTCTAGTCTCCAGTGCCTGTTCACCACCCAGGAAAGGGTCTATCTCTGCAGAAAGTCAGTTCTCTTTGTCCTTTGTATGTCCATAGAAAAAGGCTTGGCATTCATGGGCCATTTCCATCAACAGCTTTTTCCAAACATCCTCTCCCATGTATACACCCAACAGAAGGGTGGCCTGTTCTGCCGTAAGGAATAGACGTTATATTCCTCTGAGCCATGAAAACAATATAAAGCTAATCAAAACAAGAATAAGTCAACAGGAAATAATAGAATAGGGACATTTATGATACATTATATTAAATCTTACATGTCGACATTCCTGGAAAATTTTTGTTCCCTCATTCTTTTCATATCAGTAGAACCAAGATCTCATCTTAAGAGTTTTAGATATTTATACAAACAATAGTATAGACTACCTTTTTTTTTTTTTTTTAAAGATTTATTTATTTTTATACAAGCACTGGGGTATAGGCCAGAGGCTCAAGAGGGTGAGGGGATTCACCAGAGACAGAGTGGGGAGCAGAACAGGCAGATGGACCGAAGGCACTGCTGAGGGGGGCAGTGGGCAAGACAGGAGAGGTCTGCTGTGCCATGTGGGAATCTCCCTGGCTGGCCGGGAATCAAACCCGTGCTGCAGAGGCTGCGGACAGCTTCACAGTGCAGTGCTCAACCCACTGTGCCACCAGGGAGGCCCTAGGCTACCATTTTAAATGCCACTTAACTGACAAATATTTTATAAGCATTTTATCTGATCTTCAAAACAGTCACATTATATAGGGTTTGTGGCCCTTACTTCACCCATGAGAAAGCTGAGTTTGTGGTAGATTAAAAACAGTTGCAAATTCTTTGCTACCTACCCTTCAAAAACTTGGGTATTTTTCTCCCTTCCCTTGAACTTGAGTTAGCCCTTGAGACTGTCTAGACCAGTTGCATGCAGTGGAAGTGGCCTTGCCTGCTCCAGGTTTAATCCTTAAGGGACTTGATAACGTTTGCTCCAGCTGCTTTTGAGAAATGGGCTCTTCCCAGATTGTCCTGCATCAAGTGAGCCAAGTTAGCCATGTGGGGAGGTTACATTGGAAGAGAGTGGAAGGGAGAGGAAGGAGAGGGAGGGAAGAAGAGAGAGCTGGCCAGCACCAGCTGTTTACCTACTTTAGCCCCACAATTATCTTGGACATTCCAGTCCCATTAGGTACTATTTGGAGAAGAACAGAAAAGACTAACCAACAGTCAGAATCTAGGCCCCAACATATGTTGAGTGCTCACCCCTCTGTGCTGCCCTCTCTGAGGTCACAGACATAGTGGAGCAGAGACAATCTGTTCCTACTGCGCATTGCCCTAATTCTAGGCCCACAAAATTGTGTCTATGGGAAGATGGTGGTTGTTTTAAACCACTGAATTTTGAGGTGGTTTGTATGTAATGATAAATAACTTAGACAGTATTTCATTAAGCAATTTTATCCTATGACAGAGGCAGAAACAGTGTTTGGACTGAAACTGGCTTCCGATAACAGAGCCAGGGCACCTTCTGCTACTTTGTGTGGTATTCTCTTTGGGACCTCCCAATAGATGCTTAATTTCCCATCAGGAGTCCTCTTAAATTTCTCTTCATTTAAATATGGAGGATAAAGGAGAGGGCCTGACATATTTGTTCTTCTTTAATATTGCAATAAAAAAATTAAATGATATGCATACAAATTCTGAAGATAATTCTGGGCCAGTCTGCTGCTAATTATTTTTATTAAAACTTAATATTAATTTGGTGTACAAAGTAGAATTTCTAGAAGACCAACCTTTGCCAGACATTCATCCTTGCCCACACCCACTCTTCAGTTGTCCCAACCCCACTTTTTGGTTCTTTAAGTTTTAAAATATGATGTGACCAGGTTGATTCTACCCAACAAAGGAGGCAAAAGAAGAGTGTGGAAATCAAATGCACTTCCCCTTTCCAAATTACCAGGAAGTAGGAGTTCAGAGAGCCATTTTGTGGGAATCTTCAGGAAATGGCAGGACTTTGGCATACGGCATGACTAGGGGATGTTCCTGTAGGAGAGGTTCTGTGTTTCTGTGGTTCAAATGGGCCATGTGGTGATAGCCCTGTGAATAGCTGTGTTTATCAAATTCCAAAGCAAATACTTGAGTGAAACTCCACATAAAATGCCAGACCGCAAGCTGGAGGTTCCCCATGGCACTGGCAAGTTTGCAAAAATGTCTGTGGTTTGTGAATGTGTGTGTGTGTGTTTAAACTACACATCATTTACACATGAATCTATTTCTAGTGACTGCTACACACAACTAGAAAAAAAGGCTTAGTTGGTATTTCTTAGTTAATGCTGAGTAGGCAATGGAATCTAATGCTGGTATCTGCGAGTGTCATGTATCCCATCCATGATACCAATCCCGAGTAGGCAATGGTGGGTAGATCTCATGGAAGTCTTGTTGTTATAGACACCTTCCCTACCCATAGAGTATCATGCTATCCAACGCCTCACTCTTGGCAAGGGAGACATCTCTATTGAGATGCTTAGTGTATAGGGAGGGAATAGCTGGCCCTTGCCCGGAGTTGTGGATTAGATCATCATTAGCAAACATTCTTTCTGCCACCAACCCTCCTCCGTGGGAGGAGTACACCTCCCAAACCTATAGAAGTGGACTTAGCTTTGAGACTGATTTGGCTAATGGAAATGACAGTACCCAAGCTCTGATCTGGGTCTTTAGAAACTTTACGTGCGTCCACAGGAACCTCTGACTCCTTATGATTCAGGTTCCTGCCTTTTCAGCCAGACACCCTGGGTGAGTAATTGTGGAAGACATTTACCCCAATTGACTTGTAGCCTGAAGCAGAGCCTTATGGTGTAGTCACAGACTTTCAGTTTGGTTATTGTTCAGCATTACTCTGACAATTGCTGATTGATACAATAGTTTTGTTTCAACTTTTGTGCAAATTTTATACCCCTGCCCCCAAATTTGTGCTTGTAAATTGAGGCTGCTTTGGGGGCTATAAGATAAGTGAAACTCTAGAAAAGCTATTAAACATAGTTTTATGTTTTTGATTTATTCAGAGCAGTGAGTTTGTGATTAGGATAGCTATTGGCTGAGGGCAGGACAAGGGACTGTGTAGGTTCCAGAATGACTTAAGACTAGACATTTGGGCAACCACACATGTCTTTTTTTTTTTTAATATTTATTTATACAAGAACCGTGGTATAGGCCAGATGTGCGGGAGTGTAAGACGACTCACCAGAGACAGAGCGGGGAGCACAACAGGCATACTGACGAAATACACTGCTGAGGGGAGCAGTGGGCGCGACAGGAGAGGTCCGCCACACCATGTGAGATCCTTGCTGGCTGGCCGGGATCAAACCCATGCTGCAGAGGCTGCAGACGGCTTCACAGCACTGTGCTCAACCACCTGCGCCACCAGGGGAGGCCCTGGGGCATGTCTTATGGGGTATCGGGGCCAGTCTTCCACTGTGAGCAATTTGCAGCTGCTGTTGGATTAGGTAAGTGAACCAACTGAGCATGTGCAGTTGAGGAAGAACCTTATGGGGTCTGGTGAGGGGGTGGACTAAGTGGATGGAGTTGCTGCTGCTATGGGAATTTGAAGGTTTCCTATTCTAAAATGTCTTATGGAACACATAAATTATCTTCTGGGAGCTGAGATTCAGTTTGAATGCTTCCTGTGGCACTGTGTGGCTGACTTCCTCTGCAAGCTTGAACCAACTGAATGAAATCACTTTTTGAGATGTCATCAATTTCTCTGGACCTTATGTGACCATCAATGGAAGAGTTTCATGGGAAAACAGTCAATGTGACCTATAATAGCTCTTTCATTTTTTTCAGATCATAAGTTCTGGAAGGAAACATCTTTGCCTTTACTGTGGCCACATGGACATCCTAGGAAAAAATCTGGAATTCATTCATAGGTAAGAAATACAACTTCCTGATGTTTCTGTTTACTGTTGGTCTCCTTGCCTTAGCTGAGTGTCAATGAAAGAATGCTGAGGAATACTACAGTACTTCTTTGTGAGGATGAATTAAAATGCGAAAGAAGTTTCAACTACTACTTACTGAATAACATGTCCTGTAGTAGATGTTTTAATTGGCTTACTTCATTTGCCTTGCTCCTTATGCAATACCCTTATGAGCTAAGTATTATTAGAACCATTTACAGATATGAAGAGTTAATTTACTTCTTGCCACACAACTAATTGGTAGAGCTATCTTGTAAACTTATTCTTTTTACCATTGAGCCTGAGAATCACCTGAGGTTTATTCATTTTTTATATTTTTTAGAGATTTTATTTATTTTTGCGTGCAAGTACTGGGATACAGGCCAGAAGTGTGGGGGGTGAGAGGATTCACCAGAGACAGAGTGGGGAGCAGAACAGGCAAATTGACTGAAATACACTGCTGAGGGGAGCAGCGGGAGAGTCAGGGGAGGTCTGCTGCACCATGTGGATCACCTCCCTGACTGGCCAGGGGTTGAACTCGTGTTGCAGTGGCTGCGGGTAGCTTCATAGTGCTGCGTCTTAACCCCTTGTGCCAGCAGGGAGGCCCCATCACCTGAAATTTAATCTTGACTATGAAGATAGAATTTGGTGGAAAGATGGTGATTGAGGCCTTTAATAACAGATTAGGGTCAAGTCATTAAGCTGTACATGTTAACTTTATAGAGTGTTATATGTCAGTTATATCTCAATAAATCTGGAAGGACACATACTGCATGATTTTTTCTAATATATGGAAAATAAGGAAAATAAGAACAAACACAACAAAACAACTCATAGATTATTAGAATAAAATAGTGGTTACAGAAAGAAAGGGGGAAGGGAGTGGGTAAATCAGGTAAAGGGGGTAAATTGTATGGTAGAAGAGGGATACTAGACTTTTGGTGATGATCATAATGTAGAATATACAGATGTCTAATTATAATGCTGTGCATCTAAAATTTATATGATATTGTAAACCACTATCACTTAAATAAAAATTTAAGAAATTGAAAGAATGAAAAGGAAACTGATTTAAGGGGGAATGAAAGGGAAGCACAGACTGTCTTATCAAGTGGGAACAAGATAAGCAGATAGATAATGAAGTTGAAACTCTCCCACCCCCACCCCCTGAACCCCCACCTCAGCTTAAGGCTTTCTGCAGGGCTTTGAAACTGAATCAGAATGAATATTTGCAGCAGGCAAATATCCACGTCACGTCTTTCTCTACCACCTGGTTTATGCCACAGAGAAGACTCTTGATAACTGGCCTACAGTAATTTGTATTTGATGCTGACACTCCCATAAAACTGCAGAGATCATCTATGGAAAGCAGTTTGGAGGTTCCTCAAAAAATTAAAAATATATCTACTATATGATCCAGCAATTTTACTTCTAGATATTGATCTGAAGACTATAAAAACACTATTCAAAAAATACATACACCCTCATGTTCATTGCAGCACTTTTTATTGTAACTAAGGTATGGAAATAAACTCAGTGCCCATGGATGGGTGATTGAATAAAGAAGATGTGGTATATATACACAACGAAATACTACAAAGCTATAAAAAATGAACTCTTGTCATTTATGACCACATGGATAGAACTGGAAGGGGGCTATGTGAAGTAAAATAAGTCAGAAGGAGAAAGACAAATACCAGATGTTATTGGTCATATGTGGAATATAAGTAAGCAAATAAAGGAAAAGAAAAAAGCAAACTATAACAAGCCCTTGTTTTTTGATTGCAGGACTGAGGTCACCAGAGAGGGTGTGTGGGAACAGAGTGTGCAGAGGGACCAGTGGACTGTGGGGGAGGGTTGTTGGTACTTTGGTGGTGGGTGTGGTTTGGTAACATATTTGAAGAGGTGTAAACCTGTACTGGTAAAACATATCTAGTGTTGAAAACCAATGTTACCCAATAAAAAAAGCTCAAACAAAACCAAAATAGCTGCTGAAGTCAACCTAGCACTGAGAGTACGTCCATTTTCAAATGGCACTTTTGTTAGCTTCTTAGTCAAGTGGAGGAGAAAGTGCACTGAAAATTGGAAGAAGTGGGTTCTAATATCATCCCTGCATGTAACCATATGCAGATTCCAATGCAAACCAATGCAAATTCCTTACCATTTTTCAACTTTGTGCCCTTCTGTGTCACGAGAGGGTTAGATATCAATATTCTTTCTTCTTAGTAGCAGCAAAAATGAGAAAAAATAAGGATCCAACATGGAGACCTAATATATAGTATAGATTAAACTCTTCTAGATAAAGCAAGGATCAGGGTCCAAAATCAATGCCCTTTCTTGGGCGTCCCTGAGTCACCTCTGAGAAACCAGGAATTTTGAAAATCAGTTTAAAAATTGCTGTTCTGGATCTTTCCCAGAATTAATAGCATAGAATTATTGAATGTGGTAGTCCAACTTTGCCTTCTAATTGTCCTCCAAATATTAGCTTCCTGGATATTCCCAAATCTCCCAGCCCTGTGGAGTCAACCTTTATTATATATTTATATTTTCTTTTAATTATCCAATGAACTGACTTTATCCTAAGTTTCTCTTCTGTCCTCTCCACCCATACCTGGACACTGGAGGAATGTCCAGATCCCTGAGTCATATGTTGCTTTGGTTTTACTGACCACACACCTCTTCTGCAAAGTCTTTTCTTTCTGTCACATTGACTCAATCTGAACAGCAGCTGCCTTGCTTTTGGTTTGCCTCCAAGAACCACTCACACATGACTGTGTGTACAGTTGTTTTTAATTATGATTTGGCAATAATGGAGGGTTGGGTTCATAACACCTTACAACAAATCTCTGTTCAAAATAGCTCCAAAGACATAGCTAGCACTGAACAAATGGACAAGGTTTTCTCCTTAAATATATTTTCCCTCCGGGGGCTCTCTGGTAGCAAGGAGTTAAAGCACTGCATGATGAAGCAATCTGCAGCCTCGGCAGCATGAGTTCAATCCCCGGCCAGCAAGGGAGAAACCCACATGGCGAGGCAGACATCTCCTGTCTCATCCGCTGCTCCCCTCAGCAGTGTATTTCAGTCAGTCTGCCTATTCTATTCCCCACACTGTCTCTGGTGAATCCTCTCACTCTCCTGCACATCTGGCCTGCACCCCAGCTCTTGTATACATAAATAAATAAATCTTTAAAAAAAATTTTTTTTCCTTGGGAATCCCTGGTGGTGCAAGAGATTAAGACACAACCAACGAAGCAATTGGCAGCTACTGCAGCACGAATTCGATCCCCGGCTAGCCAGGGAGCTACCCACATGGCGAGGCAGAACTCTCCTGTCTTGCCCACTGCTCCCCTCAGTAGTGTATTTCAATTTGCTTGTTCTGTTCCCCACTCTGTCTCTGATGAATCCTCTTACCCCCACCTCTGAACTGTATCCCAGTTCTTGTATGCATAAATAAATAAATCTTTAAAAAAAAAAAAGATTTTTCCTCATAGTGCTAGATTCCCTCTCTGAACACCCCTACCCCCACTTTATTTTCAGGTCACTTACCTCTCAGATGCTCTCTTGGTTCAGTCCTAATTCTTTCATAAAAACAAACAAACAAACAAACAAGATAAGGCATTTATTTTTCTTTCTTTTATACTCTTCTTCCAGATGACCATCATTGTTCTACATAAATGGCTCATCAAGTTATTTGGCTTAACAAAAGACAATTCTGGTCCTAGGAGAAATTCTGCCAAGATCCCTTAAAGTAACATCCTTTCCTTTCCAAACCTTGGTTATGAAATTCCATGAGGTATTTGTGCTAAGAGGTAAAGAAAATGAAATGTGCAAAGGCTTCATGTAACTGTCTCTAAGTGGATTAGAAAATTCACATTGAATTTACATTGGAAAACCAGATTTTTAAAGACTCAGATTTGAAATTTAAGTTCTGATGACCTGCTCCAGTTTGCCAAATTCAGTCTAGTCATCCCAGTATGTCTCTCTATTAATCTATATAATAATCAGGTGTTTTATTCAAGTTGCAATATTTGCCCAGAGAAAGAAGATATTTTTAAATCACAGGTGAATAGTTTAGGGACATTTATACATATTCTGGAATTTTAAACTTTTTATTCTCTTCATAAAAATAGAGGGAGATATAGCACATTCTCCTATCATCTGTCTTGATCAATATTCAACTCATGGCAAATCCTACTTCATTTAACTGCTTGCTGCTACCCATAGGTGGCTTACTTTGAAGCAAAAACCAACTTATCAAATCATTCTAGCTATAATATTTCACTATGTATTTCTAAAAGGTAAAGACTCTTTAAAGACAACCTAATCATATAGTCATTCTCTTACCTAAAAGTTTTATAATTCCTTAAAATCAAATCAAAACCACAATGAGATCCCATGTCACACCCATGAAAGTGGCCCACATCAGAAAGACCAGAAACAAGTATTGGTGAGGATGTGGAGAAAGAGGAACACTTGCACACTGTTGGTGGGAGTGTAGACTGGCCCAGCTACTATGGAAAACAGTGTGGAGGTTCTGCAAAATATTGAAAATAGACTTACCATGTGACACAGCAATTCCACTCCTAGATATCTACCCAAAGATGAAAAATACATTAATTTAAAAGGATATATGTACCTCTATGTTCACCATAGCCCTATTTATGATAGTTAAGTTATTCAAATAGCCTAAATGCCCACAGAAAGAGGACTGTATCAGAAAAATGTGAGTTTGATATATATGTATATACATATCACACATGTATATATGCACACACACACACACACACACACACAATGGAATACTATTCTGCAAGCAAAAAAGAAAAACTCATGCCATTTGTGACAACATGGATGGAAATGGAAGGGATTATCTTAAGTGGAGTGAACCAGAAGGAGAAAGATAGATACAAGATGATTTCACCTATAGGTAGAATATAGAGAAACAAAACAAATGATCAGAAAAAAACAATGCTTAAAGGCTAGCCATAGATCTGTGGCTTCCAGGAGAGGGCATAGGAAGAGAGAAAGAGGGAAGGGAGAAAACAGGAAAGTACAATGAATTATGGCCTATGGTGGAGGACTATGTAGGAAAATCATCATGACCACACCTGAGGGGAGACATCCTTTATTGAGAAAAGACAAGCAAGGATATAAAATAATTATATCTAATGAATTAAAAAATAAATACAAAAGAAAATAGGTCATCCACCACAGAAACCATATTCCAGTCTAATCCCCTCTATCCACAATGGTTTAGATGATATGTTCCTTGCCCTGAAAGAAGCATGCACACAGAAGAGAGAATACATCTACAATAACTATCACTGTAAACAGGCTTGCATCTGAAATACATTAGAAACACAAGTCAATAAGGAAAAATACAGACAACTTAATAGAAAGGTGGGCAAAATACCTGAACAGACATTTGCAAAAGAGGGATAGTCATATAGCCAAGACACATGTGAAAAGTCCATAATCTTATTATAATTTATCACAAAAATTCAAACTAAAAATAGTAATAATATAGTGTTACCTATCTGATAGCATGACTAAAATTAAAAAGTTAGAAAACAGTGAGTTTGTAGAATATGGAGAAAGTAGATCTTTCTTACAAAGCTGGTAGGAATACTGTTTGGCAATATCTCCTATGAATGAGCACCCCCTTATCCTGTGACCTAACAATTCACTTCCAGATTTATGCCCAATAAATATGTATACATATGATTCTCTAAAAAACATACCCCAAAATGTTTATATGGTCGACATCCTTGTAAGATTTCCAAACTGTCCATAGTCTAGATACCCACCAACAGTAGAAAAGATAAAGATTAATTATAATAAAGTAAAAATCAAAATCAACAAGCAACTATAAACCAGAGACACACTACAGGGGAGGAGAGGTGAGAGGAGGAGAGATTAGGGTCAAAATAAGGGGGGGGGGATTGTATGGGGACTATAACCAAGCTGAAAATGCATACATTGTGCAAAATTTAAAAAGATGTAAAAAATATATAAAATAATAAAAAACATAAATTGTAGTGTATTTATACAAAGGCGTATTATAAAACAATGGAAATGAAACTATTGTTACACACAACACAGATGGAATTGACAGGCATTGTTTTACATGGGACAAGCCCGACACGTAAGACTGAATACTGTATGATTCACTTATGTACATTTTATTTTATTATATATTTTTAAAAGATTTATTTATGCATATAAGAGCTGGGGTACAGGCCAGAGGTGCAGGAGGAGAGAGGATTCACCAGAGACTGTGTAGGGAGCAGAAAAGGCAGACTGACTGAAATACACTGCTGAGGGGAGCAGCAGGCGAGTCAGGATAGGTCTGCTGCGTCATGTGGGTATCTCCCAGGCTGGCTGGGGATCGAACTCGTGATGCAGAGGCTGCGGACAGCTTCATAGGTTGTGTCTTAACCACTTGCACCACCAGGGAGGCCCTACATACATTTTAAAAATAGGCAAAGCCTATTGATATATGGACTGTTTTCTATGTATATTATATCATATAAAAAGTTTTATGGAAGAAGATTCAGTTGATTCTATCATTGGACTCTGTTCTATTTCCTAATTATTATGTTTTAGGACTACATTCTATTTTACTGACATCTTGAAAAACATCTGGAAAAAATCCGGTTACTATCAAAAACACGTCAAAAGTTAAGAAGCTGTGAATGAAAAACTAATAGAAAGATACAAATCAACTGGGGACAGGTGAAGATATGAAAAAATAGAGCAGTAACAATAGCAATTTGTTTGAACATCTGTGCACATGTATTTTTTGAAAATGAGGCCCAAATAATATGGTACTTTTTACTTTATAACAAAAAAAGATAACAAATATTTTTTTTTCTGCACACAATTCAGAAAACATAGAAATACATTAAAAATAGGGAAGGAAAAATAGCTACATATTACCAATAATACAATTGCCCTAGAACAAACTTTGTGAATATATTGTTGAATGACTCTCTGTTCAACACTTTTAAAATACCGTTAACAAAGTTTGAATGCAATCTACAGATTTTCTTTTGCTGATGTCCATTCATATGTGTATTTATGCAATGCATTCTGTTTATCCAAGGTTCTCTAAACTGAAAATGGAGATAATCAACTGTGATGAGTTCTGAATTGAAGACCTGGCTACAGAGATGTGGAATGAGGGCAGTAACTACAGAGAAATGTAATGAGGAACTGTCTGTAGCTATAATCAGATGAATTCCCTTTAGAAAAACAGATTTTCCTCCCCTGTTCAAGTCTCTTAACTGAATACTTTGGAGGCCAGTAATTAGGTAGTTAGGGAATTCTCTGAATTCCCCAGAAAATAGCTGCGTTATTTTACATTCTGCGTTATAGATGTAGGGTAAGGCAGAACAAGGCAGCTCAAAGGAGGAACAGGCTCTTTTGTTTCCTTGCTCATCCTGTTAGGACTTCTGCCTGCTCAGATGGAAATTTGCTTTGGCATTTTGTCTGCTTTCGAATCTCCTTTCTGAGTGTTGGGTTAAATTGCAGGGTGCATACTGCAGTCCTTGCCTGTCAATCCATGAAGTTTCCAGAGAGAGGGAGAGGCTTAGTCATGGAAAGCCCAGTGACATTTAGGAGCCCCCACTGTTTCAATGCCCTTATCACTTTCCTCTACTCATCTCCTCATCCAAGGCACGGGGTAACTTGAGACGGGGCCTTGACTGGCTTGTGCTGTTCACACCGGGTCAGCACTACCTGTGAACCGTGGGCTGTAGAGGCTCACTGTTGAGGGATTTCTTCAAAGGGGAAAGAACTTTAAAAAAAAAAAAAAAGGCACACTTATGAAGCACTTTAAAAACTAATTGTGGTGAAGTACACATATTGTAGAAATTGGCATTTTAGCCATTTGAAAGAGTACAATTCAGTGGCATTAGGCATATCCACAATGCTGTCAGCCAACATTGGCATATGGTTTCGAACCTTTTTGTCACCCCAAAAGGAAATCTTGTACCCATTCCTGTAGATTCCCACCCTCTTCCCAGCCCACTATAAGTACTGAGCTGCTTTCTGTCCCTATGGATTTGACTAAAATGAACATTTCATGTAAATGGAATTAAGCAATATGTGGCTTTTCGTGTGTCTGGCTTCTTTCACTCAACATAATGTCTGTAGGTTTATTCTTGTACTATGTATCATACTTCATGTCTTTATAGCTAAGTCATATGGATTGTATAGATATACCATATTCATTTATTCATTCATTGGTTGTTGGACATTTTGGTTGTTTCCATCCTTCGGCTTCTGTGGATAGAGCTACTATGATCATTCATGTTCAAATACTTGTTTGAACTCCTGTTTCCAATTCTTTGGGGGTGTATAACTAGGATTAGAATTGCTGTACCATTTGGTAATTTTATGTTTAGTTTTCTGAGACACCATCAACTGTGCATCATAGTAATACAGAACTGAAAGCTGTATACTTATGGATAAATGAGGAGGTAGTTTCAAAATATTCTTCCTTTTTATCCTTCTCAATCTTTATCATTCCTTCCAGAGCCTCGTTTTTCATGTTGTCTCATGAAATCGCAGATTTTTTTCCCCTGAAGCAAATCTTTATGACCTACTTTTTCCTTCCCTATGGCCATTTCACCATTACACTTACAATTCCTTGTCTTATTCTTTCATAACAATTAACAAAGACACATTCATTCTACTGTGTTGGATGTTTAATGAGGAATTACTTCAGTAGCTCTGAAGTTGGGCTGAGCATTATAATGGCCTGGGATTATCTCAATCCTCATCTCCTGTTCACACCCTCTGAGCTCCATGTTCTGAGGGCAGGCTTAATATGTGTACAGGCAGACCTCATTTTATTGCACTTTGCTTTATTGTGCTTCACAAATCCTTTTTTTTCTTTTACAAATTGAAGGTTGGAGGCAACCCTGCATGGAGTACATCTATTGGTGCCATTTGCAACAGTGTGTGCTCACTTTGCTTCTCTGTGTGTCATTTAATTAAGGTATGTATATTGGTTTTTTTTTTTTTAAAGGCATGTTGCTACTACACATGTATCTGACTCCAGTATAATGTAAGTACAACTTTTATATGTGCTGGAAAACCAAAAATTTCATGTGACTTGCTTTGTTGCAGTATTCACTTTATTCTGGTGACCTAGAACTGAGCCCACACTATCTCTGAGCCCACACTATCTCTCTGGCTATATTTTAAAAAGTTCTCCAGGATGATTCTGTTGCAAACTCCTGCTTACTAATCAGTGGTTTCATGTGTTGCTTTTAAAACTTACAACCTAGTGGGGGTGTTCAGACTGCAATGCTTTATCCCAAAGTTTAGGACTAATGATAATATTTTTGGCACTAATGGCAGATGGAAAAGACATATGGACATTTGATAGCAATAGGAGGTCCTTAGATGCTTTAGTTCACATTGAATAAGGAGCTGGTAGATTATAGGACTGTTTATCATCATTCTTGGGGCATGTTGTTAGTTGTGGTTGAAAATAAACTGCTCAAATAGAAAAACAGATTCTCTAAACTTGCAGTATTGATGTGGAGGGACAGAGTGTGTTGATTGGAAACTAGTGTCATTTGTTTAACATAAAACAAACTGGGGGGTCTATTAGGAGCAGTTGACTGAGCTTCTGATGATAGCTTGATAGTGCTGAGAGTAACCCCTCTGCCACCAGGGAGGCCCTGACTGAACTTCTGGAAGACAGAATAGAGTTGACTAGAAATTGACTGCTTAATACCACAAGAAAAATGTGATTTTTAAGGTTTGAATATGTTATGGCTCTTCTAGCTGGAGAGCAGTTGACATGACATCTAAGCATGGGAATTGGCCGAGAGAGTGGAAGGACATTGTTAGGACTCAAAAGATGAGATAGAAACTCTCATTTAAAAATAATGAAGGGGGGCCTCCCTAGTGGCACATGGGTTAAGTCTCAGCACTATCAAGCTATCGCCAGCCAGCCACTGCGGTATGAGTTTGATTCCCAGTCAGGGAGCTTACCCACATGAGACAGCAGAGCTCGCCTGTCTCTCCTGCTGCTCCCCTCAGCAGTGTGTCTTAATAGATCTGCCTATTCTGCTCCCCACTCTGTCTCTGGTGAATCCTCTCACCCTACCGCATCTCTGGCCTATACCCTAGTTCTGGTATACATAAATAAATAAAAATAAATCTTAAAAAAACCCTGAAGGTACATTGTATTGGACAGGTAAGTTTTAGGTACATATCATTAAAAAACAGCATGTTATATTATATGCTACTTTAAATTAACTACTGAAAGTCAATTCTATTCTTTACTGAGAAACCCACAACTTTTTTTTTTTTTTTGTGATTTCAGAAAGTTTTTATTGATTTGGTTTTTATCCTAATTTTTTTTTTATTTTTTTTAGTATTTATTTATTTATTTATTTATTTATTTTTTTAAATTTTATTGTTATATTCCCCATACAATTGCAGCCCCCCCATTCTGACCCCAATCCCTCCCCTCCCGCCCCCGCCCCCCAAAAAAGTGTCTCTGGTTCATAGTTTTTTGTTGATTTTGATTTTCACTTTCTTATAGTTATTCATTTTCCTGGTCCCTTATTTAAGTTTTCTAGATTCCTGCTATGAGTGAGACCATCCGGTATTTTTCTTTTTCTTTTTGGCTTATTTCGCTGAGCATGATCCCTTCCAGCGCCATCCATGTTGTTGCAAATTGCATGTGTTTATCTTTTTTGAATGCTGAGTAATATTCCATGGTATATATGTACCACATCTTCTTGATCCAGTCATCTATTTTTGGGCATTTGGGAAACCCACAACTTTTTAATTTAGAAGTTTGTGGCTATTTGGCATTACCTGGATTTGATATCTATGCTATATAAATATATTTAATAACTTGTTTTATTTTAAACATTTATCTTCATATAAACACTAATTATTTTGCATTGATTTTTTTCCTACCCTAGACATAGTCATTCTTAGGTTGTCATCCATGCTCCACTGGTTAAAACATCTACTATGAGGGTTTATTCACAAGGAGAAAACTTAAGAATGTGATAAGCCAAAGAATCTTAAAGTTTAGGAGAACCTGACCCTTGTTCCTATGCATTGAAGATAATGGGATGAGTATTGCACACATTTATGAAGATCACAGGAAATTACATATGGCATTAACAATGAGGGAAAAAAAAAATCTCAATACTATCTCCTTTGAAAACATGTCAGAAATGCTACCAAATATATTTAATATAATTTTTATTATCAATCAGTTGTTGCTCACTTTATATCCTGGGCTAGGAAAACAGGTGTTATGCTGACAGAGCTGCCAAATTCACACATGGGCTGAGATATGAATAGTGGTGCTAATTACACTTTGCAGAACTGGTAGCCAATTAACGTAATAGAGAATCCCACTAAACTTAACTTCACATCAGGCATGCTAAAAATAATATAATCTCAGTGGTGACTGATATGTTGATTTTATTTGCCTGTATAACTATCATAAAAATATCTTATGTCCTCTGACTCTATTTGCTATTGAAATCAAGATGCAATTACTGCTAAACTGAAAAATATCAGAGAATTTCCTCTCTGGTATGCATTCTTAAAATCTAGTCCCAGTTGTTTTAATTTATAGTCTGGGAAGGAGTAGCTACCTGGTTAAATCGCATAGTAATGCAACTAGTTCACTGCTACAAACGCATGGGCTCTAAAAACTTTTTTTTTAATTAAACTTTTTTTAAAGATTTATTTATGCAAGCACTGGGTACAGTCAGAAGCACAGAAGGGTGAGAGAATTCACCAGAGCCAGAGCGGGGAACAGAACAGGCAGAGTGACGAAATACACTGCTGAGGGGAGCAGCGGATGTGGCAGGAGTGGTCTGTCGCACCATGTGTGACCCTCTCCTCTCCAGTGGCTAGGGATCGAACCGGCGCTGCAGAGGCTGCGGGCAGCTTCACAGCCCAGCGCTCAACCACTGCGCTACCAGGGGAGGCCCTCTAAAAGCATTTTTATTACCATATTAATTTGGCAATGAAAAATTCTAGAATATAAATGTGAGCCTACTCTTTGCCTTGACAAATTAAGCAAATAGTTACCACACCTCCATCATAAAAGCAAGCACAAGCCAAAATACATGTTTTCTGAAAATCAGTAATATGTAGGTTTACTTTAATGAAAACAATTTTTCAAATCCCTGCCCCCCCCCACTAAATTAGCTGATACCAATTTTTAAAATTGGTACTTACATTTGTGCAAATGTAACTAAGTATAAGCTCATTATGGTTCTAGATTGTAAACAGCTATAAAATCAAAACATATTTACAAGTTAAATACCAAGAAAATTACCAAACCAATGAAATCCAAATTCTACACTGACTTAAGAAAATTTAGTTGCTGATTACAATGGACTCTTAAGTTTTTACTTCTGCCTACCTTTTGTCTTATGGACTCAACTTCCCCATTTCTTTAGTCAAACAAGTGAGAACTCTTTTCATTTGATCTTCAATGACACAAGGATGTAATTTCAAATGACACAACTATGTATATTAGTTCCTCCCCTGCATTCTCTATCAGTCCATGCAAATTAAAATAGTACTATGTGGTGTCCATGTAATAGAAAAATGCTATCACACTAAAATGGAATGAAAACAATAGAATGGTGGCCAAAAGTGTATTTTAATTTTTTTTTCAGATTATCATCCAAAAGAAAACACAAAGTTAAAAATTTCTATCCCAGCCAACTTGGCAGGAATCTCCTCCCATTTTTAAATGTCTCTGAACTGACTTAGTCTGAGCTTCTTTTTATTTTTCTGGTTCTAGAAGTTTAGGTCTGCATCTTGGTTTCAACATCCACCTCTATCCCCTCAGATTTTTATTTCCTAGGATTGATAGCTAGCATTTTGGATTACTGAACCCCTTTGTGAGTTTTGCCCTTCTAAACTCCTCTCGCCAAAAAGGGGGAAAAGTAGGTTGAGGAAGAAATGGCACACAGAGAAGTCCCTATTGCCTTTCAAATTTCTCTGTTCACTGCTGTCTGTTGGGAAGATCACGAACATCACAACTATCAAACACACCAACCCTTGCTCCCTGCCTTGCTCTTTGTCCTTTATCTCACATTGCACTGACTGATCATGAGGTCTACATACATTTTAATAAAGACTTTCACTTTTTACTCACTCACCTCTCCAGAATTTATACCCTTACCACACTTTCAGAACTCTTCCATGATTTAACCTTAACTTACCTTTACCTCCTAAGCACCACCACTTCCTACACTACACCATGGTCCAGCCAAATTGGGTCACTGTTTGTTCCCTGTGCTTTTCCACTTCTGTCCTTGCTCATACCATTCCATCTGTTTGCAGCGCCTCATCCCCCCATCTGTGTCTCTGAAATCTGACTCATGGCTTCGTGCCCAACTTGGATGCCTCCTTCTCTGTGGTGAAAGCATTCCCCCATCAGGGGCTCTCTTTGAATTCCTGGGGTACTTGGGCCTTCTCTCCGCGACCCCAATTTCATGCCCTCTTCCCATACAGCCATTTGTGTGCATGTCTCACCTTCTACTCCTTGTAGAGGGCATGATTCATGGAGGCAGGAAGCAGGTCTAATTCACTTTTCTATTTCCCCCACTCTCTAGCCCAGAGCTTTTGGCATAATAGAAACCAAAACCTATTTTCTGTAGAAATAGGAAACAGAATATCACAATTCTTGAAGAGGTGTGAATAAATAGTTTAATACAGCTTTATGTAATAGATGCTATTTTACCTTCAAAAATACCATCAACCAGTAAGGTCTGATGAATTTTTCCAGGTTTTAGGCCAGATAGTTATTTTCACGCATGATCAATAGCAAATTTAACAATTTGTTCAAAGGTAAGAAATGATCATTATAAAGACTAGGCAGCCAATTTGCACTCACTAAAATGAGAAGAGACATTTTATGCACATGCAAGAGATCTAATGGGAAAACAGCAATGGCCCAAGACTCTGGTCCAAGGACACATTTTAACCATCTAGAAATTATATTTACTGAAAACAGCTGACTTTGGGAATCTAGGAGCCCTTGTACTTTCTGGCAATCATTTTTTTTGGCTTTAAAATATGAATAACTAATTCATATCAATTCATTCATTTCACTGACTTAGTTTTGATTTATTTATTTTCTCTCAGTGTAGCATATATTAATGAGAATATGAAAATACATAGGAATATTTTCTTCTACCAAACTCTGACATGAAACTGAGGTCAAGCTTATTTGGAGAAATGTTTTGGGTTTTAAATAAATAACTTTCTTTTGCTGAGTTCTATTAGTATAAACACTGCTATGAATGGGCACATTTTTCGCCTGATGGAGTTTATTTCCAGTTGATTCTAAGTACATGCTTTCTCCTTATTACATCACTACTAGTTGCTAAGGTCAAAATAATCATTTCATCAAAAGAGGGTGACTGCCATGCAGACATTCTTGGTTATGAGGAGGACAGCATGTTAGAAGATTCTTAGTAATGAGGAGGGTCATGCCTTGAAGCTGCCCATGTCTAGGATTAGTTGGCTAGGGAATTTATAGGTGTGTATATGAGGTGGTGTGAGAAACACATTGTTTTTGGTACTTTGGGTTATGATACGGTGCTCTGAAGAAGTAGCAAAAATAGTATATTCTCAGGAGAATTAAACTTTTTTTTCAACTTTATTTCATTTAAAATTTTTTTAAATGTAGTACTTTTTTCTTACATTGGACTATATATGATTTCCCCTCTCAGGTGTGGTCACTGTAGTTCTCCCATCACCAGAGCACCCATAGTCCATCACCATGTTCCCTTGTGCTCTTTCCCATCCTGTTTTCACCTCCCCCACATCCTCCTCCATCTCGCCTCCTGTGTGTCTCATATCTGTGGTCAGCTCTCAGGGTTTATCTTTGACCCTTTTTTTGGTTTCTCTGTGTTCCATCTGTAGACAAAATCATCTGGTAGGTATTTATCTTTCTCCTGGTCACTTCACTTAGGATAATCCCTTCTACTTCCATCCATGTTGCTGCAAATAACATGAGCTTATCTTTTTGATTGCTGAATAGTATTCCACTGTGTATATAGTCCACATATTTTTTTTCTCTTTTTTATACTTTGTTGTTTGCTTATTTGAAGATATATTGTAGTACAGTGATTGAAAACATGAGCTCTAGAACCTAGATTGAAAACATGAGCTCTGGAACCTAGAATCAAATCTTGGTTTCACCACTAGGTGACCATCAGCAAATTCCTTCAATCTCCCTAGACCACATCTCAATCCATTCATTTGTTTTGGGGCTTTTTGTTTGTTTCTATATCTTGGCTATTGCAAATAGTGCTACAATAAACTAAGGAGTGCAGGTTTTCTTGCAAATTAGTGTTTTTGTGTTCTTTGGGTAGATCCCTGGGACTGGAATTGCTGGGTCATATCACAGATCCATTTCTAGTATTTTGAGGAAACTCCACACAGCTTTCCATAGTGGCTGGACCAGTTTACATTCCCACCAG
This sequence comes from Talpa occidentalis, assembly GCF_014898055.3. Taxonomy (NCBI): domain Eukaryota; kingdom Metazoa; phylum Chordata; class Mammalia; order Eulipotyphla; family Talpidae; genus Talpa; species Talpa occidentalis. The sequence goes on along the minus strand of NW_023605083.1, from coordinate 48,017,683 downwards.
CAGTGTAAGAAGGTTCCTTTTTGGAGTATTAAATGTTAAGCAATGACATACAGGATTCTGAGAGAGACAGCTTTCCCACCAGGACTTACTGAAACATAATTTAGTGTTATAATATAAGTAAAGAAAAAAATTCTGTCAGAAAAAGTGGATGATTATCACTGGCGATGTAACAAGGAGAATCAGCAAGACACACACTGTTTATGCCTTTCCAAGCTGGATGGGAAAAGAACATTCCAGTCAGCGCCTGTTTAGTTCTGTCTGCTGGTTGCAATGACCAAGCTCTTGGTGAGAATGCATCTAATATGGCAATCAACTTAAAGAGTTGTAGCTAGAGTGCTTTGGGTCTTGTCAGTAAAGCAACCTCTACTGTCAAATGCAGACACCAAGCCTTCTTGACCTCATGCCATTTGATTTTGAATCACTTGATAGCTGCTTGCTTTCTGATTGTAACTTGCATTCACATATATCTTTGCTTAAAATGAGGAAATATGCTCACTATGTCTGCAAAGAGAATTCTGGTTTCTGTGATGTTTAATTTTTAAGTCAAAATAATAAATTTGATAGTTTTATGACTTAGGTTAAAGTGAATCAATCTGTCCCCATTACTGACAAAATCTTCCTTCTGAGCCTATAAAGTTGAGAGTGAGACTCTCAGCCATGCAAGCATGCAAGCAATTGCTCGCTCTCTCTCACTTTCTCTCCCCTCCCCTTTCTCTCTTTCTCTCTTGCTCTCTCTCGCTCTTTCCTCCCCTCCACTTTCTCTGAGCACATTCTCTGCAGGTGGAAAGCACTGGCCCAGGCATGGTAACATTCATGCAATTTGTGCACTGCACAGGGTTTCTGCTAAGAGACAGTGCAGATGAAATCTGACCCCTACTTTGTTCTCAAAGCTGTGCTCCCCAAGCAGGTCCATCTGGAAATTGGACCCAGGGTTGAATTTGCAGTGTCTTCTATCAGGGCCTCCGTGGTGGTGCAAGGGGTTAAACACAGCACTGTGAAGCAATCTGCAGCCTCTGCAGCATGAGTTCCATCCCCAGCCTGCCAGGGAGCTACCCACATGGTGCAGCTGCAGCTGACCTCTCATCTTTGCCCTGCTGCTCCCCACTCTGTCTCTGATGAATGCTTTATGGCTAACAGAACCAGGCAGGAATGCATGCTTAGGAAATGAAAGAAGACCCAAAGGGAAGACACCACAAAAGGGAGACCCAAAGGGTGATGGATGCTACAATGGCGTGGCCATGATCCTCACGCTAAGGGACTGTATTCTACCGACATCCGAAGAAGAGCCACTTTTTTCGGAGTGTCATGCCCAGTGGCAAACAATCCACGCAAAACTGTTGCGCCCACTACCCACCGGTTTCTAGGGAAGACAGGAAGCAGAATCACAGCTCTGCACTGGAACCTTCCCAGGAGAGGTGGGAGCAAGGTGGGGATGAGGTGAGGGCAGGGGTGAGGGCTGCCTGTGCTTCACCGCCCTTTCCTCAGAAAGTTGGCTGTGAGAACTCTGAATGGCCAGCAGCTCGCCCCAAAAAGCTTCCTCCTGAAATCATTTGCAGTACCAGAGGAGCAAAAAAAAAAAAAAAAAGTGGGGGGGGGGCTTCTTTCTAAAGGAGGATAAAGACATAACTTTTTTTCTTACTTATTGTTTTCTTTCCCTGTTTGGGAAGTCTGCTACATGCAAGTAGAAGGGAACAGTACTTCATAAACAGTAGCTGATCTGGGATTTTAATTACTGTTGATGAACTGTGAATTTTTTTAAGTAGACAAATCACTCTAAATAAAATACATTTGCGCAGAATGGAAAAAAAGGAGAAAATAAAAAAGGGCAAGCAGAAAATTTGGGGTATTTCACTCTGGAGATCACTAATGTAAGGAAGGGGACCAAGGGAGCCCCTTTCTTCTCTAGTACTATGTAGAAAAGATTGTGGGGACACCCCTCATGTACTCCCCCATAACCCCCCCAAAACACACACACCTTTCTCTCTCTCTCTCTGTGTCTTTCATTAAGCTTTCCTATTACCTCTCCCACCACATCATCACCACCAACAATAGCTGCAATACTCCATTTTATCTTTTCACTGGATTTAAAAAGGAGTCAAATTGACCAAGTTTAATGTGGAAATTTGTCATTGAGAAACATTTCCTGATTCCACGAAAGATTTCCAGAAGTTTTGCTTCATTATCATTGATTACTTTATCTGGTGGTCAGTTTGGGGGTACTTGGTGATACAACTAGAGTACCATTCTTGTCTTTCTTTCTATTTTTTAAAGCAATGGCACCAGAGTCTGTCTGCCACAGTGAGTCCAGAGAGAGAATCAATTAGCCTGGTTGTGACTCCAGAAGGTCTGTTGAAAGAGAGAGTCCTACATAAATAGAGTTAACCCCTCAGAAGTTACTGGAAATTCAATATTCACTTTGCATCTTACTGGAAGGGTGTTCTTCAGAGACCAAGGGGAACTTGCATGAACTTCTAACAGGAAACTATTTCATGTCTCTCCTTAAGAAAATTATTCCTTGAGTTAGTATGGTAAGGAGAGAAGAGAAAGGAAGGTATCTTTCTATAAACTCTTATTATCTATTGAAGGAAGTTCTATCCTTTGAATCCTTGATCCTTATATTTGACATCAAGGTGAGCTTTTTTTGCAATTATTTTTAAAGATTTATTTTTATTTATTTATACAAGCACTGGGTACAGTCAGAAGCAGGGGAAGGTGAGAGAATTCAACAGAGCCAGAGCAGGGAGCAGAACAGACAGACTGATGAAGTACACTGCTGAGGGGAGCAGTGGGCTGCAGGAGAGGTCTGCATGCCATATGGGACCCTCGCCCGATGGCCGGGGATCGAACCAGTGCTGCAAAGGCTGCAGGCAGCCTCGCAACCCAGTGCTCAACCGCTGCGCCACCAGGGAGGCCCCTTTTTGGCAATTATTTTTGCTACCCTCTTTCTCTCAATGTCCAGAATTAATTTTATATAGACCTTTTACCATCCTCAGAAACACCAGATCTCTGGTAGGAATAAACATGTGGATCATAATTTAAAGCCAGTTATACATAAACCCACAGGCAAGAGTCCTCATTACTGTTAGAGACTGACACAATCAATATGATTCATGAGGGCCATGTGTACATATGGCAGGTAGGGACTTAAATGCAAATAATTGATTTTCATGTTTTCTTTTTTTTTAATTTTTTTTTTATAGAGGCATGTTTTATTTATTTGTTTGTTTTTTTTTTTTTTTTTTGTTGTTGTTGTTTATGCATGCACTGGGTACAGTCAGAAGTGCGGGAGGGTGAGAGAATTCACCAGAGCCAGAGCGGGGAGCAGAGCAGGCAGAAGGACCGAAGTACACTGTTGAGGGGAGCAGCGGGCGGCAGGAGAGGTCTGCACGCCATGTGGGACCCTCCTCTGGTGGCCAGGCTGCAGCCGGGGATCGAACCGGCGCCACAGAGGCCGTGGGCAGCTTCGCAACCCAGCGCTCAACCGCTGCGCCACTGTGGAGGCCCGATTTTCATGTTTTCTATTGAAATGCCGGGTATTATGCACATATACATTCATACATTTAATGTGTAGTGCATGTGTTTGCAAAATGCTTACCCATATTTTATTTCATTTTGATCTTTGTGACAATTCTGTGAATTAAGAAGCTAGATATTGGGCTTCCCTGGTGGTGCAAGGAGCTAAGCACTGTGAAGCTATCTGCAGCCTCTGCAGCATGAGTTCAATCCCCAGTCTGCCAGGGAGCTACCTACATGGCATAGCAGACCTCTCCTGTCTCACCCACTGCTCCCCTCAGCAGTTTATTTCAGTCAGTCTGCCTGTTCTGTTCCCTGCTCTGGTGAATCCTCTCACCCCCTCACCTCTGGTCTGTACCCCAGTTCTTATATGCATAAATAAATAACTTTTTTTAAAAAAGAAACTAGATATTACTCACTTTTCATTTATGAAAAAACTTAGTCTCCAAGTGGTTAAGTGCCTAGCTGCTAAAGAAGCCCTGCTTCTTTTATTTTAAATGAAATATTATTGATTTGTCATTTGTTTATATAACTATATTATTTTGTGAGTATAACTTCACACCTCAACATGTGCACATTTTTCACTTACCCTCACCAAGGCTCCAGTGCTAGTACACTACCACATTATCACCCTTATCCCTCTCCCCAGCCCCTTTGGAAGTCATTATATTTTTCACAGAGTCTAAGAGTTATTTTTATTGCTTTCTTTCTTTAATTGTTTGGTTATTCCACAAATTAGTGAAGCCACCCAGTAATTGTCTTTCACATTATGACTTGTTTTGCTTAACAAGATCCATCCATTTTGTCCCAAAAAGACAACATTTCATCTTTTTAAATAGTGAAGTAGCTTGCATTGAGGATATATTTCTTAATTTCTTTATCTAGTTGTCTGTCAGTGGACTTTTTGATAGCTTCCATCTTGGCTATTGTGAATAATAGTGCTGTGAACATAAGAGTGCATAAATATTTTTGTATTTTTTGTTTTTTCACATTCTTTGGGTAGATACACCTGGAAGTGGTATTGCAATATCATATGTTTTTTATTTGTTATTTTTTGTCAAATCTTCTCAAATATTTTTTCAGCATCTCTGGATATAATCATGTAATTTTTATTATTCTTTTTGTTTATGTGGTCAGTACATTGATTGACCTGTGTATGTTGAACCATCCTTACATCCTTGGGATGAGTCCACTTGATCATGATGTATGATTCTCTTACTATATTACTGTGTTTAATTTGCCAAGATTTTGTTTGGAGTTTTTCCATATATGTTGATTAGAGAAAATATTGGTCTGTAGTTTTCTTTTTATGTGCTGTTCCTTGTCTGATTTTGGGATCAAGAGAATGTTAACCTCTAAAATATATTGGGAGGGCCTCCCTGGTGGTGCAAGGGGTTAAGATGCAACCTATGAAGCAATCTGCAGCCACTGCATCATGAGTTCGATCCCCCGGCTGGCCAGGGAGCAACCAACATGGCGCAGCAGACCTCTCCTAACTGCCTGCTGCTCCCCTCAGCAGTGTATTTCAGTCAATATGCCTGTTCTGTTCCCCACTCTGTCTCTGGTGAATCCTCTCACCATCCACACCTCTGGCCTGTACCCCAGTTCTTCTATATGCATAAATAAACAAAATCTTTAAAAATATATGTATATTGGGAGACTCGGCCCCTCTTGAATTTGTTTTGAAGTGTATGAGGATAGTAAAGGTGTTCTTTTGGCTTCCTAAACATCTGTAGTTAGTTCATTCCTTAGGTTTGGGAAATTCTCAGCAATTTTTTTCTTGAATAGGGTATTTTCTCCCTCTTCTCTCTTTTTTGTCTTCTGGGATCTCCATTATATTTTAGTTGCCTCTTGTAATGGAGTCTGATCTTTCTCATGGTGTTTGTTCAATTTTCCTAAATCTTATTTCTGCCTCTTCTTCCACTTGGGTCATTTGTACATTCCATCTTCAGCTTCAGAAATTTTCTCTTTTGCCTGCTTAATCCTAGTTAGTATGTATTCCATGCTTATTTTATTTCATTCAGCTTCTTTTTGTGTGTATTTTTAAAAAAGATTTATTTATTTATACAAGAACTAGGGTACAGGCCACATGTGTAGGAGGGTGGGAGAATTCACCAGAGATGGAGCAGGGAACAGAACAGGCAGACTGACTGAAATACACTGCTGAGGGGAGCAGTGGGCGAGACAGGAGAGGTCTGCCACTCCATGTGGGTTGCTCTGAGGCCGGCAGGGATCGAACTGGCCCTGCAGAGGCTGCAGATAGCTTCACAGTGCTGCGTTTAATCACCTGCACCACCAGAGAGGCCCTTTTGTGTGTATTTTAAAAAATAGTTTGACTATCTTTAGTGAAGTCTTTCTGTTCCTAGATTTCTTTTCTTAGATCCTGAATCTACCTTTCTCTGTTTGATAGGGCATTGAGTTTCTTTATGCTAGTTATTCTAAAACCTTTATTTGTTAGGTCCTCAAATTCTTGTGTCATCTACATAGGTCTCTGGACTTTCATTCTTCTTCAACTTTACCTTCTTCTGTTCAAATGCTGCTTCTTGCCTAGGTATGTGTGTTTTTCACTCCCCCTCCCCCCAGTGGGGTGCTGTAGTTTTAGTTTTATTTGTGTATATTTTTGCTTAATTTAGTAGTGGGTCTGGGAGGATGGAAAAGTTGGAGACCAAGACTATGGGTTCAGTCTTGGTGGGGAAGGAGGGCTATTCCAGGTGGAAGGTTTTATACTGCCTCTTCTCCCCTTGGCTCCAGAGCAAGCAATGATCACTCTTTCACAGAGCCCCAGTTCTGGGACCCCACCTCATTGCTGCTCTTCTGTGTAGTGTGCAACAGCCATCACTCACTAATCTCCCTAAAGGGAGGAGAAGCAGGACTGTGCCACCTGCTATGCCAGTAGTCATATGCCAGTGCCACCTGCTATGCCAGTGCCACCTGCTATGCAAAGGCCGCGATACCCATATATGTATAGGTTTGCACTCTGCCATCACTGAGAACATTCCCCATAGATGTTCCGTGCACCATATATCTACCTTACCTCCAGCTTTTTTGGCTATTGCCCTAACCACAATTTACCCTCTTTCTTTTTTTTTTTATTTTTTATTTTTATTTTTTTTTTATTAAATAATAAATTTTATTTTTATATTCCCCCATACAACTGCACATGCCCCATTCTGACCCCAATCCCTCCCCTCCCGGCCCCCACCCCCCAAAAAGTGTCTCTGGTTCATAGTTTTTTGTTGATTTTGATTTTCACTGGATGGTCTCACTCATAGCAGGAATCTAGAAAACTTAAATAAGGGATCAGGAAAATGAATAACTATAAGAAAGTGAAAATCAAAATTTACCCTCTTTCTCTGTGCTCTGCTACTACAACGAGCTATAGCCTTAAGTAATGTATCTCTGGGTTAGTTCCATGATGCTGGTGATGAGCTGGTAAAATTCTCTGTGAAAAATATTCCTTTTTTCTAGTTGTAATTGGGAAAAGACCATCAAAACCTCCCTGTTCTGTTATGCTGTAGGTGGAGTCTCTGACTCTTACTACATCTAAGTTATCATAGTTGATTTTGAGCATAGGTTTATTTATCTGGTGTTTCCTAGCTGCTGAACCAAGAAGAAAATAGATTTGTTTGAAGTCCGTGGAGCTGTGTTAGAGGGTGATGTTTTTGTAACATAAGATTATGAATTCTATTCCCGGTATCATATGATTTAAATTTAGCTGGGAGCTGGACTGGCTGTGTTTCTTGACCACATATCTATTAAAAGAAAGCCCTGGGCTACTAGAGAAAGTCTTGCCACTGCTTCTTCCAGTGTTTTGGAAACTTTGAAAGAAGGAAGAATATTTGGGAAGATGAGAAATTTTGTAGAAATTGAAATAGACAAGGGCAATGAGACCCAGGAAAGTTTCAATCAAGTTAAAAGTGTTCATTAATTGATTTGTTCAAATAAAACACTTGCAAAATTTTGTATTTTTCATTTCTATTTAAAAAAAAAAGCATGCATTTTCCCCTGACAGTCCTTGTGTGTTTTTTTTTTTGATAAAAGTATGTCTGAAGCTAGTAGTTTCTTTAAAATGGTAGTCGAATCAGCTATGGTAGTTTGAAATTATGGACTATAAAGCATTTTACATATTTGTACCCATAAATTTTACATATTTATCAAAGAGTACTTTGATAAATGGTCTATATTTTGAGTGGTCCATCAAATTCATAGGGATTTTATCTAATTTCTGGTCTTCTCTAATCCTCTAACTGTTTGATAGAACAACATAAATATGAAAATGGGCCAGTAGGTTATCAAAATCCTGAAAGGCGAAAAAATTTCCACACAGCTTTCCATAGTGGTTGGACCAGTTTGCACTCCCACCAGCAGTGCAGGAGAGTTCCTTTTTCTCCACATCCTCGCCAACATTTGTTGTTGCTAGTTTTTTTTAATGTGTGCCATTCTCACTGGTGTGAGATGGTATCTCATTGTAGTTTTGATTTGCATTTCCCTGATTACAAGTAATGTTGAACATTTTTTCATATGCCTGTTGGCCATTTGCATTTCTTCTTCAGAGAAGTTTCTTTTTAGCTCTTCTGCCCATTTTTTGACTGGATAATTTTCTTTGTTTTTGTTGAGTCTCATCAGCTCTTTGTAGATTTTTGTGATCAGTCCTTTATCATTAGTGTTGGGTGCAAAAATGTTCTCCCAGTTGGTGGGGTTTCTCTTAGTTTTTGTTATTGTCTCTTTTTCTGTGCAGAAGCTCTTTAATTTCATGTAGTCCCAGCTGTTGATCTTTGCCTTCACTATCACTGCTTTGGGTGATGTGTCTGTAAAGATGTCTTTGATGTGCATATCCCGTAGTGTTTCGCCTATATTTCCTTCTATGTATTTTTCCATATGATCCAGCAATTCCACTCCCAGGTATTTACCCAAAGGACACAGAAGCATCAATTCCAAAGGGCAACTGCACCCCTATGTTTATAGCAGCACTATTTACAGTAGCTAAGCTTTGGAAACAACCCAAATGCCCAAAAATAGATGACTGGATCAAGAAGATGTGGTACATACACACAATGGAATACTACTCAGCAATCAAAAAAGATAAACACATGCAGTTTGCAGCAACATGGATGGAGCTAGAAGGGATCATGCTCAGCGAAATAAGTCAGAAAGAAAAAGGAAAATACTGGATGGTCTCACTCATAGCAGGAATTTAGAAAACCTAAATAAGAGACCAGGAAAAAGACTAATCAATACAAAGTAAAAATCAAAATCAACTAGCAACTATAAACCAGAGACACACTGGGGGCGAGGGGGGGCAGGGAGGGCCAGGGAAAGGAAGGACTAGAGTCAAAATAAGGGGGAAGGGGTTTCAATTGTATGGGGAATATAACCAAAATGAAAATGCATACATTGTGCAAAGATGAAAAAAGATGTAAGAATTATATAAAATAAAATATTTAAATAAATAAAAAAAATCCTGAAAGGCAGGGTCCATTTAATGTAACTGGAAAGCACATTTAACATTGGAGGTTTCACAATCTTCTTAGTGATCTCTTCAGGAGCAATGAAGCCTCTTCACTTTAATTTAGACAACATCTCTAACACTAACTGACTCTGATAAAATTTCATTTTATCATGGCTATGACCCTGGTAATAAGCCTTCAGTCTTAAAAATGGAGTTCCAAGAGTGACCTGGAAAATTCTTGTTTTCTGAGTGCCTTGGTTAGAAATAGATCCTGTTCCTGATTTGGTGATCTTGCATCAAAGTATTAAATATGGGGTTATTTCTTCCTGAGTTGCCTTTTTTTTCAGTTGGAAAATGCAATGGAGAAAAGATATTTTTGCCCTTTTGCATATCCATACTGGAGAACCAAATAAAATACTGAAGACCTAATAAGATTTAGCTTTCCAGCAATATAAATAATTTAATTAGATTAATGACATTGTTCTACCTGAGGGGTTCCATAATTAGTGGATTATTGAAGCCACGTGAAAGTTATCTGCCATTAGCACCTGGAGGAATTCCTGTTGTCTTAGACTGAGGAATAGAGTAATATGAATATTCTTGTCATGCAAACTGTAAAGATAATAAGCCCCTGGCATTTTGTAAGCTATATAAATTCGCAGATTTCACATTAAATATTTAAGGCATAGGAGGTATTATTTGTTAGGGTATAGATAAAGGAGTTCAACTGCTTCAGCCCTTTTTCTCTCCTTTCAGGAAGCTTCTTTCTTTGTTGAGGACCTTTTCAGGCCTTTATTATTGTTTCCTTCCGCTTCATTTGTATATTGTTTCTGTTATTATGGAGGTGTCCTTTGAAATTTGTATGAGAAACATTCAAAATATTTTTGCAGAAGGTTTGTCCTTTTCATATAAAAAGGAAATTCACATGAGGGGTGCAAATAGAAATGAATCAAATTGTGTCTCCAAATAAGGCTAATGCTAGAATTCCATGAAAAGACCAAAGGACTTTGTCCCTAAAATATTTGAAATGTCTTTTTTAGCCTTCTGTATTCAATCCCTCTCGTGTATATTTTCAATCACTTGGAAACAAGTTGGAAACAAGGTTGGCTTTAAATGTGGACTTCTTATTTTGCATTTCACATCTTGGTAAGACCTTTTATGTAAACAAAATTCATTAATCAGAAATTAAAAGTAGTGCATGAGACCATATGTCTAAATGGCTGGTGCAGAAAATACTGTGACCACAGTATAAAGATGGGACAGCAGTTTATCGATGACACAGGCAGTTTGGTTGTAGCAGGAACATGTTTGCTGAAGTGTTTTCAGGCTAGAGCACTTCTCTTTGAGTAAAGGTGCTGCTACTTACTGAATTGGGTTCCATTCAGTTAAGAAAATATATCTGTCAGGTTAAGTATCACTCAAATATTTAAGTGAAGGAGAATGAATGGACACACCAACAGGGTTAAGGGAGCCAGCAGGCCACGGTGAACCACCACAAGGTAGCAGCAGTGGAGAGCCCTCACTACACACAGGTCTGAGGGGAAAAGAGGAGGAAGTGGTTGTCAGTTTCTACCCTATAGAAGAGCAGTGTCCAAGAAGAATTAAAGTGAATTATCACCACCAGCAGTGGATGAAAGTTGCTGTCAGTGCAAAGCCAGCAGGTCAGTAGCTGGTGGAATAAATACCCCAAATCTCTTACCATCGATGCTATTACCTCCCATCTCCTGACCCTATTTGGAAGTTAGAGGACGATGATCTTGCTGTTGCCACCTATGGTATTCAGGTTCCCACTCCATGAAGCAGGTATCGATGGGTGGGGTTTGGACCAAAGTAGCTAATGGAGATATCCAGTGCAGTCATATTTTAAAATATTTGGCAGAAAAAGTTTAGGTGATGGTATAGGACTAATCAAATCTCATGCTTTCAAATATAAAGTGATAAATGGACAAGGGAAACATTTTCCCAGGGTAAAATGAAACTGGAGACACCTTACTTGCTTCAAACATTAGAGATTTGTCAAGGTGGGAAAAAGAAATCCAGGACACTAGATTCTATGATGCTTGCTTTGGTGAATTATAAAATTTGTTACTGAGTTTATTGTGCCTACCCTGGGGAATGTAACAAAACAAAATAATACCCATTAGTGTACTTTCTATAAAAGTTTGTAATTGATCACTGTGAGAATATTAATAAATAACTACATTGAAAATTATTTGGCAGAATCCTGATATGTAGCTTTAATATATATTACATATAAATAATATATATGAGCTAAATACATAAGCTATATATGATGTATTTGTATATACTATAGAACATCACTCGTGTTTCTCTAGAGAATTTATAAAATTACTAGGATGCTAAAGGCAAGAGAGTGCTTGTCACAATCACATTCATATTCTTATTTCCTCAGACTGATGCTGTATTATCTGCTGATCTCATGTGATTTGATGGGACATATTTCATAACAGCCTACATTGGAGTGAATGTGTCCTTGAAAAATGGTTTTTATAAAAATTAACAAAAATTCACTGCCCCTATTTCTGTATTTGTCCAAAGTTCAGGATCAAATACAGAGTTTTTATAAATATTTCCATAGTCCGGGCTATCTCTGCCTTAAATGTGTTACTGTGCAAATCAGTGCAACGCTATTATCCAATGAAGTTTGTTCTCCAATGGGTCTTAAATGGTTTAGTTAATTAAAGTTCTTATGATCTTTATTCTCTACAGTGGCAAAAAAAGAGATTTTTGTACATCCAGTTTTTTTTTTTTTTTTTTTTTTAGGTGTCAAAAAGTTCTCTTGAACAGAGTCCTTCCTTAAGGAATTTCCCTGGTTTGCTGAAACAGTTCACTCTATGTTTTCTTATATGCACGAGATATTCTTTTTTATACTCATTATATACTTATCCATAGTGTTGTCCTAGGTTTGGCACCTTGAAATTGTTCTTTGTCTGTGTTGATACAAACTTTTTTTTTGAAAGGGAAGGAAGATGCTACTGATTTGTGTTGTAGTAAAGGATGGCACTTACTTTATGCTATTTTCTTCTTTCTGTGTGGAAGTATGAATATATGAAGCTGAGTGCAAGCATTTGGTTTGTTCTTCTATACAATTAAATTCATACCCTTGATCTCATTTTTTTAGATTGTTCCATGGAGTTAGTCAATACAGGCAACATGGAGAAATAAAATGTTCATGCAAATTAGTACTTTCTAAATCATAGGAAATCATGAAGCCTTTTAAATTTCTAAGTTTGCTGAGATGTTTTCAATGAAGAGCTTTAAGATTGTCACATCAGGTTAAAACTCTAGTGGAGATAACCGTTGACCTTAACATACTTAAGATATACTGTGTTTGTGTTTAAGAGGACAGTACAATTAAAAATATTTATGTAATTGCCTCTGAGAGAGCCCTGTAAATTAATATGGGGTTATGGATTACCAGAACTTTCACAAAAGCAGGAAAAGTGGTCAATTCTCAATGGGCTGATCCTGGGATTTATCTACAGAATTGTTGCATCTTTGGAGTTACCATGAGGATAGTCCAGCCTATTTGGGTGTTACCAGTGGGCTGATAAAGTATTTGAATAATAATGTGGGTCTAATTTTTCCCTCAGTAGGCATTGTAAGACATATGTAAGATATCTATCACCTTGTTTTTTCTTTTTTTTTTAATACAGTAGTCTTTTTTTTTTAAAGATTTATTTATTTATTTATTTATTTATTTATTTATTTATTTATTTATACAAGCACTGGGTACAGTCAGAAGCGCGGGAGGGTGAGAGAATTCATCAGAGCCAGAGCGGGGAGCAGAGCAGGCAGAAGGACCGAAGTACACTGCTGAGGGGAGCAGCGGGTGGCAGGAGAGGTCTGCGCGCCATGTGGGACCCTCTCTGGCGGCGGCCGGGGATCGAACCGGCACTGCAGAGGCTGCGGGCAGCTTCTCAACCCAGCGCTCAACCGCTGCGCCACCAGGGAGGCCCGTGTTTTTCTTTTTTTTTTTTTTTGAAAGAAGATTTATTTATGCATACAAGAGTTGCAGGGGAAGAGGGGTGAGAGGATCCACCTGAGACAGTGGGGAGCAGAACAGGCAGATCCACTGAAATATACTACTGAGGGGAGCAGCGGGCAATACAGGAGAGGTCTGCTGTGCCATGTGGGTTAGCTCCCGGGGATCAAACTTGTGCTGAAGTGAGAGAGGATTGCTTCATAGTGCTGAGACTTAACCCCGTGTGCCACCAGGGAGGCCCCTATCACCCTATTTTTTAAAGTGAACTCCAACTAATAACCAATGTTATCTTTAATCTTCCTGGAGTCAGTGGTGGTGTAAATAAATCACTACTAAGCAAAGAGTTTTTAAAACCTTTTATCCTATTTAAAATTATGAACTTAATAGATCCTTATCAAATTATAGTGGTGCTTTTTGCTCTGTTACTCTCTCAATTAGAACCCCTATTTTATAGATTTGTAGCTTAGATTTCCTTGAGGGAAGAGCCTTGGCACTCAAGCTGTTGAGAGAGACTGACAGTCTTTGCTATTATTTGTTCCTATTTCTTTTTTTAAAAAATGCTTTTAAAAAATGCTTTATTTCCAAACTGAACTATAGGAGAGCAAACAAAAACCTGAAGTATGTTTAGGGCAGCTGTTTTTTTTACCACTAGATTGAACTTTAATTACATAACTTAGGGATCAAAGTCTATGCAGCAAATGAAAATATTTTCTGATCCTTCTTTTTGTAATAAAATCTCCTCTCTCTCTCTCTCTCTCTCTCTCTCTCACACACACACACACACACACAACTCAAAGTTCTTTGAAGTTCTTGCAATTCTGTTTTCTAATACCATCTGTTGATCTATATTTTTAGATCCTTTTGTTACTCTTTAACATCATGGGGATAAAACTGTTTCTATTTAAACATCTTAGATAATTTGCAGCAATAGTAATTTGAGCAAAACATTGAACTGCATAACATTAAATAATCTGGAAAATATATATAAATATTTATCTCCCACTCCTTGGACCACATAGTATGTACATCATGGATTTGGCAAATCTACCTAATGCAGCCTGGTAGAATTTTACCCATAAGGTGATTTTGTCCAAGATCATGGAATTGGATCAGAAGGAAAATGCCAGCTGTTTTCTACTGGGAAATGTGAGACCAGGGGAAGTTAGGAATCATTGGAGTTGGTTGAGAAATTGAAGCCAAGAAATGAACACCAATGGGTGAAATTGAGGGAAGAGAGAGACTGGGAAAAAGGAACCGTGTAGAAAGAGGCATATGTTAATTGTGTGCATAAATTTTGGTGATAAGGGGCCAATGCCTATGACATCTTTTTATATGTATCAGTGAATATTTGCATGTAGGTGAACTAGATTAATTTAGAGTCATAACTGTAGACTGGGCATTGTTTTTTTCAAAATATAAAACTTCTAACTTTATTGGTGTCACAACTTTCTTTAGACGATCAGTTGCTATAATGTGACTTGTTACGGTATGTGTGTAAGTGTGTGTGTGTGTGTGTGTGTGTGTGTGTGTCTGTATGTGTGCATGTGTTTTTTATTTTGCATGGGTTTATGGGAAAGGAACCTGTAGTATATCATCACCTTATGACTGAGTATATCAGGTAGTGTCTCAGTCTTGCGCCAAGATTGGGGCTATCAAGAGAGTGATTTCGAAGGGGTTCATGAATTTAGGACAAAGCTGATTATTAGACCAATTCATCCAAGTTAGAAAACTGGAAAAATTGTTCAGAATGATGTTCAAAAAGATCAATTTGTAGGCTAAAAAAGCAAAATAGTGGAGAGTAACTGGACTAGGAGATGGGGTTGAATGAGTGAGTGAGTGAGGGAGGGAGGGAGGGAATAGTTTTTGAATGCTGGATCTTTGGGGCTGATTGCTTGTTCTGGAAAGTGTGGCTAAGAGACTTGCTGGTGTTTTGACAATGTCAAATGATGAGGGCAGAAACTAGAGTCCAGAGTCCTCAAAAGGGCAAGGTGCAGTTTGGGACTGGACAACTTTCAGCATTTGGGGTTAGGAATCTAAAGAACTGAATCCTAAGAACAAGGGAAGTGGGGAAATTCATGTTTTTTTTGGGACAGCAGTTCAATTTCTGAAATTAGAATAATATACACACATATTATCAGTTGTTCTAGCTAAATTTACATCCTCTCTGGTGGAAGATAACATCATTTTATACCTTAAATTGTTTCTATAAGTAATTTGCAAACTGTAGTGCTTGGCAAACAATAAAACATAGCTAGGTATCTAAAGAGACAAGAAAACTTAAGCAAAAACAGCAGAAAAACCAATGTAAATAAATCCAGTGAATCTCCAGATACTGGAATTGTCAGAGATTTAAATGACTATTTTTGACATGTTTGTTAAGAGGACGAAAAGTGGACAGAATTTTTACAGAAAGCTGGAAGCAATTAAAAAAGACAATTCTAGAATTATAAAGGCAAATTTATGGACTCAATGGTTAGGGTCATTAACATATTAGAATAGATGAAGAGAGAATTCACAAACTGGAAAGTAAATCAGAAGAAAATATCTAGAAGAAAGTAATGAGTGGTAAAAAGACCAAATAAAATACAGAAAACAGGTAAAACACAGATGATAGGTGAGGATCAATATAACGGAATCATGAAGAGAAAACGGTTGACAGGTTTTCAAAAACTAGTTAAAGGCATAAAGTCACATACTCAAGAAGTGTTATTTTAGCAGCATAAATAAAGAAATCAATCTCAAGGCACACAAAGAATAATCTTATTAATTGTCAGAGAACAAGAGTAGAATCGAAGGAGCAATAATTAGACTGACAGCTGGTCTTCTCAGCAAAATCAGATTTGAATTTGGGAAACAAATATGGAATCAAAGCAGCAAACAAGGGTAGATTTAACATCCAGGGAGCTGGAACCAATCAGGATAGCTGAAGTAATCCATGAGAACAGAAGTGGTATTATGGAACGATGAGAAAAACTTTGAAGTGAAATAACTCAGTGAGACAAGTTGTGGAGTTGTGTTTATGCCAGTGACAACCTTTGTATATTTCTCTTCCTAACATTTCCCAATATCTCCAACAATTTAACATGTATATGTTGGGCACAGACTTCTGGAAATTGCTTTTTATCCATGATCCTTCATACATTTTTTTATTCAAGGAAAAGAGAGATATTATGTAGCATTGTTCCTGACTCTAACGTTTTATGTAGGCTTAAGTGGTTTTTTTAAAGAGTTAATGATAAATTAGCATGAACCTAGACCTTGCCTTATGTGATGGAAGAAAAAATAGCTGGACACTATCTGATATAAAGCTGGTCTAAGGCAGTCACTATCAGGCTATTCAGAACTCAAGGAAAGTAACATATAATATGAAAAAATACGTTCTATTTAAGAAAGCAGAGAGGAACTCAGTCCAAAGATTTAGGTCAAAAACATTTAATAGGAGCTGGAAGGGATCATGCTCAGTGAAATAAGCCAGAAAGAAAAAGAAAAATATCGGATGGTCTCACTCATAGCAGGAATCTAGAAAACTTAAATAAGGGACCAGGAAAAAGAATAACTATAAGAAGGAAAATATCAAAATCAACAAACTATGAACCAGAGACACACTATGGGGGGTGGGGGCAGGGAAAGGAGGGATTGGGGTCAAAATAAGGGGATTGCAATTGTATGGGGAATATAAAAGTAAAATTTAAATAAAAAAATTTAAAAAAACAAACAAAAAAACATTTAATAGGAACAAATATTTTAAAAATATAGTGATTTGTACATTCCCACCAAGAAACATATCTTTGAGATAAGAAATTCTTGAGGTCAAGAAAGACCTTGTGTTGCTATTTGTCTATAAAAAAGGAAATGTCCCCTCCCCTTTTAATAAAACCAATGACTTTGAATGAACTAAAGACAGTCTATTCAGCTGTCCATGTGCTAAAATCAATCTCAATATTTCTAATAAGTCATAGTAAGATTCACGATATATTTTTAAAAAGCATCACAAATAATATACCTGTATCAAATCTTTTAACACCTGCAAGGGCATTTAGTCACATCATATTGTCTGCATAATCTATATGATTCTTTCCTCTTTGATATCAGGATTAAAGAAAGCAAGCTCCAGAAAAATTTTGGCAGATGAAAAGCCAAAATTAATGAAGGCATTTTGTTGGGACCTGGACAACATGACTGCCAAAAGTTGTCCCTGAAATTTGAGATGTACTGAAATAAAGATAGACTCAGTTAGCATTTTCCAGATAGATCCAGTTCAGATAAGGACAAATGAGTAATGCCTGAACCAGCTGCAGGAAAAACATCAAGAATTAGTATGACTATGTGACACTGACCCAGTCATGAGGAAATGTAGGATTGAGGTAATAAGCAGATTCAAGACCCAGTGTCTTTCTTTGGCTCTTACTTCCCAAGATCCATAATAGCTGAGATGAAGACTTTCCTATTCCTTTGAAGAGTATGCAGCTTTGCATGAAAATGCTTGGCCAGAAATAAACATGGGTACATATGAGTGTCCTAATTGTATTACAGAGTTAATTGGTTAATTGATTAAGAAAAAATGAGGAATTATTGAAGCAGATGAACATTTAATATAGCATCCTGTGACCAGTGTTTTCTTTCTGTAAATCCTTAATGCTGAAGGGATCAATATTAGAAACAGTTCTGTGTTGATTGTTAAACTCAGTGATAATCTACATAATCCCTGGGAATATAAATTCTGAGCAACATAGGGTGATGGGAAGCAGAGAGGATAAGAAATTGAAGTACTCTTTGTAGGCCTTGGCTTTTTACCATCTGCTTGTTGATTCATTGGTCCCATTTCTTCTTCATCTGTTTATTTGCATAGCAGCACCAGCTGCCCCCTCAAATTTGAATTGCCTGACTTAATCAGACAGGCCCTGATTGAGAACTGAGTTACAAATTGGCAGATGAATACCAAATTGTTTTTAATAAGACACAGAGTTCTGGGTGCTTTGTGCCCATGCTGTAACTGTTTGTTGGCAGCTATAATAACCAGCAGCATTCCTTTCATCTTGAAGAGAAAGGCAAAAAGCATTCAAAAGAAGCCTTTGAATTTTGTACTCAGAATTTCCACTCATCTGCCTAATGTTCTTTTTTTTAATTAGAAGGATACACATATGACTTAATTAATCAAGCCTGTCTTAGGGAATTATGCATTTATTAATGGTTTCTGCACTCAAGCACATTATTAAGGGATTTGTGCTAAGCACCTGACATAAAGCAGACTAATTTTGCTTGCTTTGCTTAATGTATTGAGAAACGGCATGTTGATCAGATTTCAAAACATTCAAGCTATGAACTAATGTCCTATTTAAAAGGTTTAAAAATTCAGTGTGTTGGCAATCTAGCCTTGTAATGTTGTCCTTCCAAGGCACTCCACTACAGAAAGGGAAGAATAACTTGATGGAAAAGAGAGCATAAAAGGTGAAAGACAAGGAAAGAATAGAGAGGGGTAATTCCTGAGGACAGGGCAGGGCGAGGCCTTTGGAAATTGAATTTGCGGTTCCTTGTTTCAGTCTTTCTGTAGTTTTTGGTGACCACATCTGAACTGATCTTGTAAGGCCCCTGCTGGATGTATAAGCAGCTAACATCGCTAAGTTGAACATACTGTATATAGAGACCCTGTCAGATAATTGAGTGTATGAATCCATATTCATATTGCTGATCTAATTGTATTATAAGCGCCTTAGTGAACTGACCATTTTAAGTCTTAGCAGTGATTAAAAATATATTATCCAGTAGGGCCAATACCATTATTAAAATGACATTACACATTGAACCAGGAATTATTCCACACAGATCAGGAAAACTTAGTGTCTTAAAGTTTTTATTCTTTTTTTTTTAAAGATTTATTTATTTTTACAAGGACCGGGGTACAGGCCAGAGGTGTGAGGGATGAGAGGATTCACTAGAGACAGAGTGGGGAACAGAACAGGCAGACTGATGAAATACACTGCTGAGGGAAGCAACGGGTGAGACAGGAAAGGTCTGCTGCACCATGTGGGCATCTCCGCGACTGGAGGGGATCAAACTGGCACTGCAGAGGCTGTGGACAGCTTCACAGCACTGCGCTCAACCACCTGCGCCACCAGGGAGGCCTAAAGTTTTTATTCTTATGACTTCAAAACTTAAATAAATAAACTGCTGAACACATCAACAAGTTGTCTCTGTACATCTACAATGAAAAGGAAATTGGTTTAACCAAATGGAGAACAGGCTTCATGAATTCAGGACATTTTTCAAGTGATTCATCTGGCTAGATTAACAGCCATGGATAACAGTGGCTAGATGAGGTCATGGAAGGGTAGCTCCCTATAAGCTGCCAATGTTAAAGACCTGCCAGCACTATCCTAGGATAGCAGAGAATATTAGGACTGGAGTCCACTGTATCCTGGTGGTTAAGAGAAAGACTGCAAGCCAAGGCACTAGCCTGGATTTGAACCTTGGCTCTACCACTGAGCAGGGTAATAACCACACACAGCTCATTAGCATCTCTAAACCTCACCTCTAAAATGAGGATAACAAATATCTACTATCTAGAGTTGTAATGATTGGATGAGATAAGACAAATAAACTCTAAAAGTGTGTTCATATTATTATTAACCAGTCATCAGTCATGTACTGGGAGAAATATTTCTTGGTGGGGCTTTTCTGTATGTGAATTTGATTATCACATTGGTAATATTAATCTCAGTTTATAGTTTGTAGGTCACTTCTGCCAATTACAATGGACTTTGTTGCATGCATTTTCTGTACTACAAAATTGTCTTCATCTTTATTTTCTTATCTTTATTAACATTTCACCCTGATTTTATTTCTTCTTCATTAAAAGATAAATTCTTTGCTTTATCTGGAATGCTCTTTGCTTTTGGTACTGGTTAACTTTTATTCATTCTTCAGATAGTCCAGGGGACCCTTTTCTTACCCATGGGATTCAGTCACATTCCTGTTACACACTTTCATAGTACCTTATTTTTCTATCTTACCTCCTATTACCAATTGCAGAGTATAACAGCATCACAATGTGGGAAATTTTTTTTTTACTTTAACAGGTAGCAATTGCATTCTCCCTAAAAAGAGAACTATTGAATTGAAGCATCCAAAGGGGGAGGGGAAGCATTTAGAAGGGTAAAAGCAAAGAAGAAAGGATGCACAATAGACTAGGGTAGTGGACTATGGGTGATTTGGTGGTGGGTGCACGATGGTGGTGATACCTGGGTGGGGTATCCAAATATTCCCTCAAATCAAAATAAATACATGCATACATTAAAAAAAGAGAATAGCACTTCTTGAGAAAATATTTCACTATGCATGTGGTATTGAAGCAAGCCCCTTTTGGGACTTGAGTTTGTCTATACTATATACTTCACTGAAGGAGAAATCTGCTTCATGAGATAAAGGAAGAAGAAATTGAAACCCTTTCCATATTATCATATTTTCAATTCCATAAATTTTACTCCATGATGGAGATAAAGCAGGAGGAAAACAAGGAACATTGGAAGAGGTGGTGAGATTGGAGGAAGGTTGTATATTATGCAAAGGAATGCTTCATTGGGAACTGGCTGAAACCTTGACTAATAACAACCAATTGTACAAATGTTTAGACTAGGAAAACTGAATAACGCAGCCCACTTTAATGCACAGATCAAAATAATGCATCACTGAGGGACATACAGGTAAACCAGAGCCCACAGAGCCAGAAGAGTTTGAGTTAACCTCGGTTTCCCACACAGAATTGTTAGAAAAGAAGACTTCACTCAGCTTTGTCAGGAATGGCGCTGGTGAAAAACTTCCAAGTTGTTTAGCAGCATCTCAAGGGGAAGGAAAACTCCAGCTGTTACATGAATTATATCTGTTGCTTTAATTATTATTTGATATCTGTCTTCATCTGTTGAGACCTGAGATTCTGTCTATTTTGTTCATTTTGACTTCTTGGCAACTAGTTCAGTTGTTGGCAAACAATAAATTCTCAATAAATATTGGTTGAATGAATCATTGCCATGCACTTCCTTACGTTCTTCTGTGAACACAGCTTGGAAAAGCAAAGTTGGGAGAAAAAGTGGAAATAAGTTGTCCAAGGTCATAAAGTAAGTGTGAAGCCAGGATTTGATCAAAGATCATCGTAAGACTCCTCTATGTTTTCAGAAAAGAATTTTGAGATTCAAACATATTCAGATATATTTCCATTCAAGGATATACAGTTAGAAGTTCAGGGAGATGGGATATGAATCTTAATTTGTCTAACCCCAAATTTTATTTTTGCAACCATATTATTTTATTAAGAATATTTCAGTTATAAGTGAAAAAAAAATCTAAGTTACCTTAACCACAATAGGGAATTAACAGACTCTGAGGCATGGCTGGGCCCAGGAGTTCTAAATTATGTCTGTTTATCTCAGATAGACTTGCTTTATATGACTGACAGCTTAAGACCCAAATATAGCTATGTTAGTAGCCTCAAAGGAGAGAAAATATTTTTTCTTGATACGCAGGCTGAGTGGTCCTGAACATTGTTTGGCTCAGCTTACATACCATCCCACCTACCTGGAGAAAAGTGATGCTTTATTGGACAGCTTAGACCATGTGCCTGATGCCTTGACAGAGAAAATAAGGCTCATATAATCAATCCCATCATAATCAGATACACTGGGAGAGGGCTTCACAAAGGAAAGGCTGTCAGGCAAATGACAAATGATGCATGACACATGTTCATGCCTGTTTTTTCTTATGCTAGCTTAAGTGTGTTGGTTTCTGTTGATATATTTGCAACTGATTCCTGATTACTTTAAACTCTACATGTGTCCCTCAAGCAGGTTACTTACCTCTGACAACCTTGATAATTTTCTTTTATAACTGATCTTTCATAGAGCATTATTGTGGTGAAAAAATGACTCAGTGCACGCAAAGCTATTAGCACAGGGTCTAGTTTGTAGAATTGTACTTTCATTATTACTCTCAGATGCTTAAGAAAAGAAATTAAGGGGTGTTCTCAAATTCGTAGTGATTTTGAGTGGTTGTACATATCATGGGATGAAAATTTCGAGGTTGCGTAAGATTAAGGAACTATTCATTGTGGAGTCTGGTAGTAACCATTTTGTTAACTTTTTGACTCCTAATTATGATTACCGTTTTTTTAAAATCACTAATAGAATGTATGTTTACCCCTTTGAAAGTTTTCTTAATCAATTGTTTGCTCTATTAACAGGATCACTCTGCTGTATTACAGGGAAACTGACAGAAGGAACTTTAGGGTAGAAACAGCAGGAAATAAGTTCAGAGGTCATTGTAAATACTGGGCATGAGAGCTAATGATACTTTTGACTAGCATGGTAATGGCAGAGGCAGTCAAAATGGATCACATCTTGTGTGTATTTAAGTGTATAGTTAATACAATTGGTTTTTGTCTTGAGCTACTGTGAGATCAGAAGTGCTTTTTATTGAGATGTAGGAGGAAGATCTTTGGGAAAATATACCATGAGTTTGGTTTGTAATCTGTATGTTGGAGATGTTTATTAGATATACATGTTAAAATATGGATTATACTGTTGGATATGACTTTAGAGTTTGAAGGAGTTCCTAGTTTTAGATAAATAATTGACATCATTAACCTTCAGAGTTTGAACTTAGGTCCCTTTAATTCTTAAGCCCTAGTCTTAGCCATCTTTATAACTGTCTAGAAAACTGGTGGAAAAGTTTTCTAAATCTTGCACTTAATGAAAATATCATTCATATTAGTTTATAATTTGCTTGAATATACAACTTAATTCATCTAAAATAATATCTCATTATCAGCTAAACAACAAGTTTTATTTTGCAATATGTTTTGTTTTGGTACTGATGCTTCTCATAGGAAACACTGCATATTTTAATTTTTGATCAGAAGATTAGAGAATTGAGCAAAGCATGTTTGTCCTATATGTCCTGAAGGCAAAAGTAACATCTGAGGCATTGAGTATAAATTATTGGCCAATGACTTATAAAAGAGGTTTCTTTAAAGTTTTCTCTAAGGGTCAGAACTCCTATTAGATATGGTATGAATGACTTGGCTAGAAGATATAGCTATTTACTTCTTAATTAGCAGCAAATAATATTATCAAAGGGAAGAATGTCAAGTCCACTGAAGACAAGCAAATAGTCGGTATTATTTTACTATTGCATAAAGTGTGTTCCCTTGGGAGTGATTTCAGAGGATGCCCGTCTGTGGTTGTCAAACATTTTATGGACAGTAGATATGGCAGTAGAGCAGCAGAGTTATGATGTCAAGACTAGCCAAAAATAGGACTATAATTCCTCCAGTATGTATCATTAGAAATATTTTACAAGACATAAGGTGATTTGAATTTTGAATCATGACACAAAATGATGATTCATAAATTATACATGTATTTGTATTTTTATGAAAATATGTGGTACTTTCTATACTTTTAACATATTCCCAGTGTCCATAACTTACATCTCTTATTTAAAAGATGCTAGAGTTTCAAAAAGAAGCCATATACATACTATCTTCCTCAATAGTTTGTATGCATCCATTTATATCTGCAATAAATAAGGTGATCTATGAAAATAAACAGATAAAGAAAGCTAGTTTTCTTATTTCTTTTGAGCCCCTATCTGTTTATCCAGGTAAGGTCTTGGCATCGCAACAAGAATTTAATTCAACTGGCCTTTGCACTGTGAAATTTAGGATTGGATAGGAACTTAGGAAGACATCTGCTTTTAAGAGACTCTTATCCCTTCACTGAAAATCAGAGGATCTGGGCCAAGAGCCAGAGATTTGCTGATGGCCTGACTGTCAGCCAGCCAAACCAATATGATGGAGGAAACTTTGACCTCCTCAGCAGTGACTCTAATTGGAACTATTGAGGGGATGGGCAGATCTAACCCAGCAAGATGCCCTTATTATGTGTCTAACGAATGGGATGAAAAGATGAATATCCAAACCTATAAATTATAAGCTCAGGGGGATCACTCAGGAACAGGTGAAAACCCAGCTATGGTTTTTGTTTTGGTTAAAGCTATTCTTAAATTTACAAACCTTAATTCTAATCTAAGAGAGGGTGAATTAATCCAGGGGGCACATTTTATTAGTCAATCTGCACCAGATATTCACAGATAACTCCCCAAATTAGCCATAGGATTCCAAACCCACCACATCCACTTTTAGATGCAGCTTTCAAAGTCATTTTTTTTTTTAAGATTTATTTATTCATGCATACAAGAATCGGGAGACAGGCCAGATATGCGGGAGTGTGAGAGGATTCACCAGAGACAGAGTGGGGAACAGAACAGGCAGACTGACTGAAATACAATGCTGAGGGGAGCAGCCAGTGAGACAGGAGAGGTCTGCTGTGCCATGTGGGTAGCTCCGCAGCTGGCTGGGATCAAACCCGCACTGCGGACAGTTTTACAGCGCTGTGCTCAACCGCCTGCACCACCAGGGAGGCCCAGCTTCAAAGTCTTTAATAACATGATTAAAGCAAAGGGCTTCAGGGCCTCCCTTGGTGGCGCAGGTGGTTGAGCGTCATGCTGTGAAGCTGTCCGCAGCCTCTGCAGCGCTGGTTCAATCCTGGCCTGCCGGGGTGGGTCCCACATGGCGCAGCAGACCTCTCCTGTCTCACCCACTGCTCCCCTCAGCAGTGTATTTGGTCAGTCTGCCTGTTCTGTTCCCCACTCTGTCTCTGGTGAATCCTCTCACCCTCCCACGCATCTGGCCTGTACCCCAGTTCTTGTATAAATAAATAAGTAAATCTTAAAAAAAAAAAAAAGCAAAGGGCTTCACAGGGAAAAGAGCTAGGGTGAATAAGATGAGGCAGGTTCAACTAATAGGCGCTGCCCTTGCTGGTGCCCTGCAGATCTGGGCCTACCCAGGCTAAGGAGGTCAGAAAGCTGGTTATCCCAGCAGAAACTAAGACTGTGTTACTGGAGTGAAAAGCCTAGGTCCTGGAGCAAAGACTGCCCACAACCCCAAGAACCTGGGCTGTGCCCCAGATGCAGAAAAGAGGGTCATTGGAAGAGAGATTGTCCCCTCTGCCAAAGGGAGGAGGGACAGTTTCTTCAGCTTCCTGCCTGCCTCCTGAACAATGAACAACAGAGCCCAAGGACCAAGCAGGTTCCTCAGCTAACCATCTCCAAGGGTGAGCCTAGGGTGACACTGTGGCGGGTAGGAATGTTAATTTTTTGATTGATATTGGAGCTTATCTTACTCTGACTCACCCAGCACTCAGGACCCACTTTCCCTTCTCCCCCAAATATAGTAGGAGTGGACAGAAAGTAAAAATGCTCATCTATTCACCCTCTGCCCTATTCTTCTCTATCTTCTCTCACTTTTTCTTAATTATTCTCAGCTGTCCAACCCCCTTATTAGGAAGAGATTTAATGACAAAACTAGGAACTCATTTGTCCCTCATGGAGATTCCAGTCCTTGTGGCCTTTACCATGCCATACTAGAAAAGGAGACAGACCGGTCTTATCCATTACCAGGGGAAATAGGCGACATAGGAGAGTAGACCCTTCAGTTTGGGATCAAGTAATACCTGGGAGGGCAATAAATGTGGTCCTAGTATAGATTCAATTAAAGAATCCAGGGTGATGCCCAAACAAAAAACAATATCCTGTTAAACCCAAGGCAAGTGTGGGACTCCAGCTCCTCATTAATAAATTCCTGCAGCACCGGCTGTTAAAGGCTTTCCAGTCTCCATGTAACACTCCCATAATTCCTGTATAAAAGCCCAATGAAGAACACTGATTAGTCCAGGAACTGTGCCTCATCACTGAGGCAGTAGCCCCTCAATATCCCATTATCCCCAAGCCATCACCTTATTCACTCATATCCCTGGAGACACCTAGGGGTTCACCGTCCTTGATTTAAAGGTCACATTCTTCTGCATGCCCCTCTACCAGAGTCCCAACACCTCTTTGCCTTTGAGGAGAGGGCACCTGACACAAACTTGCCTTGTCAATACACTTGGACTGTTCTTCCCCAGGGGTTTCAGGATAGACCTCATTTGTGTGGGAATGCCTGGGGGGGGAGGATCTTTTCCTGGCACGTAGAGCTGTCGTTCAAAATGAGGACATATCTTTATTTGCAGTCATTCTATAAAAGCCTCAGACCTGAATACTATTCAGGTTTTGAACTTCTTAGGATGAAGAGGACACCAAATTTCTCAGTCAAAGGTCCAGATAGCTTCCTTAAAGGTTAAATACCTGGAATTTATCCTCACCCCAGAAAAAAAAGGATTCTGTTCCGTGAGAGAAAAGAGGCTGTCCTTAATTTCAGTCTCCCAGCTACCCCAAAACAGTGGAGAACTTTTCTAGGAAATGGCAGGATTCTGTAGCATATGGATACGCAACTTTGGGATGATAGGGCAGCATTTGTCTCGAAACTCATTTGTCTCAAACAAAAGTGGTTTCTCAGATTCCTTCAAAGGCATCATCTAAAGCAGAGGTGCAGAATTCCTGTGAACCTGTCCAGGACCTGAAATACCTCTTCAACAGTCCATGAAGGAGGATTGCAGACCATGACCCAGAGAGCAAACATCCAGACCCTAAACTCGATTGTCACGCCTGTTCTTCCATTGTCTTTAATTTTGGCCTGCTTTTCTCTCCTCCATCAGTATGTTACTTTAAAAGTTCTAGCACAGGATTTTGCCTAACAATTTAAGGTGTTCTTATCCACCTTGCCCTCTCTGAGCAAGAGATTCTCAGATATGATAACTCAAAAGCATCTTATTAAAACCAACTGCTGGATATACATAAATGGAAATGGCAACTCTAGCTCCTGTCTAAATATGGGCAATAACCCCAATGGGTCTCCACCGTGAAACCCAGTCACAGAGGCCCTTGCAGGCCCATAAACCTGTGGCTAGGATGATCCAAATTCTTCACTCCCTTTTTCCTGCCTCCCCAAGCATAAACCTTGGGGAAACATTTCCTGTGCAAGCATTTTTCTTTCCATTTTTTTTAAGATTTATTTTTATTTATGTATAAAAGAACTGGGGTACAGGTCAGAGGTGCAGGGGGTGAGAGGATTCACCAGAGACAGAGTGGGGAACAGAACAGGCAGACTGACTGAAATACACTGCTGAGGGGAGCAGCAGGTGAGACAGGAGAGGTCTGCTGCACCGTGTGGGTTGGTCCCTGGCCCGGGATTGAACTCATGCTGCTATGGCTGTGGATTGCTTCATAGGTTGCATATTAACCTCTTGCACCACCAGGGAGGCCCTCCATTTTTTCTAATAAGCCCACTCTTTTTAGATATAAAACAAATAAATACCCAGACTTATTTGACTATTATTTGGGCACCTACCTTTTTCATTAATGAGAATTTTGATGAAGGAATAGTATTAGCTGGAGAGGATAATTCTGAGCACACTGTCTGCCCAGGAGAGCTTGCAGATAATTCCCACTTGGGTTTCAACAGGATACAAAGTAAATATCCACAAAAGATTTTATCTCTGTGATTTGAAATCTTAAATGTGGGGCCAGTACCTAACCCCATAGCAGCAAGAAAAACATACGGTACATCATTAGGCAAGGATTTCTCTCTCTCCCTCTCTCTCCCTCTCTCTCCCTCTCTCTCTCTCCATCCCTTTTTCTCTTTCTCTATCACTTTCTTCTTGTATGCTAGTTTAGATGAAAGTGTAACCTGCCTACTTTATCTACATCTTCTAATGTGTATCTTCTTTATATATTGTATTCCATCATTCAAGGTGTACATTCTCTTTCCTGTGTATGTATATGTGTAAGTTTCTGAATCTTTTGAAACTTTTGCTCTTTCTTTAACGCTGAGGAATTTTGTCTAGGGTATACTTTTAGCTGAAAGCATCTGCTAGAAATCATTTTCTCACTTAATTATTGAAATGGCCCTTCAAATGTAATTTGATATTAAATTCTTATACTATATTGTAGGTTTCACTTTTAAGAACACCAACACAATGGACAAATGTTTTCCATCAAATACGTTTGATGACTGATATTTTGGTTTGCCAGTATAATGAAATGAGATTAGTGCTGCCAGATTTGTTTCTCTTATTTCCCCCCTCTTCATTTTTGTTTGAAGAAATGACTGGTTAAATTACTAGGGTTGGAGAAATGCAGCTGCTTTCTTTATGTGCTGCATAATTTTGCTCTCTTGATTTCCTGGTTTACTTGGCAAGGTTTCTAAATCAATGTTTAAATAGGAAAATGTCCTGACCAACTGAAAAACCCTTGTGGTTCCTAAATACATTTATGAAGCAACACTTGATAATTTCCCAAATAAGAGAATATTACAGTTGCTTGAAATGTATCAGTGTATTTCTGTGGGGACTGGGGCTTTTTAAATTTTCATTTATTTATTTATTTTGGTGGGGACCAATTGCAGCACTACATTTCAAAATTTGAAGTTGAAATAATATCAGCATCAGACAGATAAATGACAATTTCCAAATGAAATGGTTTTCAAGAAGTCTTAGCAAGGAAGAAGCAGGACTTGGGATAGAAGGACTTTCTTGGAGGAATTAAAGCTGCCGGTCTTTGACAATGTATACCCAAGTTCACACTGGTGAGCTCTGTTCTTTTCTGCCTCCTCTGAATATGCAATAATAGACTTTCAACCAACACTCGGCCAAGACATTTTCATTTTGACAGCTAAATCAATTGGTTGTGCTGATAGAGTTTCTTTTTAGATGGAACTTAGCCAAAGTTTTCTTTTTAACTGTTGATCTAGACACTCCTAGCTCACTTTAGAAAAGGAAGTTGTAACTACAAACCACTTGTTTTTCTCTACTGACTCAGTAGAGACTGACTCAACCATCAACTGAGTGGGCTTGCTCATTATGTCTCTTTCCATGCTCCCTTTGGCAACTGGATATTTGAGACAGTCATTCCTTCTCTTGGCCCCTTCTGCTGTCACTGTCCTGATTAACTTGTGTCAAAGGGGAAATATGATCAGGTAATCTTGGCTGTAGCTATGTGACTCATCTGCTGGTTGGAGAGAAACAGAAACAAGTGAAAATGTCTATTGCTCTACTAGCAGTCCTTGCCAGGCTGCCTTAAGAGTGCTAGAAGGCTGTAAATAACCCTTGGCTCGTACTTGAGTTCTCCTTCTTTTAGGTCAGACGCTTGGCTGATGTGTGAGTCTTGCTGTCAACACAGAATCATGAGCCTACCTCTAAACCCCTTGATACAAGAGGAGCTCTGCCTGATGGTCTCAGTTTCACTGAAGGTGACATGACTGCCTGCTTAGTCCACAGGATGTTCTGCGCTGATGAGAGTCTAGGTTTGTTATGTGTGGCAGCTGTGGGCTTAGATAGAGCTTAGCAATTAAATTCCAAGAGAGGATTCACTGTGGAAACTATGTTGAGCATGAACACTCTTGAAATCCCCTTAAGTCAGGGTTTTATTATATGACACTGTGTCCGTGTAAAAGAGTTCATGTCAGAAAAGGAAGGGAGGGGGGAGATGTACAGTGAAAGCGGAATGTATATGTTTTTAAAATATAGAGCAAGTCCCACTGTCTCTCTGACTTCCAACTCTGTGGGATGGCTTTCAGACTTTGTGGATGAGGGTCGATATCAGACTGCTGACATTGCCTCCTGCTTTTTACAACACATTTGAATAAACACTGGATAACTGGGTGACCTGCAGAGAGCTATGATTATAGACTCTGATTCCATTTGCAAGAGGAAAATATCTGAACCTTATTGGATGCCTAAAGTACTATGATAAGTTATTGAAAAATATAAGTGACTTCAGAAGATGGCAATTAAATCTTTAACCCACATCACAATAGAGACTGAAAGTTGACAGCCAACATATAAAAATTATTTTGGTTTGTTCTCACATCCTTATTATTTACCTGTTTGATTATATTCAGATTTTGGATGTGAGAACTAGCAGGCGAGTAAAGACAAAGGCCCAAATTGTTGCTACATGATGACATTTAAATTTCATGTTCTCATCAGGTACTACATGGAGATAATTTTTGGCCTATAAAACTTGTCATGTGTCTTATATGCTTGTCTGATTTTCTCTTTCCCCTAACTGACTCCATCTCATCTCCTTTGCTGCCTAGGCCTTTGTCCCAATTCTCACACTTCACCCCTCGGTCCCTCTCCCATCATCTATGTGGGGCCTGCTTCTCTAGTCATGGGGATTCTATCAGTAGGTTGGAACTAGGAAAGTTCTGCCACACCTGCTATTTTGCATAATTCTTGAGGCAGCACTGAGAATACAATGTGAATGGTTTCCCCTGGAGTTGTGCAAAACATCTAGTCCTACTATTCCTTTTCACTTCCTTGGTGGCAGAGAAGTATGGAATGGGCCTACCTGGGGCCAATATCACTGCTGCAAATGGAGAAGGTGGTTTCCTGGCTTTCCTAGGACTCAAGTTCCCTGTTGGATAGGTCCTGCAGATCTCATTGTAATATATGGTCCAAGGACATTATGGAGTAAAAAAGAATTATATATATATATATATATATATATATGTGTTGGGTAGATTGCATCCAAGTTTCAGGCAAGAAACATAAGATGGGACTTTTGATAATATTATCATTTTCTATGTTAAATGCATCTGATTCTTGTTTGCTTTTCTTCCATAGAATTTTTACCCATTCATATACATATTTTACAGGACTGTACATATGTGACATTATCATATAGTTGGAGTTTTTTTTTTTTTGCATTCTATTTCTTTCCCTATCTTTCTGGGGGCTTGTCTTCTCTCTACTTCTACTCTCCCTCTCCCCTGACTTGACTCAGATCACTCCCAGCATCCCTTAAGAGCTTAAACCAACAAGTTTGTATGTGTTCTCCTGTGTGCTTTTCTGTACTTCTATGCTGATACAAAGACACATTATACATGTACATATGTTCATATACATAGCTTTTGTTCAATATTTTTCTCTTTAAAGGATTGTAGTATATATACTTTTCTGCATTTTGCTTTTAAATCACCAGGTATTTCCTTTTACTGGCTGTGTAATAGTTTTGTGGCATGGAGTTACCAAAGCTATGTGATCATTCTGCTATGGATGGGCACTAACTGTGCTTTCTGATTTTTGATAGTACTTCTAGGAGTGTCTTGTTTCACTTGAAATACATGAGGTTCCTTAATTTAAATGCAGACATTGCCATGTTGCTTCCCCCAAGGGTGTATTTATTTTTCTAATATTTGACTTGCTTATTGTTTTCTCCATCAGAATGAAAGCTTCTTGAGAGCAGGAACTTTTGTCCATTGTTTGTATTCCCCAGTACCTTGACTTGTACCCAGTCACTATGGGTATTCCATATATATATATATATATATATATATATATATATATATATATATATCTCCTACTCTCAGCAATCCTACTCTCAGCAATATATATCCCACTCTCAGCAATCTGCCTGTCTAATGTTGAAAAGTGTGGTAGATCTAGACTCAGTCTGCTGGGAGACTGGGTCTGTGGGGTGCAGAGGCACCCACACAGCCAGTGAAGGGGAGAGCTGGATTCCTGACTGTTGGCCTCCTGGCTTGGGTTGAACTCAGGACCTTGAGATAGAACATCTAGATTTTGGGGAGTCCTCCCTCATGTCATCAGTTCCCTAAGGAAACATAATTTATTTCTCTTGGTTTGAAGGCATTTGGAAAAAAAGGAAGGAGGAGGGGTGAGGAGCTAAATCTCTTTCCTCCTCTGGCTTCCACAGGTTCCAAGCTTCCCTCTGGGTCTGTGTCCCTCAAAGATCTGTCCTAGAGCCCTCATAGGCTTTGAGCCTAATCTGGGGTGATGTCCCTGTTTTGGACTCACAGAATCAGAGTGTCTGGCCCAACAGAACTATCTGACCAGTGATCTAAGAAGTGCCATGTCTGACATGGTGATGGGCCACCACAGACCTCAGGCTGTCCTCAGCTCAGTTTTTCGCTGTTGGCAAATGGACTCCACTTCTGCAACAGGACCAGGGTGTCCCAGTCCTCAACAGGGTGCAGCTGTTTCTTCTTTAGCTGCTCAAGCTTGGCTGGGTGTGTAGGATCACGTAAAAGGCCTCTGCCTTCCCTTCATTCTAGAGTCAGTATTTCACGATTTCCGCACCACCCTGTATCATCTCTTGGTGCCTCTCCGCCTCCTCTAGGTGTCTGACTAAGTCCTTGGTCAATTCCCTCTCCTGTCATCCTTTCATTTTCTGCTTCCAGAATGTGTGCAGGGGACTAGACCTAAACCCTTTGGAGTGGTCCTTCCACACTGGCCCTGATTTGTGCTTCACCTTTCTTAGATGCTGTGGTGTAGACTGAACATCCTTTTCACTATTTTGCTCTGATGCTGCCTGTCACCATGGCCAGGGCCAGAGATGCCTTGACCTACTCGGGCTGAGTGAGGTGGGGCTGGGGGAGTTGGGAGGCTGGGGGACTTGAGAAGGTAGGGCATTAGGGTTTTGAAGGAGGGGGTTGAGGTTAACAGGTGAGTGGGGTGTCAGCTCCTGTAGTGGCTGTGAGCACTCAGGTCCCAGCACTTGTGGACTCCGTTAAGTCTCTGGAAATCCCAGGCCTGCTGCTGGGGGCAGCCTAAGCTCGAATCTCCTGATTCTTGTCAACTCTGAGTTTGTTTTTTTGGCACTGGGAAACTTTGATGAGTCCCTATGTGGCTTTGATGGAAGTTGTGGTGGGAGTGGATTCTGCTTGTTTTTGGGGTGACTCCATGCCTGACTGTTGCTGACATTGGTGGGGGACAAGACCCAACTGTGGCTGCCTTGTGGGTACCCCAGGCCTTCAGTCTGCCTTAGGTGCTTGTGGGCTTAAGTTGGGGGGACTCCAGGCTGGGTTAAGGAACACTCCTAAGGAAACCCAGGCTCTTTGGTTTCTTCTGGGTTCTACCCAAGCTCCACAAAGGCCCATGTCCCTGGCAATACTGAGGTAGAGCACTCTGGGAAGGGGTTGGGTGGTGGCTTCAGGCTTTAGAGAGAAGTGGAGCCTCAGAAGTATATCCATGGCCCAGCCCCCCAAGTGTAATAAGACTAGTCCCTCCCCAAAGGCTTTCATATTCCATTCATATTTTCACCAGCTGCTGGGGAAGTACTTTCCTTCTATATCTTTGGCAGAAATATGCATTGTTAGACTTTTTCATTTTTGCCTATCTAATATCTCCTTGTTATTTTAATTTGAATTTTCCAGACTACTAGTTTATTTTAATACCTTTCTTGGCTTTGTTTTTCTCTGAATTGCTGTGCTTCCCATCTTGCCTATATTTCTATTGGGTTGTTTTTCCATATTGTAAATTTGGAAGATAATAAGTATATTATAGATACAAATGCTGTGTAACCTCCATGCATGTGTTTTTCTCACATCGATGGTTTATTTAATAGATGTTTTGCTCTCTTTTCCTATACATTTGGAAACAAATGTAGCCAAATAGACTTCTATATTTTCATAGTTTATTTTTTAAAATTAACATACAACAGGTGTACAACATAATGATTTGACATTTGTATACAATGTGAAATGATCACTGCAACGAGTCTAATTCCTATACTTTGCAATTTTTCAAATTTGCAGTGCACTCTTATTGTGTATGTCCCCTAGGGTGTAGATTCTATCCCCATGACTTGTTATTGTATAATTAGAAATTTGTATCTTTTGATCTTCTTCATCCACTTTGCCTACTTCTCTATTCCCCACCCCTCTGGTAACCACCAATCACTTCTCTATAGCCATGAGTTTTATTCTGTTTTGTTGACTTTGCCTTTGGTGTCAAAACCAAAAAAATATTGTCGAGACCAATGTCAAGGAACTTACACCTTATATTTTCTTCTAGGGGATTTATAGTTTCAGGTCTTTAAGTTCTAACCTGTAATTTATTTTGAGTTGGTTTTAGTTAACTTTTTTCTTTTGACTTTTCTTTATGCCAGTGGAGTGTGGGTTTTTTGTAAATAGAATATACCTTCTCTAAAGTCAATTATTGATAGTCTCTCATTAATGGAAAAATTCATGTGAAGACCAATATATTTGAATTTTCCCTTCTACTTTATTTTGATTATTATGTAGTTTTGCATTGTCTTTTCCTCTTCCTCTTTTTTCTTGTTGTTTTGATAAAATTAATAATCATTATTACCTGTTAATGTAGTAGTTTACTATTTTTTTTTAAAGATTTATTTATTTATGCACAGAAGAGCTGGGATACAGGCCAGAGATGCAGGGGGTAAGAGGATTCACCAGAGACAGAACAGGGAACAGAACAGATAGATCAATGGAAGTACACTGCTGGGAGGAGCAGCAGGTGAGTCAGGAGAGGTCTGCTGTGCCATGTGGGTTGCTCCCTGGCTGGCGGGGATTGAATTCATGCTGCAGAGGCTTCGGATTGCTTCATAGTGCGGTGCTTAACCCCTTGCACCACCAGGGAGGCCCCAGTTTACTATTTTTTTAAATGCATTATCATTTAACTCCTGTCTCCATGAAGTGTTATAAATATCTTCATTATGTATATGAAAATCAGGCACTATTATCTTCACTTAAAGGATGAAATGAAATCTTAAGACTATTTTCACTTTCCTTCCTTTTCTTCTTCTTTCATTATTCCAGATTTAGAATTCCTCTTGCATATATCCTATTGTTTAGGGATTTTTTTTTTAAAGATTTATTTACTTATTTATTTATACAAGCACTGGGTACAGTCAGAAGCGCAGAAGGGTGAGAGAATTCACCAGAGCCAGAGGGTAGAGCGGAGCAGGCAGATTTACTGAAATACACTGCTGAGGGGAGCAGCAGGTGGCAGGAGAGGTCTGCGCACCATGTGGGACCCTCGACGGTGGCCGGGGATTGAATCGGTGCTGCAGAGGCTACGGGCAGCTTCGCAGCCCAGCGCTCAACCGCTGCGCCACCAGGGGAGGCCCTGTTTAGGGATTTTAACTAGGGTTTCATATTTTAAGAGAACCTGTTACTAATTGATATTTATAGGTGTGTTTGGTTACACTATAAGTTAAACAAATATATAATGTGTATTGTATACATATTTGTGTGCAAATACATATTTTATATAAATTTATATTTTTGTGTGTAGGTATATAAATGATAAGATTCATTTTTCAACATAATTTCTTCTACTCTTTCCCAATTGTAAGATGAAGTTCAGGTTAATTATATATTTAAAGTGCTTTATGATAGTTTAATGGGTGATATCCTTTATGAATTCTTGTATATTTATAATAGCCTTTCTTTCACTTTGATAGATAGACATCTTGGTTGTATTCATAATTATTGGGAATCAAATGACTTTTATCAGTAGTTGGTAGATAACATTACTCTATCTCCTAAATATCAGCATAAGATAACGATCCATCTTCTTTTGTAGACAACTTATTCTTTTGTGTGGACGCTTGTCAGATTTCTTTTATAGCTTCAGAAGTCCAGAATTGTGCCAGGCTATCTCAAGTGTCTGTTTTTTCTAAAAAGTCTGACCTGGAATTCAGTGAATTCCAGATTGGTCTTTGTTTACCTTAGAGAATAGATCTGTCATCTGTTAATTTATTACCCTGTTTTAATTTTTGTCTTCACTTTCTGAGTTTCTGCTTTTGCACCTTGATCTGGCATATCTTTTTCTTCATGACTTTCACCATTTCCTCATTCTTTCTACCCCTTTACATTTTGAGATATTTCTTCCATTTGAGCTCTTGTGCTACTAATTTTGGCCTCAATGATGACTAACTGTTTAGTGGAAATATCTTTTTTGCTCCTCAAACATACTTTTTAATACAGACTTGAACTGTATTTCTATTTAATATTGTACTCTTCCAGAAACTGTTCACTCTGCCTGAATTCTTTAGACTAGGCTTTGCCTCTGTGATATTGTTACCTCTGTGATATTGGATTCCTGGGACTCAGGTATGATTGGGGTATGCTGAGTGTTGGGACAGTTATAAAATAAGTTTTGGAAGAAGTGGTTTCTCCTCTGTGCGCTGTTGACATAGAAGGAAGCTGACAGTGAGTTCATTGCTGAGGTACTTGGAGTAAAGAAAGTCTTTGGGTATTTAAGTTCCTGGTGTTTTCCAGGGTCAGAGAAGGGGAGGCTTGGGTCCTCCGTGGTCTCCTTTTAGCCTTTTAGGGACCAGGGAGTCAGGCTCTTTCCTGAGGGTTGATCTTAGTTTTCCCTGGGAATACACAGATCTCTCCAGTTTGTGTCCTCCCTCGAGTCCAACACTCTATGACATTTGCCTTGGCCCTTGTCTTAAGTGTTTAGCCAGTGTAAGAGCAAGACCATTTTGTACCTATTCTGTCCACTAGCACTGCCATTTGAACTCGAGTTTGTTCCTGGTAACTTGAAGGCCTGGGCCTGAGTTTAGTCCAGAGAGGGAGACACGTTGAAATAGGTTGTGGGAGAGAAATGAGTTGTAATCAGGTTGCACCTCCAAAAAACCTGCCTAAAATTCTCCTTCTGTATGATAGTTGTGTAAACATTTGTTCATTTGGAAGGTTTAGTTGTGTCCTGAAAAACAGACCTAATTTTTCCTTATGTTGTCTAATAATTTTCTTCTAAAGATTTTTAAATATCAGCGTTGATATTTAACCTGTTGAGACATAAATGTCTTTTAAAGATTGTAATTTTTATCTGAAATCATAATCAGGAGATTTAAGGAGAGAAAACTGCTTTAAGTTAAGCCTACTTTCAAATGTAGACTCATTTTGACTTTTCTTGTTATTTATTTTTTCTTAGGGAAGTACTCAAATCTGTAATGTTCCTAAAGAGATTATTTTTGTATTCTAAATACACAATACATGAATATTAATATAGTATTAATACAAAATTCTCATTCTAGTAAAAGCAAACTATGTATTTGCATGTATGTGTATAAGAGTGATTATACGATCACATTAGAACATCCTTCTCTCTTAGAAAGTAAACAGCTTTGAATCTGTGGCTAAAGGGAGGAGAGTTTTGATTTTTTTAATCCCTTGTTGATCTTTCAATGACTTTTTTTTTAAAGATTTATTTATTTTTATTTATACAATCACTGGGTACAGTCAGAAGCGTGGGAGGGTGAGAGAATTCACCAGAGCCAGAGTGGGGAGCAGAGCAGGCAGAAGGACCTAAGTACACTGCTGAGGGGAGCAGCAGGCGGCAGGAGAGGTCTGCGCGCCATGTGGGACCCTCCTCCGGTGGCCGGGGAGCAGCCGGGGATCGAACCGGTGCTGCAGAGGCTGTGGGCAGCTTCTCAACCCAGCGCTCAACTGCTGCGCCACTTGGGAGGCCCTTAATGACTTTTGGATGACAACTACAGCTAAAGAATATTTTGAAGGTTAAAAGAGAAATCCCTTGGGGGGATTTTTCAGGTATGTTTTTGTTAAGTGCTAAACATCACTGTATCCTCAGATCTTACATATTTTTATGACACAGGACACATACTCTAAATGCAGGTGTATTCCTTTACCTGCAAGTGTTTTTTTAAATGAATTTCCACTCAAGTCTTCTAGTGTCAGACACAGCATGACAGTAGTTAAGGATCTGTCACTGTTCCCATTAAAAACCTTATTGTTTAGGCTTTGCTTCCTTGACTGTTTCAAATTACATCTAGCTGAAACTTGCCAGAGAAGTTGTCAGTTTAGATATGACTTTGATTTTGAAAAACTGTTGAAAATAGGAAAGCCATTTATATTGACAGGAAAAAAAAGAATTTGGCTGACATCAAATGTCTTTTCTTGCTGAAATATACTTGTTCATGAAGTTTTCTAAACAATTGCAGTATGGATTAGTACATTTTGACACTTTAAAAATAAGCATAGTTTAAAACAGGATGGATAATTAACTGGAAAAATGTATGTCCTCATGTATATTAGGAATGATCCCTGGCTTCAAGTTACTTGCAAGTGTCCAAGATATCACTATGATAGGACTGAAAATGGTAAGAATCTACTTATGCAGGGTGTGTATCATCTGTATAAGAAATATCTAATACTGAAAGAAAGAACATTTGTATAAGAATATGCATTTTAATCTCTTTGCTATATAGAAAAAACTACAATTTTTCTACAAACTGTAGTTTTTCCTATAGCTTCCAGCATGGATTATCAAGACCCACACATATACTTGGCTGAAGAATATCTGAACCTGGATGCTTGGACACCTGATTTAGAAAACTGGTGCCACCCAACCCTTTCTGAACAACATGTAGCAATTGAAATTGGCCCTCTGACCTAAGTGCCCAGGGACAACTGCCTCTTTCCCTTTTATACCCCATACCTGTAACAGGGTGGTCCCCAGGAAAGGGGGAGGTTCCAGGTTCCCTGCCCCACCCAAGGAAGGGTGGAGCTGAGCAGGAAGAGGAGAAGCTGCAGAAGAGACTGAGGGAGGAAGGAAGCAGGATGGAGCCAGGAGACCTGGAGGAGGCGCATGGAGCCTAGAGACACGTGAAGAAACTGCGCTTGTCTTTTGGTCGTAGACTGGGTGACACAGATGTGGGTGAGACCCATGGGGAGGTGACAATGGCAGTTTTTATCTTGATGTTGATTTTGCTCTTTTCCTTCCGGGCTTGTCTGGTTATTTCTGACCCTTTGCTGTGGGTCCCCACTGGAAGATGCTTTAGACTTGTGGCAGGCTTTGGGGCTTTGCTCTGGGCCAATCCCATTTGGATGGACTTTTACCCACGAGGGGACGGGTAACTTTGGGTGCTTCATTTAGAAACTAGACTCTTTGCCTTACCTGTATTGTTTCCTAGTTTTATTAAAGTTCCTTCCCATTAAAGTCTTATATGTTTTGTGTTGATGCGGCGGATGGCAGAACCATTTAGAATAGGCAGGTTTGCGGGGTTTGGGCTGACCCTCTCCCTGTCCTATAACATACCCACTTTTTCAAGATGACAATGTTTGAGGTAGGACCACCTTTACATTCTAGTTGACCTCTGAAGCAGTTACAGAAGCCAGATCTCCACCCCATTTCCAAACATTTTGTCATTGTCTCCTCATGAGAAGGGCAAATGTGGGAGTATCTTTTAATTGGATTAAAACTAGTGCCTTGCTCAGAGAATAATGTTTGAGGCTTGAATGGATAAGGGGTAGATAAGGTTGCCATGGGAACTGGGCCATAAGTATGAACCTCCCTGACCAGAAAAATCAGCCCAGTTCCAGGAACATAGAAGCACATTCTGTGTTAAAGGCCAGTGACGGAGACCAGATAGCCCAGCAGACAACTAGCCCAAAGGGGTGTCCCAAGAAAGTAAGAAAGCATAAGAAAACAGTGTATGACAGAAAGCCTCCACCCTTCCTCAAGGCAGTCACTCTTGCCTTCCTCCTCTCAGCAGTGTATTCAATAAATTTGCCTTTTTCTGACCTTTTAAAAAAATAGTAGTTTTTTGTATAATGGTTAGATTCAAAATAAAGCTCAATAAATATGTTAATAGCAATTTGGCCTCCCTAGAAAAGATTTTCTGAATTATAAGTATCTAGCAAATCACTCAGAATGCAACCCAGAGAGATCAGGAGATGGGAGAAATGGAAGGCAAATTAAGAGGCATGAAGGAAAGAATAAAAAACTGCAATATTTCTCTATTGAGTTCTATAAGAGAGTGGGGAAGGGCTAATATTTGAAGAAATTGTGGCTGCATTTCTTTTAAGGACTGAAGAAAGACATCGTTCCCCAAATATAATGAACAATATTGAGTTGCAAGAAAAATTTGGTAAGAAAAATCTAAAAACTGGGCCTCCCCTGGTGGCGCAGGCGGTTGGGCGCCGCACCGTGAAGCTGTCCACAGTCTCTGCAGCATCAGTTCATTCCCGGCTGGCTGGTGAGGGTCCCATATGGCGCAGCAGACCTCTCCTGTCGCGCCTGCTGCTCCCC
This sequence comes from Talpa occidentalis, assembly GCF_014898055.3. Lineage (NCBI taxonomy): Eukaryota > Metazoa > Chordata > Mammalia > Eulipotyphla > Talpidae > Talpa > Talpa occidentalis. Next base: position 47,977,908 of record NW_023605083.1, on the reverse strand, counting down.
TCAGTAGTGTATTTCAGTCAGTCTGCCTGTTCTGTTCCCCACTCTGTCTCTGGTGAATCCTCTCACCCTCCCGCTCGTCTGGCCTGTACCCCAGTTCTTGTATAAATCAATCAATCAATCAATCAATCAATCAATAAATAAATGTTTGAAAAAAGAAAAATCTAAAAACTACCCCAAAGAATCAAGATTGCTACTCTTTTCTGTCATTTTACTGGTGACAGATTTCTCAACAAAAAGTAGATGCTAGATATCAATTAATATTTTTTTCAAAGTGCTACTGCAAGACAAGTTGGCATTCTATTCCCACTTAAAATGTTGATCAAGAAAGAGTACAAAATATAGATGTACAAAGGCAATTTGTTTTTTGTAGTTTATAATTATTATTATTCTTTCCTCCAAAATACCTACTAACATAGACATTAAGAAACAAATTCAATGAAAAAGGAAAAAGAAGGCAAATTGAAAAAAAAAAAAAGCACAATGTAAGCTAGTACTGACTGCATATTCTCTGACACCCTGAATAACCAAAAGAGGGAGGAGACTGTTTGGAGTAAAGCCATGCCAAGGTCCTCTTCCATTTAGGAAAATCAAGATTTAAAATACATTTTAAAAAGTTGAGATATAATTGGTATATGACATCATATTAGTTTCAGGTATAGCACACAATGATTTGCTGTATTTACATATTGCAAATGATCACCACAATAAGTCTAGTTAGCCACCATCACACATAATTACATTTTTTATCTTGTGATGAGAAATTTTAATATTAACTATGTTAGTACTTTCACATGTACAATTCAGTATTATTAACTATAGCCACTACACTCTACATTATATACAGGGTTTAGATTAAAAATAACATTTGCTAAGAACACATATTAAAAATATAAGGACAGCCACAGAGATAACAGAAATAGAATTAGGAAGTGGAGCCAAACCAACCTTGAGCTATGTAGTATTCTCCAATTTAAGAATAGACTTTTTTAAAAAAAAGATTTATTTATTTTATACAAGAACCGGGGTACAGGCCAGATGCGTGGGAGGGTGAGAGACAGAATGGGGAACAGAACAGGCAGACTTATGAAACACACTGCTGAGGGGAGCAAGCAGGCGCGACAGGAGAGGTCTGATGCGCCTGTGGGACCCTCGCTGGCCAAGATTGAACTGGCGCTGCAGAGGCTGATGGACAGCTTCACAGCGCCGCGCTCAACCGCCTGCGCCACCAGGGGAGGCCCAGAATAGACTTTTTAATCTTGATTTCTATGTCTAGGTTAATATGGAGGCTGGTTTGCCTTCAGTGCCCTCATTAATACAAGAGCTCACCTATTTGATTATTTCTTTTTAATTCATTGTGTTTAATTCATTGTGTTTCCGCGCAAAATAAACTGTTATACTTCAGGAAGAGTTAAGAATGTAGACACTCTGGTAACTTATCTGGATACACAATGAACGGTAAAAGATATTTTGTAAACTCCATTTGACTGAAAGGGTATGGGGTGTCTTTGGAGAAGGGAAAGGAAATGTTTTCAAATATAAAGTATGTCTAAAATGACAGCAATGATAGCTACTATTCATTGACTATCTCCATCTGCCAGCCACATTGCATTAACTTACTTGCATTACTCTGAAACTCACATTTCAGAGTTTATCAGTCCTGTTTTAAAGATGTCATAGTTTGCAAACGGGGACCTGAGCCCAGATACCTTTGATGATTCTACCTCTTCATTGTATTATTCTATATCTTATATAATATTCTGGCATAGAAGTATCTTGTTCTAATGCTTGATATATCTTGATCTTTTGAAGCTAAGGGAGAAACCAATGTATACAGCAGGATAATAGGTGCTTTATATTGTTGATAGTGCTTTTTGAATTTATTCTTTGACACACCTAATATATGTCATATAGAATGAACAGTACAAGACAGGACTTGTCCAAAGTGGTTTAAGTTTTTGAAATTCTCTTAAGAATATTAGTGGATTTTTCAAAAGGCATTCTATCCTGTTATTAACATGTGCATTATTTTATTGTACTTTTTGTTGTGTAGTTGAGGGCTACTAAGTTCTCTCTAGGAGAGAAGACGGAACAAAAGTGGATTCAAGAAATCATGTTATGGCAAACCAGATTATAAATCAACTGTAGCTCTTAAAAGTCCAGTGGAAAATGTCCCTCTACTCACAAGGGTAGTGCATATGACTCTATGACTGCTGGAGGTTTGGAGATGATTTTTGCTAATGTGCCCCCACCTCTGAATTCCAATTGACATAGAGACAGATGTATTCATTTGGCTATGTTAATGTTCCTCAAGTTGCTACTGAGAAAACTGTACAAAATTCAGGGAAAACTTTGTCCATGTGAATGTGACACACCTAAGAGAGGTTTCAGTGTCTCCTAGATGCATTAACTGCATTTTGATGCCAGAACACATGTGAGTGCTTCCTCCTCCTCTCTCTGTTCAACGTTAGGCTCTTCAAGCAATCTCCTGATCAGAATTTGGCTTCCATATAGATTTCACCACAGGGAAGACTATAGTGAGCAACATTCCGGCTGTTACATTAGTCTCTTATGAATTTGAATTATGTTCTTTTGTTTTTGAGAAACTAATCTCTGCCTAGGGTATTCACAAATTGTAGTTTCTAACCCTTTAATGCTGAAGCTCCATTTCTGGGTTGATATGCCTCTTTCTGAGTCCTTTGGCAGCCAGCCTTTCAGCTATCCTGATGAAGACCATTCTCTGCATACTACTCTGTTATCCTCACAGTTCCTGTGGCTCACCAGTGTTTATTGTTGGTATTTAATTTTTTTGTGTGTGTGTTCACGTTTCTCCAGTACAGAAATTATTTAATCTTACTGTCTCCAAATTAAAAAAAAAATTCTGCAGCAAGACTTACGGGTAGGGGCTTCTCTAGTGGTGCAGGTGGCTGAGCGCGGCGCTGTGAAGCTGTCTGCAGCCCCTGCAGTGCTAGTTCAATCCCTACCAGCCTCAGAGCAACACACATGGTGCAGCAGACCTCTCCTGTCTTGCCCGCTGCTTCCCTCAGTGGTGTATTTCTGTCAATCTGCCTGTTCTGTTCCCCGCTCTGTCTCTGGTGAGACCTCTTACCCCTCACACTTCTGGCCTGTGCCCCAGCTCTTGTATAAATAAAATAAATCTTAAAAAAAAAAGACTTATGGGTAAAAGAATATCATAACATTAGAAATGAAAATTTATATGTCAACCCTAAAGCAAAATCCATTTAACCTATTTAACATGGACTGAAACTCTATAATTTAAATGTGTTTGAAAATACAAATTTCTACTCCTTGGGTGGCCTGTGTATGTTGGGTTTGCTTTGAGAGTGCTATCAATTGTATATTAAAGTTTGATTCTTGAAGGGACCTCTTTTAGAGTTCTTAGAGATATACAAATTTGGGCTCTCACCTGTAGATGTGTATATGTGAAAAAGATAAACTTTCTGTTACTTAGTCATCAGTCAGTTGGAACTGACTGATAATGGATTAGAAAGTGCAGTCATCTGGTACTTATTTTGAGAACAGCATGGTGTAAAAAAAAAATCAAGAAAACAGAATATGAAAACTGAAATATTGGCTTTCTATGACTTGCATATACATTAGGGTGGTTACCACAGAAAAAATTCACCTTCCAGTATAATTCAAAACCCAAAGTACAAACAAGATCTAGGGAGCAGAAGAAAGTCGTACAAAATGTGATTCTAGTTCTGACAGGTGAAACATTGGGTTTGCTGAAAATTTTTTTTTTCTGGGGCTTAATATTTTAGGGAACAATTTTTTGCCCCCTTTGCATTAGAGGGTATACTCACATAATGCAAATAATGAAAATTGGTTATACCTACCACAGTGACAGAGCTCTTCACCATAAAGAGCCAAAGGTCAAGAAGTAAGTCCTCAAGAATGAATTCCACTTCTCTTTTTGACCTTCCATCTTGTTATTTCCTGCCTGATTCACAGATCAGTGATTTCTGTTCCTATACCTCACTTTGGTATTGGCTATCCGGGCCTCACAACATTCGGGCAACATTGGGGCAATAACATCTACAACATTGGGGCAATAACATCTACCTCCCATATCATGAGGATCAAATATACAAGGCACTTAGAATAGCTCCTGGCAGGTAAAAAGCTCTCAAAACTTCCTCCACTACAACCATATCAATCATCTCATCAAGTCACAATCCTTTGGAGAAAAGGAAAATTAAATTTCTTAAGTCCGGAAAAGAAACTGAGTTAAATAAAATAATTTTTATGATTTTTTTTTTTTTTACAAAAAGAGAGACTGAGTTAACTTAGTTCTATTTCTTCTGTTCAAATAGCCACATATTCCTTTCCTAGGAGAGGCCATGACAGACTACCACAGATGAGGTGTCTTAACAGAAATTAATTTTCTCACAGTTCTGGAGGCTGGAAGTCTGATATCAAAATGTTGGCAGGTTTGGTTCTCCTGAGGCCTCTCCGCTGGGCTTGCAGAAGGTCACTTTCTCACTGAGTCCTCACATGGCCTTTTCTCTGTTAAAAAACATCCCTGGTGTGTTCTTCCTTTCTGTGTAAGGACAGCAGTCCTATTGGATTAGGGCACCACTCTTAGGACCACATTTAACCTCCTGAAATGCCCTATCTCTAAATTCATTCACACTGGGGATTCTTCAACATATGAATTTTAGGGGACACAATTTGGTCCATAATACCCTAGAAGACACTTCAAAGCTTGTGTTCAGATGACAGCTTTGGCTACCATCACCAAACACAGGCCTCAGCCTTCTTGAAGAGGTTCACAAGTTAGCTTTCTACCTCATTGAATGGAGCTATGATGACCTGAAAGTTGGGGTTTAGCTCTGTGCTATGTGCTATGAAGAACCCCTCCTCCCACCACACACACACCCCTACTTCTAAACACTTTTGTGCTAAAAGGTGCTTCACTGTCTTGGTCTTGGGGTAAAATGTGGACAGTGCAATCTGGGCATCAGGCTGAGTGCCAGAGAGTAATCAGACCCCACCCAGGGTCTGAAGGTGTCATAGGCCTTTCCCATCCTAGAAGGATCTGTGATGCAGGTTCCCTTTAGGAATAAGGCAAGTAAGTCATTTGAGTGGATGTTAAGTTGTGATCCTTTCTGCGACTCTCACTGTAACTGCATTTGGCAAGTTGGAAATTCAATTGACTTAATTTTGACAGAGAACCTATGAGATAGGGAGTTAGAAATTTGCAGGGATATAGGAAAGCCAGTTAAGTGGCTTTGCAGGGATATAGGAAAGCCAGTTAACAAGATACATAACAAAGTTCAAGGTTATGGTTTACCAGGTAGGTGTAAACCAAGTTAACCCTGACTAAGCCCTATTAGACCTCATGATGAAGTCACTCAGAGTGTATAAAAAGGAGAGATTGATGGGGTGACTCCCATTCCAAGTTGGTTCATCAATAGAAAATGATTTCATGTTAACAAGAACTCCAGGTGGGGTTGGGCTTGAGAATGTCTTTAGGTGCCAGGCAGGCCAGAGTTAGTAAGGCAACCAGTGGCTGAGTGTCTTCACCCCTTCATCTTGCAAGCCTCCCTGACAACCTTATTTCTTCAGATACCAAGCTCTTTGCCATGTGTGAAGAGAGGCTGCTGGCTGGCTGGCATCGAACTGGCGCTGCAGAACCTGCGGACAGCTTCACAGCGCCACGCTCAACCGTCTGCGCCACCGGGGGCGGCCCTTCAATTATAATTTTTACCTAATTTTTGTCATGTCATTTTGCATCCTTCTTTACTAAAGATGGTTTCCATAAGCTTCAGGTTTTACAACATCTGAATCTATCCCCAGACATAAAAATCAGACCTCAGATTTAATCATAAAACAGAGAGTTTCAAAGAAGACTTAATGTGTATCTTCAATATGTCTTCTGAATTAAAGTTAGGAACTTGATTGGGAAGCAGTGAGTATCATGTAGATTCTAATTATGTCTTTACATGTCTCCTTCTTCTTCTAAAATGTTAGATACTTAAAAACAAGAACTAGGGCCTCCCTGGTGGTGCAGCAGTTGAGCGCTGGGTTGCAAAGCTGTCCGCAGCCTCTGCAGCACCGGTTCGATCCCCTGCTGCTCCCCGGCCACCGGAGGAAGGTCCCACATGGCCCGCAGACCTCTCCTGCCGCCTGCTGCTCCCCTCAGCAGTGTACTTCGGTCCTTCTGTCTGCTCTGCTCCCCGCTCTGGCTCTGGTGAATTCTCTCACCCTCCCGAGCTTCTGACTGTACCCAGTGCTTGTATAAATAAATAAATAAATCTTAAAAAAAACAAAAACAAAAAAAAAAAAAACAAGAACTATGGTTATTTTCCAGTTCCTTCCAGCAGGTACAGAGCATGTCACTTTGTAAATCCTTAATAATGGTTTTCAGAGTAAAATGAACATTATACTAGATGTTTGAAGCAGGGTAAGAACTATTAGACATTTAGAACTGTGCTGTCCAGTAGAAATATAATGTGAATCACTCATGTAATCTAAAATATTCTAAAAGCCTTAAAAAAACTAGAGTTGGGTAAAATTAATTTTAATAATCTATTTTCTTTTACTCATGATATCCAAATTATCATTTTGCCAAGTAATCTATATAAAAATGACTAGTGAGATGCTTTACATTCTTTCTTCATACTAAATCCTTGCAATTCATTGTGTATTTTACATTGATGGCACATCTCAGTTTGGACTATATCCATTTCCGGTGCTCAATAATCCCATGTGACTAGTGGCTACCACATTGGACAGCACAGATATAGAGTATAATTTTTAAAGCAGTGATAGGAAGAAGAAGATGCTTTGGATCCAATAATTTATTTATGGTAGCATTGTGACTTCTAAGTTCTAATAATATTTTCTGCCTTCTAAAATCACATTAATTTTATGTCAGAATACCTTGTTCACCAAAACCTTCCAGTTAATTGAGTGAAAAATACACAGGTATCAGTATTTAAGTGTAATCATGATGGTCACGGTACTTTTACAGTTGCAATAGAAATAATGTAGCCTCGCAGGTCAGGTGTTTTTAACATGCAAATAGCATTGTAAAGTCCTGAAAGATAGAATTCTCATCTATGAAGCGTTATAATAACTTCTAGACCCTTCATTTCACAACAGAATTTCCTGAGCTCATTATGTGAAAAGCAGTGTTTTATTTAGTACATTCTGTCCCAGGAAGATCATCTGCTCCAACTCCAGTAGATGTGAAAGCTGTATGTTTACATGAGAAAAAATTTCATTAGACACCCCTGATGGTAAATTTTGTAGGCAGGGAGCCTTGCGTAAATCACTATAGTGTGGCTTTGCTGACTTTCTAGTCAAACTTGGGCTGTGTGTCACTGCTTGCAGCAAATTAAATTTCGATGAGCTTGGAAAAGTAATTGGGCTGTGAATGCTACCCGTTACTCAGAGAATTGTAAATGTCCAGAAATGAAACCAAATGATGTAAAATCCAATTAATGTTTGGGGGCAACCAGGACCATAGCGATATAAAGCAGTCAGGGACCTAAGTCTAACCCCTAATATTTCACATTAAAAACTTTAAGGCCCTCAGGGGTTTGAATGGCTCAACCGTTAAACGAGTAATCTTGGCTACAACAGGGATTAGGGCCCAGTCCTACTGACTCCTTAGCTCCGTGTCCATCCTTCTTCATTACTCTGCCGCCCACGGTTGCATAGATCTCTTCTTTTCTGCAGCTTGACCATTTCACTGAACTTCATTGTTTTCAGGAAGGAGAGTGAGAGGAAGAAAAAGACGAATGCTATCAGCACTAGCTCCTTCCCTTACTATGTAGCATACGATAATTGCTTCTATTTCCTACCACAGCAGATTAGAAACATATGATATTACATGTAAATGTTGGTTTGGGGAAAAATACTAATTTTCTAAGCCAGAAGCTAATGGAAATTAAAAAAAGTGGGTCAGACAACCAAACGGGTCTAGAATAGGAAGAACAATTTTTGGAACTCAGCTTTTGAGAGAGGTGAATAAGGGCTCAATCAATTTTGATCTGATTGACCAATTGAATGAGAAGACGGAGGAAAGGGAGGAATTGCTGGTGGTTCTTTACCAAGGTTGGGGCCTTCTGACTTCAGAGGAGTTTGCTGTTCCTGGAGCAGAATCCAGGGGT